>NC_137927.1:11960993-12135993 GCF_963457725.1 Sprattus sprattus | reverse complement strand
AAAAATGAATTTGTTGACACGTAATTGTAGCATGTCAGACTTCATCCGGCCACATCCTTTCACGCTGACTGGTATGTTTTTATTCCGGGTATGTGATTTTTAAGTCTGAAAAAGAAAAAAATAGTTTTGCTCACTTAGATTCTGTGACAAGCGGAGAGTCTATAGCCTATGAGTCTATAGCCCATCACGCATTTCGAAAATGTTCAAATAAATAGGCTAATACATAGGTATAATTGTATACATTTGCAACAAAAAAAGGCTTAGCTTCCCTCTTGATGAAATGTTAAGTGTTTTAGCAGACATTTAAGCACTTGCTGCGATGTGAATTGTGGGAGCAATAGTGGTCAGCTCTATTCTCTGGAAATAAACGTTTTCAGATGAAAACTCTGCTTTTCTGTTTTCCTTTGCAGCCAAGACAAGAGATATTTTGTGAAAATTGCGCTTGTGTAGCTTGGCATTTTTTCTTCTGCCTTAGTTAGACTGCAATATGTGAATAGACACAACAATACATCTCACCGTGTTTTTACATCATGGATGACATTTGTTTGCGGCTGACTAAGCATTTGGTTTAAGTCTGACAAATATGACTTCCTCTTCCCGGACGATTGAGTGTTTTAAGGGGTGTAACCTTTTAAACAAACTATTTGTTCTTTTTTAAAAGCCTGCCCGGATATGTGCTAACTTTGAGGATATCTAAGATAGATTATTTGCATTAACCCATGGTATGCTCCAGATAGATCAATCAGACTCGGGCAGTGATGATTTGTGATTGACGCATTCATTTCCTGTCAGAGGGATCTAGTAGTGACAACCCGCTAGGGCAGAATAGGCTGCTTTCGCCATCAAAATAGGGTTAAAAGAGTTCCACAGAGTTAAAAACAAATACTTTCCATTTGTTTCCCTTGCTTGATATCGTTATAACATTTTTCCTGGTACACTTGTGTTTTCTGCCCTGTTTTCAGTTGTTGATTAGCAACAGCTCTTTCAACCACAGAAGTCCATTTCCTGTCATGTTGTGTAGGAGCATAGCAGCTGGTTTCAGTAAATGTGGACTAAACTCGTCGTCCCACCCCCACCAGAAATGAGTGCAGGTCTCTGTTTGACTAAGCTCACCTCTAATGATGTGTCGACCCACTTGCAGGTTATGAGAAGTACAACACTGTCCGGGCAGACCCGAGACTCTGCTACCTAGAGAGGGTGGGCCGTCCAGACGAGAAGGCCATCGCCGCCGAGCAGAGAGGCAACGACTTCATGGACGGGTGGGTCAACCTCACCGTAACCACCTGTTAATACCTGTGGGGGGGTTGTTTGTGTTCACCCGTTTGATTGGTTTAAAATTGATTTTATCAAATAAAAAAAAAATAAAAAACTTGGTGGATAGTATGAACTAGCTTTGATATAGGTCTTTATGGGATCACATGTATTCATTAAATCAGGTGTTGTACATTGTCTGTGAGAATATGGTGTCTTTGTCCTTCGTTGTTCTTTTTGATTGCTGATTGTGAAAATGTTGGTTACACACGCACAATGTTGTGTTGACAAGCAGTTCAATGTGCTGTGCATGTCAGTTTGGTATTAATGGCATGTCAGCTCAGCTTCATAGATCATGCACAGTAAAGTTGTGTGGGTCAGTTGGTCCTTGCGCTGTATGAGTGTGCTACACAGGACATGTACCAGTAAAATGTTTTACTTTTATGTTGTTTCTCTAAATGGTTACAAATAAGATTAACAAACACATGTAGGTTCATAATAAATGTTAATACAGTCAGGTATGTCTCTTGTAGAAAAGTGATGCATAGGAAATGTGATTGAGGGTAGGCAGGGTACATTAACAGCTGCACAAACCCCATCATGAAGGACGTGTCAGATCAGCTTGTGTGTGTTTCACTGTGAATGTGTGAGTGTGTGTGTGTGTGTGTGTGTGTGTGTGTGTGTGTGTGTGTGTGTGTGTGTGTGTGGGGCTCATCCATCTGTGCCGTAACCTTGAGTAGCTCTTGACAGCCATGCGTTATCTGTGTGTATGCAGGGATGTGGATGACCCCGAGTATAAGCCTGCCCCGGCCTTGATGAAGGACGATATGGAGGTGAGGCCATGGGACGAGGGGGTGGGGGAAAACTCAGAGAAGTGCCACACACACATTCTCCCACACACACACACTTTCATGCATAAGCACATATACTCACACATACACGCATGCACAAACACAAATACGCATACACACATACACACACACACACACCTACACACACACACACACACACACACACACACACACACACACACACACACACACAGACTGATTGACTGGCAGTAGCCAATGCATACAGGGCAAGGGACCCATCATGCACATAGCCCACTCTACTTATCAGTATTGTATGCAAAGCCCTGTGCGCCTCGCTGGCATAATCCCAGCTTAACTGAGCTGAGAGCTCCAGATCTGTGTGCTGAGTGTAGGTGTCGATGGAGGAACTGACGGGGTAAACTGTCATGGAGGGAGTAAGGGTTTGTGTTCAGGCTGTGGTCAGCGCAGTGACGTGATCATTCCTCTGCCTACAGGACGATGCCTCCTCACCTGGAGACCTGGTCATCACAGACACAGGAGGAGGTGAGTTACGGATCACTCTCTCCTTCCCTTTCTCTTTTTCTCTCTCGCTGTCGCCCTCTTTTGTTTAGGCTTTTGATTCAGTAAAAACTCTTAACTGTTTTTAAACTTTTTAACCTTGTACTGGTAGTTCTCTTGTACTGGTTAAGGGGGTTATATAGCTCAGAGATAACTGATTTGCCTTCTGGTGTGTGGGTGTGTGTGTGCGTGTGTGTGTGTGTGGGCGCGCGTGTGTGTGTGTGTTCTCCCGCAGAAGGCAGCTCGGCCCCAGAGGGCGGGAGCACCGGGGCGTACTGGCCATCGTCCTCCGCCCTGACGGCAAGGCTGCGCCGTCTCATCACCGCCTCACAGCGCTTCACCAAGAGCCGCCAGATCCTGCACATCCACCAGACCCAGACCGTGATGCCCACGCCACTGTGCCCGCTGCCTGCCACCCTCAACGATACCCTCAACCCCAAGATGGCAGCCAAGATCGAGAGGCAACAGAGGTGGGCATTTCGCATGGCTAAGCACAGTCCTGCTGATGATATGGCAGAGTGAGGCGTCAGCAGCGCCGGGGCTGTAGCTTAAGTCCACAGGCTGCTCCAGCTCTCATAAACACGTGCAACATATGAGCTTGGGTAAATATGGATGATGTAGAATGTAGTGACTGCATCCAAGTTCAAATGCTCTGCTTGGTACATCTTGAAACACCCACTGTCTGTTGAGGTGTAATAAAAGGGCAACCACCTGCTGGTTATCCACTTCCACCCAGCCAACCCACTTACCTTTAAGCCAAGCTACTGACCGTCACACTGGGCAGTCTTTTTTTCGCACCTGCACATTAGATCGAGTGGAGTTCGACGTAAGTTTGCCCCGCAAATGGCTGCTGTCCATGATGCTCATCTGACCGGCCTGGTTTGTGCTCCTAGGTGGACCCGGCGAGAAGAGGCAGACTTCTACCGCGTGGTGTCCACTTTCGGCGTGGTGTTTGACCCGGACCTGGGTCGCTTCGACTGGACCAAGTTCCGGGCCATGGCGCGCCTGCACAAGAAGACGGACGAGAGTCTGCAGAAGTACCTGTGCTCCTTCACTGCCATGTGTCGCAGAGTGTGCCGGCTACCGGCCAAAGAAGCGGGTGAGGACCTCACACACACACACACACACACACACACACTCACACAGACACACACAGAGACACACACTCACTCACTCAAACATTCGCAAACAGACATTTGCAGGACTGTAGCATCCAAGTCAATGTTTGTTGCTTTTGCTTCACCGATCACTTCTAAACCTTCCGTTCTGAAGTCCATCATCTGGTGGAGATGAGTTCATCAGGCAGGGAGTAGGGAGAGGCTTGAAACGTGAGATGCCCGCTGTTGCTGGTCTCAGGGATTAGATCATCATGACCAGAGCTGCAGGGCTTCTTTGGTGCTGGGTTCAGAGAAGGACACAACAGATAGTCAGATGATGGCTTTGGCAGACGTCAGGGCTCTGTTTCCAACGCAAATTCAGGAGAACATTTGATTTGATTCTGAGTTTATGTTGACACTCTATGCCTTTTTATTGATACCAGCAGTCTGACTTTTGCATCCTGATGTGTGTCTCTCCCTGTCTCTCTCAGATGCGGTGGACCCCTCGCTGTCGATCCAGCCCATCACGGAGGAGCGCGCCTCCCGCACCCTGTACCGCGTGGAGCTGCTGCGTCAGGTGCGCGAGCAGGTGCTGCGTCACCCGCAGCTTTACGAGCGCCTGGTGCTGTGCCAGCAGGGCCAGGACCTGCCCGTGTGGTGGGAGCCTGGCATGCACGACCGCGACCTGCTGCTGGGTGCCGCCAAGCACGGTGTCAGCCGCACTGACTACCACATCCTGCGCGACCCCGAGCTGGCCTTCATGGCCGCCCAGCGCAACTACAGCCAGAACAAGGGCATGCCGCCACAGCAGAGCCAGACGGCGGCCCACACGCATGCTCTTGCCCAGGCGCAGGCCCAGGCGCACTCGCGCACCCCGCTGCCGACCGCACACTTCCAAGCAGCAGCCTCCGCCTCTGCCACCACCTCCACACCGTCACCCCTGCCTGCCTCGAGATTCGAAGAGGGCGCGCCGTCTGTTAAGGAGGAGCCTGATGAAGGTTCCGAGGGGGGCGGGGAGGAGCCCCGGTTGTCAGCAGCGCCGGCTGAAAGGTGGGGCACTTCTTCCCTCACGGGACCCCCCACGCCCGGCATGGGGCAAGAGGAGGCCGATGTGAAGCCCGACGTGGGGAAAGGGGGGGAGAGTGAGCGGCGCATGGTGGCAGCTCGCACCAAGCCGCTGACGCCCAACCCAGCCAACCCAGCCAACCCGACCAACCCGGCCAACCCGGCCACCCGGAAGCCGAAGAAGGCCAAAAAGAGCCGGGCCGCGGGCAAGGAACCAAGCACCAGGCGCGCATCCGGATCTGAGTCAGACTCTGACGGCTCGTCCTCCAGCTCTTCGTCGCATTCGTCTTCCTCTTCCTCCTCCTCATCCTCCACCTCACGTTCAGGCTCTAGCTCATCCTCCTCCTCGTCCTCGTGCTCCTCAGGATCATCCTCCTCATCTTCCTCATCCTCGTCTTCGTCAGAGGACAGTGGCAGTGAGGCAGAGGATGGACAGAAGAACGGTGAGTGAAGACGGCTGGTCTGTCTTTTCTGCCAAGCTCAGGCCATACCTACAAATATGTTGGTTTGTCGTAACATCCAAATTTAGAAGAAGATGGGAAATATATATATATATTTTTTTATCTGATTTGAGTCGTATAGTCTTCTAAAAGGTCCTCTTTTCTAGTACTAAGACATGGCCATCATGCCATTGGTGAAATCAGAAGTTATAGTCCCAAGTCAAGTGTCAGATCAAACAACATGAAACAAATTAAATAGGTTGGGCCTAAATGGATTGACTCGCTCGGGTTATGGCAAACAACATAATTTAAAGGATGGCTTCATTTGAGCTCATTTTCCCTCTCCAGAGTAGTTCAAAAATATGTTTAAAAAATCATTTAACGCTTTTTCACTTGATGTGTTTTGTACTTCTATTAATTAGTCTATTAATTAGTGGTGACTGAACTGAACTTGTCAGGAGAGTGATCATCTGCTTTTCCCAATGTTGAGCTGCTAAAAAATGTGTGTGGCAGTGTGGCTGGCTGACTGTGATGATAATGGCAGATAAGTGTTAAGAGCCTTTGTGTGAAGAGGGATGTGTGTAGGAGGTGTCAATGGCCGTGTGTGTGTGTGTGTGTTGTAGCATCAGTGGTGCCCAGTGTGAAGGGCTTTGATGAGGACAGCGTGGCGTCACACAGCACCACTCAGGACGAGACGCAGGAGAACAGCGTAGCGGAGAACGGCCTCACACACCCCCCGCACCCTTTCCAGGGAGGGTACATGCTCGCCGCCTCCTACTGGCCAAAGGTAAACTCTCAAACACACGTACCGACTAAGTAGAACGCACTCTCTCAAACACACACACACACACACACACACACACACACTGACTGAAACATTCTCTGCATACAATAACTGATATCTGCAGTTGCAAGTAGCGGCCCAGGTATGCCCCTTTGTGGAAACACCATGTTGGCTAACTTCTACCCCATACGATGCTGCTGTGAGTTACAGTAATCTGCGCATAGCGTCCTCTAACTGGGCCCCATCCTTTGGAGATGTTTGTTTTCTTGCGAGGGTAGTTCCTCCTGTAGAGATATTTCACCTCTGAAACTGAAGCGTTACAAAACTGCCACACTGAGCTCCAAAAAAAGGAAACTATTGCTATGGTTCTCTCCATCCGTCCATTTCCTTAATGATGCGTCCTCCCGCCCATAGGACCGCGTCATGATCAACCGCTTGGACAGCATCTGCCAGGCCGTGCTGAAGGGGAAGTGGCCCGGCACACGGCGTGCCTACGAGCCTGGCTCCACCGTGGCCTCCTTCTACACCACCAAGCTGCTGGACAACCACCAGGTGTCGGCAGGCAGCCACGCGGCCAGCAGCCTCCCCGCTGAGGACCCCGCGGCCTCCCCGCAAGGGTCAAAGGTGACCAAGCATGTTGCAGACAAGGAGTTCTCAGTCAAAATCAATAACGTATGTTCATCTCAACCTCCCTACTCCCCCCCACACCCCCCACCCACCCATTTTACATCCGACCCCACCCTCCTTCCTCTCCCTACGCTTCTCCGAGCCCTTTCCCTCAGGACCAGACTGCTAACTGCAGTGTTCAGCACTCTTTTTTTTTCTATTCGTTGTTTTTTTGTTTTTAAGGTCTCTCTTGCAAACGGCTGCCAACAGCAACAGCACTGTAATTTATGATTGCCTCCGCTGTTGCCTTGTTCCCTCCGCCCGTTTACTGTAAACAGGCTTCTCAGGCCCATAAATCTAAGCCCAAACAAGCGCAGTCGCTCAGCGTGGCCATGCAGCAGCACACAACCCTTAAATCCCATAGAGATGGGCTCCTGTAACCTCTCGCTCGCTCTCTCTCTCTCTCTCTCTCTCTCTCTCTCTCTGTCTGTCTCTCTCTCTCTCTCTCTCTCTCTGCTCACTGCTTAATGTGCTCAAAATGGGTGTGCTCACTGGAGCTCTGCCAGCAACGGTGCTTTTTTGTAGTTGTTGTTGTTTTTATTGTTTTGTCTCCTTCTTGTTCTTTTTCTGCGTCGTGTTCTTCAGCGGATTGCTTTATTGCTTTGGCACAATAAGACACAATAAGACCAGTGCCACGTGGCTCCCCAAGAACGTGTTAACCATGTGTTGGCTGTTGCTCTGCATGACCCAGTACTCCAGCTTGCCGAGTGACTTTGGGTGTTGCTGCAAAGACGCTGCAGTAGCGGTTGAGGAACCCCCTTCCACCCATCCCCACCCCCCAGCCCGTTAGTGGGGCTAACCTCATAAAGCACCCAGATTAGAGACCCACCCACCTCAGAATGCCACTCCCTTCTGTGTGTGTGTGTGTGTGTGTGTGTCCACCACAGCCTCTTACCCCATCAAGGCAGACTAACGTATTCATTAGAGGCATAGTATCACAGAGTTTTCCCTTAGCATCAGCAGTTCTTACCCCCTTTTTTGCGTCAAGCTCTGTTCTGCCTTCTACTGTTACATTCTGTAGAGGCTCTCCTAAAAGTATTGTAATAAAGAGAGGCCGCTTTGAAAAGGATGCTAAATATAAAATGACAATACCGGTCATAGCACTTGTTGGATTGTTGACCCAGTTAATTTTGTCCTCCTCTGTTCATATGTTTCGTTTTTTCCAATCTGTTCTGTTCTTCTGCGGAGAGTAAAGTTTTGTTTTGCCCCACTGCCTTGAGTGTGTGTGTGTGTGTGTGTGTGTGTGTGAACAGATGATTGACGTGTGCTCCCCCTTTACCAGGAGGGCAGTCTGAAGCTGACCTTCCAGAAGGCTGGCCTGCCCCTCAAGAGGCCCCTGGAGGGAGAGGAGGGGCCCCTGGCCCAGCAGCAGTACCTGGCCCGGCTCCAGGAGCTCCAGAGTGCCTCGGACACCAGCCTCACCGACTTCACCAAACCCCCCAGCGCTAACTACCCACAAGGTAGCAGGACAAACTTAACTCTTTTTTCATCATTTAAACTATTATTATAAGAATATAAAAAAATGTATTTAAAAAAAAAAAGCAGGTGTAAGACCATATGATACAGCTGAAGATTTAGGCAAGAGGAAATGCTAAATTTTCTCTCAGTCACTGTAGTGAACCTCCCTATGCCTATACTTAGTGTCACAGTTTCACTGTAAAGGCCTCAATAAGTCAGGCCACATACACAGTTTTGGTTACAGGCACGCTAGAAGATATATGGATGAGACGAATGTGGATCTCGTTGCTCAATACATTATGTAGGCTAGTGTTTGTTCCTTTAGTGACCAGTAGGTGGCACCAGAGACCCAATTTCTTTGTTTTGAGAATATTCTCTTACCTCAATTTACAGAATAGCTCCAGTGTGTGTGAAAGTGTGCGTGCATGTTTGTCTTTAAATATACATTGGGTATTAGGCCATTCCTCCTGTGTGTAATAAATATATTGTGGGTTAGAATATGAGATGTATGTGAGGGAGTGAGTGTGACCCTTGTGTGTGTGTCCTTCTATCCCCCTCCAGGCCTGGCAGGTCAGTTGAGGCTGAACGGTGTGCTGGACGGCCAGCCGGTGGTGAAGCGAAGGCGGGGGAGGAGGAAGAACGTGGAGGGCATGGACTTACTCTTCCTGAACAGGAGTCGGCCACCGGCGGTACCTGAGCAGCGGGTAAGAACCCTCTCCCACACCAGACACCTCCTCACACACCCTTGCTCCTTACCATACCCCCCTCTATGCCCCTGATACCTCTGCTCACTGTGTGTGTCTGTGTGTGTGTTTGTGTGTGTCTGTCTGTTTGTGTGTGTGTCTGTCTGGCTGTCTGTCTGTCTGTTTGTGTGTGTGTCTGTCTGTCTGTCTGTCTGTCTGTCTGTCTGTCTGTCTTTGTGTGTGTGTGCGTCTGTGTGTGGTATGGCTCTGTGTGTGCTCCCACATGTATATACCCTCCCCACCCCCCAGGTCCCTCCAGGCTGGGTTGGCGCTGCCCAGGCTAGTTTGCCACCGCTGGCCCCTGGGCAGCAGGGCTTTAGTCCCCAAGCTCAGGGGTCCCCCGACACAGAGAGCCGTGTCTCCGTCATCAACCTGAAGGACGGGACCCGGCTGGCCGGAGACGACGCGCCCAAGAGGAAAGACCTGGAACAGTGGCTCAAAGAGCACCCAGGCTTCGTGGCAGACGTTGGAGCCTTCATCCCTGTGAGTCCTGCTTCCCCACCTCCTCCTCCTCCTCCTCCTCCTCCTCCTCCTCCTCCTCCTCCTCTTTCGCCTTTTTTATCCCTCACTCTCACTACCTCAGCCTCCTTGTCTGTTCTGTTTCTCTGGTGCCAGTGTTTAATTTTGAGTACACACATAATGTCAGAAAATGAGTTGGTGGGTGATTGACTTTGGCTGTATTGAGCAGAGTGTAGATGTGAGGGAGATGGTTTGTGTCCGTAGGGGGTGAATAAGATGCAGTTCCAGGACGGAAGGCCCAAGCAGAAGAGGCATCGCTGCCGGAATCCCAACAAGATCGACGTCAACAGCCTAACGGGCGAGGAGAGAGTGCAGATCATCAACCGGAGAAATGCACGCAAGGTGAAGAATCACTGTGTCTGTGTGCGTCTGTGTGTGTGAGTGTGTATGTCTGAGGGATCACTGTGTCTGTGTGCGTCTGTGTGTGTGAGTGTGTATGTCTGAGGGATCACTGTGTCTGTGTGCGTCTGTGTGTGTGAGTGTGTATGTCTGAGGGATCAGTGTGTCTGTGTGCGTCTGTGTGTGTGAGTGTGTATGTCTGAGGGATCACTGTGTCTGTGTGCGTCTGTGTGTGTGAGGTGTATGTCTGAGGGATCACTGTGTCTGTGTGCGTCTGTGTGTGTGAGTGTGTATGTCTGAGGGATCACTGTGTCTGTGTTCGTCTGTGTGTGTGAGTGTGTATGTCTGAGGGATCACTGTGTCTGTGTGCGTCTGTGTGTGTGAGTGTGTATGTCTGAGGGATCACTGTGTCTGTGTGCGTCTGTGTGTGTGAGTGTGTATGTCTGAGGGATCACTGTGTCTGTGTGCGTCTGTGTGTGTGAGTGTGTATGTCTGAGGGATCAGTGTGTCTGTGTGCGTCTGTGTGTGTGAGTGTGTATGTCTGAGGGATCAGTGTGTCTGTGTGCGTCTGTGTGTGTGAGTGTGTATGTCTGAGGGATCACTGTGTCTGTGTGCGTCTGTGTGTGTGAGTGTGTATGTCTGAGGGATCACTGTGTCTGTGTGCGTCTGTGTGTGTGAGTGTGTATGTCTGAGGGATCACTGTGTCTGTGTGCGTCTGTGTGTGTGAGTGTGTATGTCTGAGGGATCACTGTGTCTGTGTGCGTCTGTGTGTGTGAGTGTGTATGTCTGAGGGATCACTGTGTCTGTGTGCGTCTGTGTGTGTGAGTGTGTATGTCTGAGGGATCACTGTGTCTGTGTGCGTCTGTGTGTGTGAGTGTGTATGTCTGAGGGATCACTGTGTCTGTGTGCGTCTGTGTGTGTATGTCTGAGGGATCACTGTGTCTGTGTGCGTCTGTGTGTGTGAGTGTGTATGTCTGAGGGATCACTGTGTCTGTGTGCGTCTGTGTGTGTGAGTGTGTATGTCTGAGGGACTTTGGTTTTGGGGGGTACTTTTTTTTTTGTGATCAATTTTTTATTGACACCATTTATGCAGTCAAGACATTCATGCAGTTACAACATGCAAGACAAAAGTCTATCAGAACATTACTTCCATTTATCATCTGGTGTACTTGGGGGTACTTTTGAAAGACTTTTGAAAGACTTTTGTGTGTGTGTGTGAACGAGTCAAGTGAGTTTGGTGTTCTTGTGTCTGACCTTTGTGCTGATGCCTCCCCAGATTGGTGGTGCCTTTGCCCCTCCCCTGAAGGACCTGTGCCGGTTCCTGCAGGAGAACCCGGAGTACGGGGTTCCACCGGAGTGGGCTGATGTGGTCAAACAGTCGGTGAGTTACGTTTATCCTTGCTGTTCATTATCAATGCTCTGATGGGACCACTGCAAACCATTTGGCATCACGTTTACTTCTCAGATAATGCACTAAAGTAAATGTGTTTAAAGCAAGAATATTGTCTGGTGCATTTGAGCCCATGTTCTTGGTTCTTATCATCCCCTCAGGCCATTGGATGACCTACATGAGTAGTTTATAGACCATATTAGCATATTCAAAGTTAAATTATTTATCTCTCCCCCTTGAAGGGTTACCTGCCTGCAAGTATGTTTGACCGGATCCTGACTGGTCCCATCGTCCCGGAAGAGGTGAGCCGACGCGGCCGGCGGCCCAAAAACGCCATGGCCAAGGCCGCCTCAGCGGGGGCCAACGCCGGAGTGTCTGCCGCTGCTCTGGGCCTCAACCCTATGCTGGCCAACGGGCTGCTGTCGGGCCTGGACCTGCCCAGCTTGCAGCTCCTGCAGCAGAACCTCCAGCAAAACCTGCAGAGCCTCCAGTCCCTGCAGCTCACCGCAGGCCTCATGGGCCTGCCTGCTGCTGACGCCACCAACCTGGCTGCCATGTTTCCCATGATGCTCTCCGGCATGGCGGGGCTGCCCAACCTGCTGGGAATGAGCGGTCTGCTGGGCAAGGCCCAGGACGGAGCGGGGACGGCGGCGGCGGCAGCCATGGCAACGGCAACAGAAGACACCCCGCGGAAGGGCAACAGTAAGAACTCAGTGGCCGACCCAGCTTCCTCTTCCCAGGCCTCGCCCTCAGACACCAAAGCTGAAAGGACAGAGGCTGTCGTCTCGGAGAGCCCCGCCCCTCCCAGCGTGGCCTCCACCTCCTCCACCACCTCCGCCCCCTCCACCTGCACCTCCAGCTCCAGCCCACTAAGTGCTTCTGCTGCCAGCGCGGCCTCCGGCCACCCGCTCGCCCTTAACCCGCTCCTGCTCTCCAGTATGCTCTACCCAGGGATGCTCCTCACTCCAGGCCTTAACCTCCCCTCTGTGGCTCCCCAGACCCAGAGTACAGCAAACACTGATCCCATCACCACCACGGCCTCCTCCGCCCCTGCCCCTGCCCCTACGCCCACACCCACCGCACAGCCCACGCCACCTCCAGCAACCCGGTTAGAATACGGGGCTGAGGAGGAGGAGGAGGAGGAGGAGGACGAGGAGGACGAGGAGGAGCCTGCAGAGCAGAAGGAGAACAGTGGTCCAGAGGGCTCGGGGAAGGTGGAGTCCTCTTCCTCCGAGTCGGGAAGCTCCTCCTCATCATCTGACGATTCTGACTCGAGCGATGAGGACTGAGCCTTTATAAATATATATACATACACATATATATTTATATATCCTTTAGAAATGTATACATATATACACATATATATGATTTACCCTGCACTTACATTGTGATTTTTTTTTTCCTTTTGTAAATATTAAATCGAGAGAAAAAGTGTTGTGTAATAAAGACAGAAAGCCTTAGAGAACCAAGATTCATGAAACTGAAATGAAATTTCAGTGTTTGTTTAGGTACAATCTTGTTTTGAAAAGACATTTTGCATGTCGAACTTTAGTAGATTTATGGACTTTGTGAACTTGTATTACACGATGATGTACAATTGTAACAAGTAAGAAAAAAAAAATCAAAAGGCATTATTGTTATAATTATGTTGGGATTTAATTTTATTAAAAAAAAAGAGGAAATACATTATTGCTCCCACTGAGCTGTACTATTAATATATTTTGAGTGTGTGGGGAAGGGTGGACTTGAACTATTTTTTGGTTTAATTTGTAAATACTTTGACAAGATCCTTGACACTTCTACTTCACAGAAACATACTTTGGAAAAGTCAGCAATAACTCGGGCAGCTAATGAATGTCACTGAAGCTGTAGACTCCTCACCTCTCTCAGCCTGTTCCTCCTCTCACCCACCACATCTCTTCTCCTGAGGAGGAGTCCCAGTCTCTCTCTCCCTCATCATCTCTCTCTCTTTCTTTTCATCTCTCACTTCCTATCAGACGCTCACTGTCTCTCCCCCTCACGCTCTTCTTTCTTGTCCTGTCCAAAAAAAAAAGGAAACAGCTTCTTCTCTTTGCATCGACTAAATTATCAAGTAGCCTTGGGAGCCGGCCTTGCTCTCCACATTCATCACACAGTTCCTCACACTCTTCTACACTCGCTCATTTCCATAGACATAGACATATTCTTGATCCAGTTAAAAGGCATTGTGTTCTCTTTCCACACCTCCTATCAGGTCTTTTAAACTGCAGGCCTATTTAGTTGCACAACTCCTCACTGTTTCTGGCCCTCTGTGGAAGAGCTGGGTGAATGGCGTGTGGTACCGGGGGGGGGGTACCAGGGGTGCCAAGGGGCAGGGAAGGGGCATTTAGGGTCAAGCCCAGGGGACGTTTTTTTCAGACTGTTGGACGCTCAGCCATGTTTTCATCCCCTTTAGCTCTTAACCATCTCGCTGCACGTGGTCTGCTTGTCTAGTTTTGCGTGTGTGTGTGTGTGTGTGTGTGTGTGTGTGTGTGTGTGTGTGTGTGTGTGTGTTGTCAGTGGCTGGACAAATACTCGCACGTGTGCTGTCACTTAGCGAAGCGGCCTAGAGAGCTTCCAACCCTGTCCTGCCTGACATGCTTGTCGTGTGCACACGGTGTCTTTCTGTCCACTGTTTTGCCATGGCAGGAGCATCATATCTCAAGGGATTAGCCGTGTAGCGCTTCTTCAGTGCTTACATCTAGAAAAACGGAACCAGTGTTAGGGGTTGAGGAAGCTCCTGGCTTCCCTCAGTTAGGTATATCTGAGCAGGAGTAGCAGTGAGCAGAAGAAGGTATTTGACCTTGGAACAATACATGAGCAGTTTTAACCTGGTGGCCTTACAGGTTGCCATTGCAGTATGCAGTATGCAGTATGCACTCTCCCCTCCGTTTAGAAGCATTACTTCCATGTTCTACTAGTACAGGGAGGGTGTGGTGGTTAACATCAACATTATCTGCCTTTTGTAAGCTTGCTGCTAACTTGAACGTGGATATCCACCAATCCTTAAAAGGTCGAAGCCTTGCTTAATATCACACCCTACAGCTTTCAGTATTGACTTAGACTCAAGCCACTTCCTGTCAGCTTAAAGTCGGTTGAGATGCTGCCACTTGTGTACGAGGAACAGCTTCAAAATGGTCGTGTTGTGTTTTTTCAACCAGACTTCCGTTTGGTTCCAACTTGAGTTGAACTTGGAAACTAAGTGTTTGATGATGAGGTAGCACGTCATCTACTTCCCCCCGGGTCCCACCACGTAAAGTCCCACCACCCATCCACTTCTGAGCCCCACAGCAGATGGATATAGAAGTGCCCTTATGCCATACCTCTGAGTCAAAGGGGAGCTCACATCATTTCTGAATACTGAGGGGAAAAAAAGAAAGAAAGAAAAGGGGGGATGATATTCTTTCTCTTTTCTGGCCTCCTTTTGTATTGTCATCTGTCACTTAACCTTTTATTGGGACAAACACACTGGAATTGCTCCTCAGCCTTTGTGAGGATGTGTGGAGTAAAAATATCACTGTTCAGAAACCGCACACACCTTGTTGAGCTTTGGACTGTTAGGCGCACAGTGAGAAATGGTACAGCAGTCGGTGAAAGTTCGGCCAATTTCCCAGATGGTGGCGCCACAAAAAAAAAATTCCAAACTGTTCGGCTTCGGTTATTTGCTGATGCCATCCCGCACTGCCCCCTGCTGGCTAATCATATACACGGTAAAAAAAAAAAAGTCTTCTGAACATTGACGGAAGTCGACCACTAAAGAACGACAGCATCAATGACTGATGACATTGGGGCACCAGACTTACCACGGTTGTGTACTGACGCAAAAGAGTCCAGTACCCCCCCGTGCAAAGAGAGCTACAGGATTGGCTCCGCTTCTTCCACTAAACAGACCCCCCAAACGCACAGGCTTTGCATTCGGGAATCTAAGAAGCAGCCACCATGTCTGATTCCTTTGTTTGTTTGGTTGGTTGGTTGGTTTGCCATTTATAGCTAGTGCCCAGTCATTGTTGTTTCCTCCTCTACATGCGCTACCTTGAAATTGACTTGGTTTATTTTGTTCTGTCAGGTTTTCACTCTGAGCCCCTTGTTGGGAACCCAGTGAGTGGTCGGATCACTGAGAACAGACTGCTCATCACAGTACACAATGGACAAAGTGATGAGTGCAACTGAAAGTTGAAAGGAAACTTAAATGTTTTTTTTTTAATTATTATTCTTATTTTATTGATATGATATTTCAGGTAGTATGTAATGTTAATGTCTCTCAATGACTCACACATTGCAAGTGCTGAACTGATGAGATGCAGACGTGGTTCTGCAATCATGACAGGGAACTGACGACCAACATGCAAACATAATACGAGAAACTACACTACTTAATGAAATTTAATTCACTTTTCATTTATACTGAGTAGACAGCGATATGACAGAAATAGCCTATTGCCTTTTTTATTTTTATTTTATGTTTTTGCTTTATGCTCACAGATATCCTTTAAAGTTTTTCAAGACTTCTTTTACCTGTTTATGTTCTTGGACAGTTGCAATATTTGCAAAATGTGGTCTGTGTAGTCAAATAATGCTTTATGTAGTGGAAGAAAAACGTCTTAAGAAGTCATTTGTAATTTATTGAATTACTTTCTATGAAGTTCTATAGAGGAAATTGAGGTTTAATTATTTTTATTAAACATACTCTGACTATCCATGTCGTCTCTCTCTGGCCATTAATTTTAGTTTTTTATTCACTTGGTTGCTGCAGTAAACGACATCTGAATATTTGCACTTAGTAGTTTTCCAATGACCACTACTATGTTACATTAGAAAGAATATTCCTGTGCACTTCCAGGACGATACATGCCTCTATTTGAACAGTTACAAGGGTGAGTAAAGAAGCCTTGTAGGTGTCAAAAAATTCATGTATAGCCAGGACTGTATTTAGAAACTAAGTGCCACCGTATCATTTTAGAATTATTAGTATTATTAGTATGAATTGTTACCTTAGATGAAAGCTGATTGGTGTTGAGTCGTGCACAGAAGTACATAGTGTGATGGACAGCATTTATCAGCAGCATGATGCTGTGAGCGTCTTGCGTCAACACGCGTCATGTCATGTCACATTGTGTCTTTTCATGAGACTCGCCGCCTCAGATTATGATGACATGGAGGATGCAGAATTGTTTTGACCATTTCGCTCTCTCAGGTGGAGAGATTTCTGTCAAGACACGTGTGTATTTTTTTCCCCTGTCTTTCCTGTTAAATGTCCTTTTAGATTTTATAAAGGGGAGCTCCTGGATCAGTGACGCCCGGGGCCAGGGCATCACACTGTCTTAGGGACAGGCCGACCTGACCCAGCCCTCGGCACAACCGCCCCCTGAATTAAGAATCAAATATTTCCTCTGCACTCTACCTCAGAGGAACCAATGTGGTGAATTATTAATCCTTTGAACAGTTTGTGTCCTCTACCATGACATTGCTTTCATCTCCTTCTCTCTCTCTCTCTCTCTCTCTCTCTCTCTCTCTCTCTTTCTCTCTTTCTGTGTGTGAATGTATGTGTGTGTGTTCATCTGTGTATCTTAAGGTGCGGGGGATGGGAATCCGTTCTTGTTTGATGTAAAATTGTCCTGAAGGTCATTTTATGGTCGTTTGTGAGGTTGCTAGGCAATAGCCTGTTTATGTTCGTCTCCAGGGGTGCATCACTTTACACACTGCATGCTACCATCTCAATCCATTTTACTGGATAACAGTGGGTGACCTCATTCAATGGTGTCCATTATAGAAAAAAACAGGGTAAAAGCGAAATATAAACATACATAATGTATGTATCATATCATCTTTATAGCTCCTAAACACGGTAGTGTCATTCACGGAGAGCAGTTCTGTATTATCAGCTATGCATGTTCAGATGCTGTTGGCTCTAATGTGTTCATCATTAGACTATTATGGAAGTGTTTCCACTGAGTGGTTTCCCTGCTACGCTGGGAGAAAAAGAGTCTGGGTGTGAGTATGTGTATAACCCCCCTGGCGATGGCCTTGTGTTACTATCTTCACAGGTTTACGAGTTTCCACAACTGTTAAGTAATTGACAAACAATCTCCAGACTGTTTGTGTTTAACTGTTCCGTGACAGGGGCATGAGTTAAATCCCAACTCTTGTTGCCTGGCAAAAATCACAATAAGCACTCAAGAGCCAACTCAACTCACGCCAACAAAGCCATGTAAACTGAAACCAGACATGGACATTCTATGCTCTCTCTCATACACACACACACAGGTGCTGACCGTGGGTCCAACAGGAAGTCCCCATGGTTACCATAGAAACCAGGGGGCACCTGGTTCGCCAACAAGACGTCAGTTGAGGTATGTAGGTTAAGGTTAGTCTCATTTCCTTTCCACGTACTGACCCTCAGCACCTCACGAGCACTATTCCCTGCCGGAGTGCCATCAGTGCTTTGCAAGACAAAAAGAGTGCCAAAGTATGGGGTGCAACACAAGCCGCGGGGCTGAGGTGGTGGACCCGGCCAAGAAGCCAGAGGAGAGGCCAAACTCGGCAGACTCGAGCGCGGAGGACTCACACTCAGACACGGAGCCAACAGCAGACGCTGCCAAGCAGGATGCAGGGGAGGACTCCAGCTGAGTAGACATGGCCAGTGGTCTGGGCTGCCCTGTGTCTTACAGGTCAGGAGTCAGGGACACACCATTCAGTCACACTATTCATTAGAATCAGTCATACCTCTTAATAACGCTTTATTTCAGTCAAGGTGTTTTTTTAAGAATGAAAGCTAACATTGTCACATATATGTATGTGTGTGTGAGAGAGAGAGAGAGAGAGAGAGAGAGAGAGAATGGCCTGTGTTTTATGTGTATCCAGGAACATAATTGAATTGTCTTAATGTTGAGGGCTATGTCTGTTCCACCACACAGTAGTGGTAATGTTTTGATTTAACCCTGCATGCTAGTAAAACTACATGTATTCCTGCCTAGGATTGTGTTTTGACAGTGGGTGTTATTATTTATACATTATCCTGTACATATTAACTACAGTGGGTATTAATGTCTATACAATAATCCTGTACATGTTCACTACAGTGGAAATTAATGTCTATACATTAATCCTGTACATTTTAACTACAGTGGGTATTAATGTCTATACAATAATCCTGTACATGTTCACTACAGTGCATTTACACAAATGTCATATTTGTTGGTGACAATTTCAGTGCAGGTTGCCCTGAGTGACGTGGATGTGGTGACACAACAGAAGAAACAAGTGTGACCGGTCATCTTCCGTCTCAGAAGGGCGCAGCAAAACCACCATCTCAACAATGGACATTCAGCCAGCAGTTAAAAATTAGACATCTAGTAGGCCTGTGTTTATTTTATTAGCTTAATATGTCACCATTATAAGAACCATTCAGTAGAAATGTCCTAAACATGTATTTGGTGAGAGCCATGCAAAGTTAAGCCTTTTTCAGGGCAGTTACCAGAGTAATGTACATCCCTTTTTTTATTCTATAAGAAATGAAATGCTGTTAGCAAAATACAGTTTGTATGACTAATTTAAAATCCTTTGAGAATTAGCATTAAAATGTTGGTTTAGCAACTCCCAAACTGTATTTTCCTTTAAACTTAGCTGAGCTTGAGTCTTAACTTAAATGTGACTGGACTCCAGCAGTGAGTAATTAAGGCAGGGTCACAGTGTATGAGTTTGTTTGAACGCTGATGTGATATTTCAGGCTGGGCACTGTGAACACGATGAGCAATTAACTCGCCATTCTTTGATTTGCCACCAGGTGTCGCGCGGGATGTGTAATAATTTTAGCGGCCACTGGGGGGCAAAAGCGTCCTTCGCATATATCAGTGGGCGTTCCAGATCCGCTCCATTTGCTGGAAAACATTTAATCTGAAATATATGTTTTAAGTTTATTACCGCCGAGTGAAGTGAGCTGGAAGGGAATAGCCATTTCACAAAGCCATATCACAATCACCCATCAGAGAGGCAGCGGGAAATTACATGAAAATATAACCATTATACAAATGGAAACTGTGATTGAATAATGTGTTTCAGAAGATAAATGAAAAGCACTTTGTTGGGAAATGTAGTGCTAAATAGCTTTTTAATTTCAAATGCGGGATAAAAGAGCCACGTTTTTACCCGATTTTCTCCCCCGATTGATTAGAAGATCCACACCTGCGGAGAGAACCCGTCCTATCATCTCATTATCAGTTAATTAATATGCATGCACAAATGCCAGTTATCTTTGCAGTTGTATTTGGCTGAGACGAGACATTGATGTTTTAATGACAGTGGGATTGATGACTTACTCTGCCGTGTGAAAAGCCACTCAAGCACAATGATTGACATTGTTCTTAATTGTTGTCAAAGACAATTGAATTGAAAATGTCATCAGATTGATAGGACTGTGCTCAATATGACTGAGTATCCGGTTTGCTGGAGATTAACTTGACAGGCTATAGCACTCGACTCGGCGTCCTCCAATAAGTGTTGTAGCCAGTTTATCGCACAGTTGAGTCAGTCCCAGATATTGCAGTTTTCGAGGATGACATTAATTGGGAAGTCGACCGTGCAATCATTGCCCAATCAGGACTACAGTCACTTCTGTGCTTCATTATTGGCTGTGTATTAATGGCTCATGTGAAATAAGAAAGATACTGTGCACAGTGCTCCTGGTTCATGCACATGCCTTGAAAATCCCTGTCCTGCACCTCATACATACAGACAGAACAATGCCATGCTATAGGGTACCATCGGAGAGTGCTATTTGAGCCTCATTACAGTCAGGCTGTGACAAAATGGATGTTATGGAGTATGGATGTAACTGATGGTCTCTAACACCATACCGTGTGGTGTAATCTAAAGATATCATGTTGAATTGCGATCTGGATAAAAGATGACTCAGAGTATATGTTGCAGGGCAGGCAGTACAGTCACCAAATATGAGTGAATATATGTACCTGAAAATTGGCAAACACGTTTCAAACAGCAGTGCATTGTTTCATCTACTTTCATAACTGCTGACCATAAAAGTAATTCCACCTTTACCCTCAGACCAACCTTTTTTGAAAGTATGATCAGCCACTGGAATAGAAGATTATCTCAACTGTCCCTTAAGCACATCAGTAATCTCCCTCTAACCAGTGGAAGTAGGACTCTGCATTATTATACTGCTGTGTAATTGTTTTGGGGCAATGATTTATTGAAATGTTATCAGTAATTGTCAGTGGCCTCAGGTCATAGCCTTTATAATGGGCTTTACAGTGGTAGGATCATGGCCATCCAATTGAGCATAAATAGGAATAAAGCAAAATCTCATTCGCTTGCATGCTCCCTCAAATGGCCCGGTTTATAAAATATGATGCGTGCCAGGGAGGTCAACATTCATTCAGACAAGCCAGATACGGTCGCCTGTTTTTTTTTCTGCTTCTTGTGCGGAATCTGCGGCCATCCATAACCACAGTTATGCTGTCATGCATTATCTGCTGTCGTTGGTCAAGGCTGAAACTCATCTCATTGTAATGCCTGCTTTATATTCATCATATAAACACACAAGGAGAAAGAAAGAGAGAAATGAAGAGAGAGAGAGAGAGAGAAAGGGAGAGAGAAACTAGCTGGCCACTTTGTGGAGCTTTTGGGGTTGTATTTTATTCTGTCGTGTCCGTGGATGAACATACTCAACGCAGCTCTGACTCACTGCAGCCATCCCAGAGCAGATAAACATCTTGTGGCTGCGTGTATCATGAACGTGTTCATGTTGACTGCATTATGCCCATGGAATGCACACAGACCATAAAAGTCGCAGGTCGGCTCGAAACTGGGCTAGCTTTCACGGGATGAATCATACTGGGATAGTCTTTCCTTTTCTCTCCTCTCCTCCATCCCTCAAGTTTTCTTTTTTGTGTGTGAATGTGAGTTTGAAGAGGGCCTCCACCCAGCTTTGCAGAAACGATCAGCTTAGGAGGTCACAGTGGAAGAGGGCAAAGAGAAGCACTGTACCAAAAACACACACTCTCTCTCTCTCGCATGCACACAGACACACTCACACACACACACACACACACAAACACACACACACACACACACACACACACACACACACACACACAGAGACAAACACACACACTAACACTTTAAGTGCGGGAGATTTATCAGCCTATTAGAGTCACTTTTCAGCGCACCTTTCCCTGAACAATGGCCAAGTTTATTTGCCCACTTTGTGTGCAGTGTTTTATTGTCTGGGCCGACTTTCGCCAGCAGAGTAAATCCTGAAGCAAATCCTTCTGGATGCTCCCTTTATAGGCACCCCCTAAATGGCAATTTCACACCGATTTTTCTGAACATCAAAATTCACATTCACCGTGCGGGTTGTTCAGAAGTGCCTGTGAGATTACGGGACTCAGCCCTAGATTTATTAGAATTGATGAAAAACAGGGGCCGTTGTTGTTTGAGCTGTTCATGTGTTGTGTCCAACCAATCAACCGCTGCGGTGTCACTCAAACCTTACAGGACCTTATCTAATTCTAATGATGCATTGAGAATCCCCCATTAAATGAAACTGTATTGATTGAACTTAAAAAGGTTGAATCAGTTAACCTCCACGTTAGACTCGATGGACATGGACTCCTTCTAAAAGGGGGGGTCAGGGCTGTTTCGTTTCTCGCCCCCCCTCCTGGAGAAACAGTCTTCTCTCAGAGCTCAGTGGCTGAGAGCCGAGTTCCCCAAGCCCCTGATTCGTGGTTCAAGGGGAGAGATTGTGAGCGAGGCGAGTGTGGCAGCTGCTGTGTAATTATTTGAAACCCAGGTGAAGTAAAATACAAAAAGCTGCAGAGGCAGGTGTACCTATTCATCTCACGGATTTGTTTTGCTTGTGCTGACTGTGTGAGAGAGAGAGAGAGACAGGGAAAGAGAGAGAGAGAGAAAGAGAAAGAGAGAGAGGGAGGGAGAGGTGGTGGGGGGAGAGGAGCGAGTCTTTTCAAAGCAAATGGAGAAAAATGGGTAAATGTATTCTAAATGTCATTCATTGAGCGCCGGTGTCGAGGTGACCTTAAAATATCATCTCCCCCCTTTTGTAAATGTGGACAAGTGGGCTTGGCAAAATACCACGTTTGATAGGAAAAGGCAGCCCCTGTGAAACCTGCTACTGGCTGCCATGTGGAGATGACTGGTGCTAGGCCCAGTGGTGGGCACAGTGGCGTCCCCACATGGCTGCGGTGGACATACGGTGCACCCTGTGACCTGTCCACATGTCTGCTCAGCACTTCTTGACGTGCAGAGATGGAAGAGCTGCCAGTGACTAGTTAACTCCTCCACACAAGCACGGATGCTGGGTGCTCTAAGGCACCTTGATAAGTGGGGTAGGACAAGTGTCAGATGCTTTCAGTGGACACGTACAGGTACACTGCTTAGGCACTGGCCTATATGCACGCTCACACAACTGGTAAGAGCTGTTTGTACTCACCTATATGCACGCTCACACAATTAGTAGGGCCGTTTGTATTTATACAATGAATCACAGTTGCCTGTTATTGCCTGAAAGCCACAATAAGTCTCAAATATCACTTGGTTCAGCAGACGAAATATACCCAGCATAGAGTAATTTTAGGATCTGCTATATATCATGATTCTATGTTGCATTTCTACCTCTTGCTATATTCAACACATCCTCTAGATAAGGATGATAACACTGTGAGAGGCCATGCAACAAACAAAACTGCCCCATTCTGCAATACAAATCAATGGTAACCCTGCAAATTGCTTTCTTTGAGCTATGTGTTTTCATACGTGTTCTCTGCTCTACAGCTCTATTGTTTTCCCGTCCAGCTTGTGTTGTGTTTCTGTTTAAGGGCGCTTGTATGTTTTGGTTGTGTTGTGTTTCTGTTTAAGGGCGCTTGTATGTTTTGGTTGTGTTGTGTTTCTGTTTAAGGGCGCTTGTATGTTTTGGTTGTGTTGTGTTTCTGTTTAAGGGCGCTTGTATGTTTTGGTTGTGTTTTTGTTCGAACACTGACGGCAACAAGACCAAGTTCATTTACTGGGGGCCTGTGCCGAGTTTGACCTCATCACGGTGAAAATAATTAGTGTTGCTTGGCTATACAGCAGCAGCATTCACAGCTGTGCTGGGAGCACAGAGCGCGCTCTGTTCTGTGTCATTAGCCCGTTTCAATATTTATGCCCGAGCTGCAGGGAAAGAACAGTAATGGTGGAGGGGTGAAAAAAAAAGGAATCATGTGGCTACTTTATAAAGTCCCTTACTACAATTACAGTAATATAATTCATACGGCCAGGGAGGCTTTGTTTAGATCATGGCACATCAAGAGACGAGTTTCTGACATGTAGTCGAATAACGATGGGAGACGACATGTCGGTTCTTCTCTGCAGCTCACCGCATAAGGATTTGCGAATAGCGGGGAAATGCCATTAGAGTTCAATCATAAATATCACAGGCTGTCTCCCAGGGATCACATTATATAGAACCAGAGGAGAAGAAAGGAGCCGAATCAAGGCTGTCCTACCTGCTATTGGATTTGTGGGGTTTTCTACATTTTGACTGAGGTTACATTTTTGGCCATTATTCCAAATAGCCTGGATATTTTACTGCCACTTGTAAAATATCAAATTGCAATAAAAGAAAACCCATTAAAAAGGCAAAAAGGCATAAAGGGACCCCTCAACTCCCTCAGCCAATGAAACATGACTTATCATCACAGGGTTTTTTTTGTAGATCCACAATAACACTGAAATCATTGAAATCATTTGTCTTGATACATTTCCATCGCGACGAGCAGAAGAGTGAGACAGGGAATCAGGAAGGACGGGAGGGGGTGAAGCGGGGAGGTGTGGGTGGGTGCGGGGGGGGGGGGGGGGGGGGGGGTTATAATGAAAGGCACTGAACACTGGCACTGTGGCAAATGATGGTAGTGTGGCATGACAGCTTGTTATCAAGCCCAGCCGCTGAGGAGCTCCAGACATCAAGACCATGAAAATCCGGCCTGGAGTTCTCATTGTGCGTCTCAGTCATTCACACGCAGGAGCAGGCTTTTGCATCTGAACCACGCTGTTTATTCAGCAAAGGCCCTCTCTGACAGAGACACTTATCTGCAACTGCACTCTATATGCAACTGGAACTGCATTCGCTTTAAAGATGTAGAAACAGGTGGATAGCCGCTGACTGGAAATAAACCTCTGATGTGTGTCTGGTATCAACTCTGAGACAAAAGGTTAGGAGTGCAATTGGTTCGGTCACAGACTGGTGGCTGGGCAATGATGCTAATAAATTTAAATTTGAGGACACGTGGCTGTCTGGGACTGAAGTGGGAACTGGACTAAAGGATACATTTCAGCTGAGTGAGGGACAATACAGATCACAACAGGATTATTTCTGTTTAGAGTCACCTAAAACAGGAATATAAAAACAACAAGCAATAAACTCTTCTTTTTGAATAAACGACCTTAATACCTCCACTCCATTGCATTGACAATTATATATTTATGCAATGTACTGTAAGTAATGTTTTGACATTTTCTTGAACATACAGGTGTTCTGTCCCCTTTCATGAAATACATGGCACGTGGTTTCACACAAACAGTAATCCCACTCAGAGGTGGCCGTTAGTTAGTTGTCTTTCTGTGCTTAGTCATCCCATCAGATCCAACCTCAGGCTCATGTCCAGGCAGGTGCAGTGCCTCCTGCTTCCCATTGCTGTGATCTCTGGAGTGGGAGGCAGAGAGAATAGCCTTCAGCTCTCATAGTCATTTGCACCTAATTACACAGCAATCATTAAAATGCTAATACATATGGCTAAAAGGCCAATTAAAGGGGTAATTAAAAAGGCTTTGTTCCAGTGCTCTGCTCTGGACAGGACTGCTCTGTTCCTCTTTGGGCTTGAGGACTGTACTCCAGTGTTCAAACAGTGTAGAGGGAGCTATCAGGATTTGAGCCTCACTTTTAAGCACAGAAACAGAATAGAATTGACACCATGAAAAATTAATAACGACGGCATTTCCGTTTCCATGCAAATCATCGAACTGAAAGCACTGCAGGCTTGCATGAGCCGTGCCACACAGCGCATAGTGGTTGTTCTGTCTGCACACACTACTCTAGTGCAGAATGACACACGAAATATTTGAACTGGAAGTGCTGCTACTAAATCCAATCCTATCAGCATAAAAGTAAACTAATCAGAGCAGTCTGCAATGTAAATACTAATCTCCTGTGTTTATTCAACATCAGAGCTGCCAGGGGAAGCATATGGGGATTTGCAATCTTGTGTGTGGGTGACTGTATGATATTATATACAATAGGCCAACTGGAAAAAAAGGGAGGCCTGTGTTTATCCAATCCAAAGTGCAGTGTTGATCCCGCCAGTGTTAATGAAACTTAGCACAGATGGGAAGCTCTAAAATGAGTGGTGATGAATCCACTCCAGCTTGCCATTGCTGCTGGTCCATTTGCTTTCAGGGGGTTGCTGAAGTGTCAGTGGTTTAATTTTATAGTATGTAGTTCTCCCTGATTTCCCCCTGGAACCCGGGGCTGCTGGAGAATGCAAAACATCTGCTGCCACTCTCAGAGAGAGAGATATATAAAAACCATCATTTCTATTGACGGCAGAGGCAGAGGCACGAAAAAGAGCCAAGCACCACATTCAAATACCTGCCTATTTCTGTAGTGTGTTGACTCCGGGGGATTGACAGTCCAAAAACCCATTAAATTGTCCAGTGTTGCTGACTTCAAATAAGAGGCCCGGGGCAACACTGGATAAGGTGTACTCACACAGAAAGCAGAGCGCTGTATCTTAGGACGCTACATCATAATCTGCCATTGCTAGAAATGTGTTACAGGCTAACAGTGGATCTGTTTCCTGTGTTGTTTTGCGAAACTATTTATTTCAGGGGCAACTTGCATTATCCAAGGCATCAATTACAATCTTGTAAAAATATCAAATATCACAGAAATTCTAAGTGGAAGAATCCATTGTATGCTTATTGCAAATGGAACAGGATGAAAATAAGAGATTTTGATGGACCTCCAGCTGGTGTTTCTGTTTATTCATTACCAGAGAAAAACAATATAATGAATACCAATATCTTGAGGAAAAAAACACATTACTGAAAATGTCTTTCCTTGGAAGCAAAATTTGTGATTTATTTTAGAACATAATGCATTTCCATTCTGCTGGCCTGAACTAGTCATTTGCTCCATCATGTCAGTTCTCATCTTTTACGAATGAGATGGAGGGCCCGTGAGTCATTAGGGGAGAATGAGGCAGCAGACTGTGAAAGGCGGCGAGTGCAAGACAGGAGAAGCAAACACCCACAACACACAGAGAGGATTCTGGGCTTTCTAACCCCCCCTCCCCCTCCCCTCCCTTGTCATCCTCCCTTACATCACTTTGTGTTTGTCCGTCCATCCGTCAGCGTGTCTGTCTGTCTGTCTGTCTGACTGTTTGTCAGATTGTTTGTCTGTGAACTGGGCGTCTGTCACTCACAGTCTCTTCCTGTTGGTGTTGCCATTCTTGGAGCCCTCCCTGTCATAGGGTATGACTTGGAGTGTATTTTGGACTGAATTTCACTCTTCCCCCGTACCCTCAAACCCCCCCAAACCCTCTATTGGAAGCTCAGGGATGCGTTAGCAAATGTCAGATTGGTCATGCCACAGATTGTGAGAGGAAAAAGGGGAAAACAAACAGACAGCTGTTTCCAATTATGGTTTTACTAGGCGCTGATGGGCCAGTAATTAGAGGATTAGAGATGTGTAACTGCGCACAGCTTTGGGTCCTGCTTCGTGAGTCCTCACGGAGGGAAAATATGGCTCAGTCCATCCAAAGCACTTAAATAACAATGTTTTCGCATTAGAACCGTTTCGCTGCAGAACGTCACCCCGGGTATCCACGGGCGACCGGGGTTGCCGAGGCAGCGGTGGTGACATTTGAGGCCTCTTTCCCAGATGTCTGCCCAGCCCGTAACAGTTCTTGCCGTTTTCTCAAACCATTTCTCGTGACTTAGCGTTTGGAGTGTGGTACAAATCCCAGGTTTCCCTGCCACCGTGGTGTGATCATCAGGCCTTTCATCAGGCTCAAGGAAGGGAGACTATTATAATCAGTCACACTGACTAGCAGGAGTGTTCTCTCGCTGTCCTTTGAAAGGACTGGAGCTTTCCAACCCCCTCTGGGCCCACACGTTAATGAGGTTCTGCTTGTCTGTTCTGCTGCTTGGGAGGTGTCTATTTTATTTCAGCGTGCAAGTGGGCATATCCATAGGGCACTCGTGTCCTGTGCACTTAGGAAGTCTGCTAGTTCTCTTTTTTTTTGTCAGCTCCGTCGCTAATCCACCCTGAGATTCCCAATGGCAGGGGGAGTTTAAAGTGACCGACATACATGGGGACGGGCTTGAAACGCTGTGATGGTGGCGCTGTCCTCTTTACTCTAATCACTGTGACCCATTTAGTGCCCCTTTCATGTTCGGTGCTCTCCCGCCCGCGTTTGTCGCTGGTGTCAGTGTTCCTAAAATCGGGGCTGTGTGAGATGGGGGACCGTAAGGGCTTGTCTATCCCCCTTGCTGGGATCCATCCAGAGCTGTGCCATGTGCCCAGTGTCTCACCAAAGCCTCACCACAGACAGGAGGCACTACGGAAGAGCATATGCTGTGGGTGAAACCATCAGACTGAGAAAACATACTGTACACACACACACACACACACACACACACACACACACACACAGAAACCTCTACTGAAAGCTTGGATCAAAGCCAAGGAACAGCCACACCCTCACCATACACCACATACATGCACACACTCATACACACACATGCACACACACACACACACACACACACACACACACACACACACACACACACACACACACACACACACACACACACACACACACACAGCGCCATGACAGCTGCATGTAAACCAGAGAGACATGCTCCTAACAAACACACACAAACAGCGAATTGCACATGGCGCACACATTCCCTCAGCCTGCTGCACAACTCCACTCCACGCCCCGCACCCACACCCCCACCACCAACACCATGGCAACCGCCTGGTTCAATTCAGCGTAATATGTATTAAATTTGATAGAGTCAAAGCCCTGGTCATGATCTAATTAAATGTAATGTGTTTATATTTGTGTTGGGTGCTTGTGATTGCAGTCTCAGTGGGCTGTGCGGGGCTAACACTGACACGAGGCAGCCAGTGTTTTGGCTGCTCAGCAGCTCATGGTTAATTGGGGCTCCTGAGTTATTTCGCCATGACTGTTTTGGTTTCCATGAAAACAGGCAGACATTTAGGACAGCTGTGAGTCATCCGCAACATTGGTTAGGTTTTTAGCTGTTGATATTGTCTCGTCTCTTGTGCAGAAGACTAGGGGATGAGATCTCTTGAGCTACCAACTGATCCTCAAGGCCTCTCAGGAAGGCATGAAGCGTGTCAGGGTAATTATCACCATCATTATTGCTCCAGGATTCTGAAATATTGTGAATCATTTTCTGAAATATAATGAGTCACATTGTAATGGTTTTGCACCGATTCTGTCTCCTCTGTCTCACAGCATTTCTCAGGGATGTTCTGTTAGCTTTGTTAGCTGGCTGCTTTAGATTACTGCTCTAAATTAGCCTACATTTTGACATCATATCGAGAGGTGCATTTTAAATACTCTTTTACTGTCATAATAGACCTCATCTCACACTCATCTTAAGTTACTGAGCCTCACCTAGATACTGTACCAGCATCCGCATGTCCAGTGGCGGTTTTAGGCACGGGCGACCCGGGCAGCCGCCCGGGGCGGCACTTTTTCATGACACGTGAGGGGCGGCACGAGCACTTAAAAAATAGTAATAATAATCTGGGCCGCGAAGCGCTTTTCTATTTCTATATATCATATCACTGCGTGAGGAATTGGCAAATTGGCGCCCCCTGCAGCTGCAGGCGCACCTGCTCGCTAAGAAGGTGCAGCGCAATCCTGGGTGACAGGGGGAAAGAGAGAGGGGGCGGCGGGCAGTTCAGCTCTGGGTCTCCTAATAAACATTATAATTACCCTATACTTTTTGTTTTTCTGAATTGTGTGAAATGGCTTATAAAAATAGGTAATACAGAACGATTATGTGGTCACCAAGGGCAAGGTTAATTGGTGGAAGGAGACCACTAACTGCATCAATTTATCCAACTGGTGAAGGTAATAGTGAGCAGAGTAGATAGATAGTCAGATAGATACTTTATTCATCCCGAGGGAAATGTAATACATCTTTAACAGAGTAGTCTATTACATTATCGATAAAGCTATTGAAGGATGCTCGAGTGGACAAGGTAAAAATGTGTTTTATTTTCTCAAGTGTAGCTTAACCAATATAGCTTAACCAATATTCCTATTACTGTAAGGCAACCAGCTTATGTTGAGCACCAACTGAGTTGTTTGCTAGCTAGCGTTAGCTAGCTGATTTGACCATAGGGTATGAACATGTTCATTCATCTGACACTAGGGCTAATCCCGCTAGCCACAACTAACATAATGTAACAGCATACAGAGTACTAGTATAATCTTAATAATTAGCAGGTCGATAGCTAGCTGGTTAGACCACAGATTTCCTTTTGACACCACTAGACTAGCAAGCGTTAGCGAAATCCCATTAGCCACTATTAGCTAACTCAAATAACTATAATGCATGTTGAGTGCTTGCACAACATGACTTGCAAAGAGCTGGTGTTAGCTAACATTAATGCACATGATGTGTGCATTGATGATCTAAAGTGTGTTATTTAAATGCTCTATTGAAAGAGTTGTGCAATTGAAAAGCATACAGAGTACTAGTATAATCTTAATTATTAACAGGTCGATAGCTAGCTGGTTAGACCATAGATTTCCTTTTGACACCACTAGACTAGCAAGCGTTGCACTTGCACAACATAACTTGCAGATGGCTGGTTAGCTAACATTAATGTAAATTATGTGTGCAATAATTCTCTTAAGTGTGTTATTCAAATGTTCTATTGAAGGATTTGTGCAATTGATACATTTCATTTTTTCTTTCACTTATATTGTTATAATTGGAAAAAGTAAGATTTTTTTTTTCGGGGGGGGGGGGGAGGGGGGGGGGGCGCTCGGAGGGGATATCGCCCGGGGCGTAATTCCATGCAGAACGCCACTGCGCATGTCCCAATATAAATTCTCTCCCTCTCTCCCTCATTCTATGTTAAAAACATATGGAAGAGGGACATCACACCTCCCCTGGCTTCTCTGTCTGCCTCATTATTTTGATCAACTGTAAAACACCTCCAAAGTTTACAAGCTTGTTATTACTTCAGGCTACATCTTTTATTTATTATTAGGCCTCTCTTGTGTCAGGAGACAAACCCTAGAGGCTGATAACTGCATAAAAATACTCTCCAGCTCAGAGAACTAGAATGAATGCCAAAGAGCTGTGGTACATCTGCTGTACCTGAAACCTAAATAGTGACCACAGAAAAGGGAAGAGCATAGAAACGTACAACACAGCAGTTTGCCCCCCCCCCCCCCCCCCCCCCCCCCCCCCCCCCCCCCCCCCCCCCCCCACCCCCCCCCTTGATTGACTCACGGTCTAGTGGATAGGTGCCTAAATCCCATTTGGAGATGGTCATTGCATGACCTCATTTATTTAATAACATTATCAGCCGAAAAGCAATTGTACAACTGCAATGGCACTCGTATATCATTTTGATTGTGTGACTATTTTTGAAATGCCTAGTAACTCTTGGATGAAAATGTAGTGGAAAAGACCTGTGGTTCATCATGATCGGTTACAGTTTGGTGTTGGATGTGGCTAAGCCCTCCTTCAATGAGAATAAATGATAAAAAGGAAAGGTAATCTGCAAGTCCGCAGGACCATAGCCCGTTTCAATGGGGGCCTCTTCCCTTCTCCTCTACTGGATGTGCAGCCCCTAACTGGCGGTAAGCAGTTGCCTCCATTTGATATGTTTTCCCAACGGCAGTGAGTAATGTTTCCCGTCGCACCCAAACTATACGTAGTGTGATGGAGTTTTGGAGTATCCATTCATTCGCTGTTCACACATCAAAACATTTTGCTTAGCAGAATGAGTCCGCTGCATTTCACACCAGGGTTCATCTCGATTTCAGCAGGAGGACTCTCAGGGAGAGAGGTGGAAAGGAGAGAAGAGAAGAGATTTTAGTGCACTCTGTGTTCTCTGTGATAATGAATGCTTTGTCAGTGAGAATCCATCAACGGTCACTGTGGGGAAGGGAATGTCAGGAAAAGTTATGGTTTGGTGGCTTTTAACCCACGTGGCCCAGCCTGGCAAAGTAATTGAAGTACAGAAATGTCATGTTGTTGTACGTCCTCATCTATTTGTATAGCTGTCTAGCGGGACGAATATAAATATCGCCATAACACAAGTAAGGTGCCTTTTTAGTCAGTTGTAAACCTTCAAATACAAACAGTGGGAAGAGTTGAGAATTGTTTAGGTTTTTCAAAATTAACCCCTGGCTAGTTCTCACAATGTTTCCATTGCTATTGTGCATTTCATATCTGTGTTGGCTAGGTGAATAAACCGAACGCACTGGATGCCTGCACAGAATGTGGTCATTTCATAATCTATTGCTGAAACTGTAAAACACCATGCCACCATCATGGAGCAATGAGCTATTGTTACTGCACTTGTTTTTATGTACATGAATACCTATGTGCAGTGAAGGAACAATTTATACAGAAGGCAAATTGAAACAGCCTTTCTGGAGAACAAAAATGTATGAGTAAAGAGCAATTCAAAAAGTAATGTTCTACCGGCCCTGCCCAGTCATCGCAAGCAGTCGTAGAATCAAGTCAGTGTAGAGCAGTGTCCTAGTATATCGTCATCAACGCGAATGTGGCGAGTGAATAGATTAGATGCATCCAAAGCAGGGCAACTCATTGCTTGAGAAACTTCTGAGGTTACGACAGCACAAGGTCGCAGGAGAAGGAATAGTAGGATGTCCCAGGGGATGCACAGAAAATCTAATGAAGTGAGATACTACATGTAATGGAGTGACCATTAGCTAATATAAATTATAGCTAATATGATAGGCCTACTTGTTAGGCTACATGCTGTTTTGATGTGCTGTGCGATGTGTTGTTTTTTGTTATGACAGTCCATGCAGTTGAAGTCTCTGCAACAACATCATGCGTACATTTCACAAAACATGGATTCAGTTGATTCAAACCATATCCAGTTTTTCATTATTGTCGTGACGTAAAATGAAACAAAATTAACTCGGACTTACGTTATTTGAATATATGATTTATGGTGCAGTCTCGAATCTGAACCATTTGAACCATAAACTGTTAAAAATGGACTATCCCTGCTATTTTCATACAATAGCCTATAGGTTTTGTAATAGCTGCACCATACGTTTAGACTTGTGGGTAAAGTTAAGGCCCACAAGTCTATAGCTTACAGCATAGTTATATTTAATACTATGCTAATTTCCGTCAGTTCTTAGACAAGCTAGCAGCCTAAAAACGACCAAAGCAGCATGCATATATATATAGGAATTTATCTTATCTAAGTCGAAAATCAGTGTTATGATGATGCATTTCCTCGCTAAATTGATTATAAATTCGCTAGTTTAGTACAGTTTCACCAGTTTCTCTATTTTAGGATGTGAATTATTGAAATAAGCTACTTGCAAGTCCTTAATGGCTTCATGGTCCACTATATAACACTATATAAATGAACAAAGCTTTATTTACATTCGTGTGGCAACATAAACTCATCCTGTGTGTGTTTCCAGGACTACTGAGCACTGACGATCAATAGTCTGTCTATGAAGTTATTTTCACATTGTTTTGAAAGCTACAATCTGCACCTTGATTGGACTGGATGTGTAAGCAGGTCATATTTGGCAGTACGCCTACCTGAAGTCAAACTGCATTGGTATAAATACAAACAAATGCACAAGAACAGCACAGTCTTTGAAGACACATTTTAACATAATGCCACACTCAACAAAAGCTACATGGTTTCCCTTTAAAGTGAGACTAGTAGCCTAATGGCTGTATTTGTTATGTAGAAGATAAATGTTCTGCCCAAGTCTATGCTGAGTAAGAATGGCATGATATCCTCTGAGGTGTTCTTATTGTGGATCTTCTAAAAACACCTGTGTCTCGACCCATAACCTAGGTCATCCTTAAAAGCCATTTCAGGCAGCTGCCATTCAAAATGCTATTACTGTCCATGTCCTACTGTCACGTCAGCCTACTGTATCTGTAGGTAGTGAGATTTGACCCAGATTTTCATTCACCTTTCTCAGCTCTCTGAGGACTGGTGACCACAAAACCTTTGAAGACCTTGGTCATGACAGACACAGGGTTATTTAATCCAGTCATGGAAAACAAATTGTTCCTCTGGCGAGTGGACCTTCAGCAGCCCTCTGTCCAAGGTAAGCTACTGTTACTCCCACCTCGATGTAGCTGTAGTTTAGCTGCTGCCTCTGCTGTCTTATATCAACTGACTGATTAACCTCTTTAACTGTTCAAGCATGGCCTCCTCATGTCAACCCCACTCCCCACCATGACTGTAAGGGACAGAAATAACTGTCAGAGGGAGATGGGGTAAGGGCAGAGAGATCCATGCCCCTCTCACTTGGCCTCAGGCTCACATCCTCTGTGTGAGTAATGGTAGAATGTGAGAACCTTTATCCCACAGCAATACAGCATTCTCTTTGACTGTTCTTCCCCTCACTATCTAAACTGAAGAATTCATAGGGTTCACAAGGGTCATGTGATATTTATTTTTCTGCTGAGAGACACAGAGGGAGGAGGAGATGGGAAGAAAGCGAAATATTGTTACTTTAAATAAAATGGAAAGAATATCGACAATATGTACCTGATAAAACAAATGTAAGATATCTCTGAATATGCCATGTCTATGCGGCTGCGAGCCATCATCACACACAAATGTCAAAGAAATCCATAAAACTTGTCTGTTTGGATACAGATACGCTACAGTGGAGGAGTGCACAGTGATTTGATTCAAGTGTCACGACCGGGGTGAAAAAAAATGAAAATCTGCAATCTTGGGTAATTGTTCCCAGGAATGACATTGATTCACAAGCAGTCAAGCATATAATGACACTGGCAGATGACATTGCCTGTTGTGCTGCTTCTGTGTCTAAAACACAAACCCCTTTAATAGGAGTCCTCAGCACCTTTATAGTGGTGAGAAAAGCGTTACTTCTCTGTGATCAACCAAGGCAAAAACAGCACCATAAAGGGTTGCTGTTACAGAATGAATTATCTAACAGAAGGGGGAGTTAAATACATGAATTGCGGTTCCATAAACTAGAAGGAATTAGGATTAGTGATTATTTTCCATGTCATGCCTGTTTTAATCACCACCAGTGTGTTCTGAAATCCATTTTCACGTCAATCTCTGGGGGCATAATTTCACTGGTTATTTATGCATTACGTTACAAAACACTGAGTGTGTACCGGCGTGTGTGTGAGTCCGTTTTCTCATGCTTCTGTGAGTACGATCACCCAAGCAGCATGCTTAAGTTTCAAGTAATTGGGCACACTATATAAACAAAACACAGAGTGTCTGTTAATGTGACCAACACATACATTCCTGATCTGTCTGCCTGTCTCTTTGATTACGCAGCTCTGGGGGTCCTTGTGCTAGGGACTGTGGTGAGAAAGAGCCTTGCTGGCTGTCTGTCTCCCACACTGAAAAACAATATTAGCTCAGTGGTTCTCTGGAGGCTAGGAACTGCTTGGTAAACAGGGTGACCTAATTTCCGAGGTCCTCCTCGCATCTGCAGTCAAACCGGTGAACTAACACTAAATACATAGTGGGCATTTTTCTGCTCCTTGTCTCGTCCATCTCTTTCCTGTCTGTCCACCCGTTGAGCCTGTGCAAATACAAATGTCTATTTTGAGGAGGGCCAGACAGTTTATTTGAATTATGGACGTGCCGATCACACAGGGCCTACTGCGGAAATCAATAAAATTGACTGACTACCTCTGAGAGAGGACAGTGATCATTTGTGTGAAAAACATGTAAAGCTTGGACAGGATTGATCACGGCTGCCAGAAACAGCCAAACAAATGGGAATAGCATAAATGTGTCTAAAATATGTTAAGAAAAAACATTTACTGCATCGAGCAAGAAGAGCTTTCCAAGAATAAGTGTTGCTGTCACAAATGCTGCAGTGGGACTGGACTCAAATGCACGACACAGTAAAAACACTATGGGGAGTCTTTAATTACTCACAAGACTGTAGACAGGGAAAGTGCAGTGTGGCAGGATGGATCCATACACAAACAATATCAGGCAAGGAACTAAAGAAACTTGAGGGCTTAAAAACACAGGGAAACTACAGGGGAAACAGATCATTGGTTGACAGGTGAAAACAGACAAGAAACAGGCTAATAAAGGAGGAAAAAAGAACTAAGGCCTCAAATCAAGCCAGCTCAAATCAGTTTTTGGCATATCCAGATTGATTATTGAAAGTCTGTACAGCAAAAGAAACCCCACATGAAATGCGATTTTTGCAGATTGGATCCAAACCAGGTGGTGGTTTGTATTGCGAATCCAATCGGATTCCTAAAGATGCGTTTCAGTCCAGATGCTCTGGCCGCTAAAATCATATCTCAAAGTGTGTTTTGCGTCACTCATAACGTGAAATACAATGACAATGCCAATTCTAGAGTTTTGGGAGTGCTGGAATTCATGCTGCTATTAGCATAGCTAAAACATAGCCTAAGAAATCAGGAAGATACAAAAGGAACATAATCCATGGAGGGTTTATATCGATCCTGCTGCGTTCATCCCCGACAAATGTAGCAAAACGATTATTGAAACAGAAACGGGAGTGCGTTAACATAACACCTTGTATTGTGATGTAAGTGCAGCTGAGAAGCTAATTCTTTTTAAAGATTTTTTGAAGCTCATAAAAACATAAAAACAGGTTAAGTACCCTGTTTTCGCACCTGAAAGTCTGGACTAAGATCCAAACCAAGGTTCATGCTTTTGTTACATTGTATATATTGATTGGGGTCTATATTGATCGGGGTAGCTTTGGGTTCACATTGGTCTTTTTCTTCTATAGTTTAATGGGTGACAAAAGCCTGTCTCAACTTCCTGTTATTGATCAGGAAGTCCAAAAAGCTCCAAACAAACCAAACTATGGTTCAGTGTGTGTTGTACCGAGACCCCCTCTTTAGGTCAGACCAAATTTGGGTGTTTTGGTCCAGATTGTGGTTTCCAGGCATACTCCTGATACTGCTCCATTCGGCTGTGATTATGGGGCGTGTTTCAACCGAACCAGGGAAAAAAATGCCTCTTTGCTCAATTGGATAGACCTAAAACCAATCAGAGCAACGTAGTATTAGGGATGTGCATCTCATCACTGAGGATGATGCGATACACATCTCGATGCACTGCCAACGATCCGATACCTTAAAGATACATAAAATCAACTAACATGCGATACGATACGATTCACCCCTATTGCGATGCAGTGCGATTCGACACGATGCGATTCAACGAGATGCGATGCAAAAGAATATAATTCTATGCAATTTAATATGGTACATAATGATTAATTTATTTGTCATACAACAAATCATTAACAAGGTCTCTGACAAAAGAAAACATGTATGTGTGTATGTGTGTAAGTGGTCTCTGAATGTAATTTTCTTTTAACTATACCTGGCAGTCACAACACAGTTAGCTTCATCCTAAACATGTGGATCAACTGCCTCACACACTAAATTTAACTAATTTGTCCTATTTTAAGGTTTTTCTTTAGGAATATGAGTTGATCCACATGATCAGGATGAAGAAACTGCGCTGTGCTGTAACTATGTCACCAGTTGTGCTGAACACTCTTTCAGAGGGTACACTTGTTGCTGGGATGGACAGGTAGCTCTATGCCAAGGCTGAAAGCATTGTTTTATAACTTTTGGCACAGTTCCTTTCAGAACAAACCTCTCTCTTCCTCTTTGTGTGGGCTCCTGTCTAATTCAGTTTCATCTGCCTGGCCCTGACAAAAATTAGTATAATGGAGACTAGCTGCTTGATTTCCTTTTCCAATTTAAGGAAGATACAGGTATATTCAAGTAACAAATAGAGAGTTTAGCTAAGGTACATGGAGTATATTCCTACCTCTTCCTCCATCAACACCGCCTCTGCTATTATCTTAATGAATATCTTGTCTTGGTGCCGTGGTCTTCCAAGAAAGCCAGGTTTTTTGAAACGTGGATCAAGCCAGTATTGTGTCTGAACGCGTTAATTGAACGAAAGTTCATGAACTCGTTCATAATGTTGGTGAACGTGAACTGAACTTACTGTATTACTGCCTGATAGACTATACTGTGAACGTGTTTATTCTGGTGTCTGTGAACGGCACATTCACTCTTTTTAATTTCGTTCAATAAGGTACCAGATTTCTAGAGACTTCCAGTCGAAAAACAAGCCGTTAACAGTCCTGTATTCAGGGTTGCCACACTGTCTTTGCCTGTGAGAGCGCCGAAGTTGCGTAGAGGCCGAGGGCTGTATTGTAGACAGATAGAGATTTTAGAAAATTATAGACTTCACGAGAATCGGCCATTGACAGCAGTGGAGGTGAGAGCGTGCTTAAGAAACAGTTAGAGAGGAAGAATCTATCTAAATATAAAATTATTGGTCTTATATTCGGATTATACCTTTTACCGAATCCTGTAGGAAGGACGGCAAAAACATAATTTTGATCGACAAATGCATTGATCACGTTTCTCTGTTCCTCTTTCGGAATAAATGGGCTGTCGATGTCTTCTAACATAGATTTGATGGCAGAATCTAGCCTACACCTCTCAGCTCTCCAGCGGCAGCCATCTTTGTTGAAAACGAATTCAAACCAGTCGGTCTTTGGTGACGTGGTTGATTACGTTACTGTTTATCATCTGTCGATCATCGTATAAAGCCCGCCCTGACAATTTGATTGGTTAGGTAAGTTTCTGATCTTTGAAAATGTTGTGGGCGGGGCTAAGTTCGGTCTGGACCAAACATATACAAATGCAGCACATGTAACTGATGATGACAGGATGCACATATGTCATGCAAAGTTCTTTACTGTGGTCATAAAATTGCAATGTGAAATCAAAACAAACAGGAACGAATGTATACAATGTAACAAACATGAACCTTAGGTTGGGCCTTGGGCTGAACTTTCAAGGTGTCAAAAGACCTTTATATTGAATGCATGAAAATGTGATTTGTCTAATAACTGCATGGTTTAAGACCTATGCAAAAAAACATGCTTCCTGTAGGCTATAAACAGAAGTAGTAGCACTTCGGCAGTTCTTTGTGAGATAACGTTTTTGGAGTATTAATTCTGTCCTATAAGAGTTCAAATGCCCTTGTACTGCCAATTGCACTTATTGCAATTTACCTGCATGTAGCCTAAAGGTGTGCTCTTCTATTGATTATCAATATTCATCAGAAGGATAGCGCGCTGCAAACGTTACACATTGGGCGTACAAAACGTCTTATACTTTAATAAGCCTACTCATAGGTTTGGCCTGCAAAATGTTACCCTACCGGCAAACCACGGATGTAAAGTTGTGGCGCAGGAAGCCAATTATGTGTGTTCCTGAATGGATCTGTGACTGTCATCATGGGGAGTTTTCAACATCCACCAATCCACATGTATGACACACTATTTCTTAGTGCCTGTTGTCATATGTTATGTGGTGCCTGATTGGCTTTCGTATAAATGGTGCCGGACGTGAGCACCCATGGGATGACGTTTTTAAAGATGTCGTTGGTCAATTTGATGCTAACTGGCTGAAGTTAACTCTCCAGAAATAAAAGGAAAAGAGTCCATGAACATGGTGCAAACTGCTGTTTAGTAGACTACTGAAAAAATACTTATTTTCCAGAAGCAAACAGCAGTGCAAACATATTTGAATGGATAAAAAATGCAACCAAAAAAAATCAAGTAATCCCCCCACCTCCACCCCCAGCCGTGAAAGAGCCTGTAAATTGATGCCATTTTCCTTTTTCTTTGTCTGTTTGTGTTTGGCTTGATAGCTGATGCCCTGTGGGTCCATGCCAGAGCTCTCTGGGTCTGCCTGATCGAGACTGGAGACACGCTCAGTCCTCACACCCGGCCGCGCTGCAAAGGTGGTGAGTCCCACGAGTATTTAAGCGCCAGTATCTCTTTTGTCTCCGATGAAAATGAGGAGGGGAAAGGAAATTAAGAGCGAGGTTAATTAAGAATTGGCTTTGAATCTCGAGCACTAATCACTGTGACTTGCATGAGGGAAGCTTTGCTACAGTCAGTCTGGATGGGTAGTCAGAGAGAAGAGGGGGGAGGGGAGGGGAAGGGAGGGGAGGGAGGAAGTCTACCAAACCGGGTGTCACTCAGAAAAGAATAAGTTGAGAAGCTTATTAAATTGCTGACAACACCTTAATTCTTCTTCAGCGCTGCGTTAATATGATTAAATTAAGTCATGGAAACAATACTTTCTCAAAGTTACTCCACAGTTTAATTAGAGGTCACATTGTGTAGTGATTATGCGAACAAAATATTACATTCAGCATGCACAATGAAGTTAAATTAAATGCCTCACTCATAATTATGCAGATCTTCTATCTACATCTATTTTATGGATAAAGCTATTAAAAAGGCTAATCCACATCCATTATGGGTGGGTGCATATGCACGTGTATGTTTCTGTGTGCGAGAGAGTGTGTATATGTGTCTGCACTTGTTGATATTCATTTGCGAGTGTCTGTGTGCATCGCCATATGGAAGCATTTTGACTGCATGCTGGTAGAGTGCTCCGTGAGTCCGTTTATAATTGCTTCTTTGAGATTTCAGGTGAAGCTCTGTATTTAATGTAAAGGGTTTAAGGGGAAATACTGTTAACTCTCATAATGTGACTGCACCTCTGTGTTTGTGTGTGTGTGTGTTTGTTTGTGTGTGTTGGGGGGGGCTTCTGGTAAGATTGTCACTGTGACCAATTAAGAATGCTGTTATGTTTTAAATGTGTTTCGCACATACTGTGTGCGTCAGAAAGGGTCATTGGGCCATACTAGGCACTTATGAGTCTGGTAAAAGCCTCTTACTATAGAAGGGATCCAGATAGAAGGAAGCAACATCTGTCCCTGAGGCTGCGCTCTGCAGCTGGGCTGACCTTCAGAAAAGAACACCGTATCTCTTGTGTTGTTGTTTTCATTCTATCTTATATGGTCTGTGTCTGAATTTGTAGCTGTTGTGTGTAACTGTTAGATACATGAATTTCTCCCTTTTAGTAGTATAATTGAGGGCTTCTGGGACATTCAGGAGAGAGCCACTAGAGAGATGAAGAGAGAACTCTCACAGGGCTATTGCAAGAACACCTTGAAGCGATGAGTAGAGACATCTTGAAAGACGTAGAGACTCTCCAAACCAGCATCTACATCTGATGGATGTTAAGACTTTGATACCTATCTTAGTCTACTCAGCAACTTTCATAAGGATTTTACGTCTGTTTTTGTTCAATCAATACATATCTTCACTTTTTACTCTAAGTTTACTATTCAGGGAAACAGTCATTATTCATTTCAGTACAGTTTATCTTAGCATAGAATCACAATGCAATTGGATCAAAAACCCCATTATCCAACTTTTGTCATGTTGAAAGTAGAAACAGTATGAATATACAATAATCTGGTATTCTTGCAAAGTGACCTTTAGATGTAGAATGCAAGGGCCTCAAATTAAAAAGGAAAATGTCCCTGAAATTCGCAGAGGCTACAGCTGATCTGATTTAGGACAGTTGTCTTGCTGAAGGCCATCAGTGTATGAACGGTGTCCAGGCAGGTATAAACGTCCTACTCCATTCTGACCAGGTTCCTGGTTTCTTGTCTTGCCAGCAAGCCAGATGGTCAGGCAAGCCAATGGTACCCCTCTGCTTCTTTTGCAAGCCTATGAACGACAGCCTTGCAATTTGCCTTTACTTCCACCAGTTAGTCTACTGGGCTTCAGCACTGTAAATCAATCTCCTCTAGCTGTACCACTAACCTTAGGAAGATGCCCTAGTTTTGGTCCGATAATGGAGCTTTCATAGCAGTAAGGATTAGGCAGGGGAGGAGCCCAGTCTTGGCCTGCTAATAAGGATGACCTCTGTGTCTGATGTCTCTCTCCATCTCCGGGAGAGAACAGGTGGTGGTGTAATAAATGTGACTAATATTCCCATTTACGTAAGAGGAGCGTGTTTATCAGGTCATATTTCCATCATGTTCGAGGCCACACTCCTCTGTGTCATGCAAATAAGCCGTAGCTTCATGCTGCTTTCATTGTACGATCGAAGATCACAAAGGCTTCTTTGTGTGTGACTGTCTGTGTGATTAAAATATGCTTGGTTTATGAAAATGAGTGAATATGGAATATGCTTGTTTGTGTATGTATGTGTGTGTATATATGTACGTATATATACATATATATACTGTGTACTGTATATATATGTGTTTGTGTGTGTGTACGTGTGCACTCATCTGTGACTGACTGTGTGTGTGCTGTATGTGTGTGTGTGTGTGTGTTGGTATTTGCTCAGTATCTAACTGAAGAAGCCTCTCTGTCTCTAATGGCTTTCCATATACAGTATCTGTCTGTTCAGCTCGCCGGCTATATTTCCCCCGTAGTGTTTTCTTTCTTTTGCCACGGCCTGTGTGTATTTTCTCTTGAGCCCATTTCCACGGTAACAGGAGCCTTTTTATCTTTGCTTTTATCTCTGGGCTCTCACTCCAGCTGAGCTCTTCGCCGCTGAATCAAACCCTTAATTGACCCATATCTGACTGCTAAAAGCCTAATTAAGCAAAGTGTTTGTTGCATTCTGTGTACACTTATATAACCCTCAGTGTAGTTGATATTACTGTCGGTGAGAAAAAAAAAGAGACACACAAAAAAACCCTGCAAGATTAAAAACATGAAGACAACTACCTCAGCTTTTAGCATTCTAACCATAGTGGGAGAAGGGAGCCAAATCCCCTTGATGTTTTCCTGTGTTGTTACCACTGTGTGATCGGACTCTGGGGAGAAGCTCTCAGATCCCTATAGGAAACCCAGCGGGAGCTCGCGGGACTCCAGTGGAGGAGAAGCGGTCTCAGGCTTCGGGAAGGACATTGTCAGCCTGTGTTTAGATCTAAGAGCTCCGAGCTGGTTTGCGCGTCCTTCAGCTGCACTTAGCTGTATGTGTGTGTGTGGGTGTGTGTGTGCGTGTGTGTGTGTGTGTGTGTGTGTGTGTGTGTGTGTGTGTGTGTTTGTGTGTGTAGAGAGAGATAAAGATACATAAATGTAGAAACACACACATACAAATATGCTCTCTATATGTGTATATGTGTGTTTGTACATTAATGTATCTTTATGTGTTCTCATATGTGTATGCATATGTGCATGTATATCTCTGTGTCACCATACATTAAGTGTATTTATGTGCCTGCATGTTTGCCTCTATCCAAACTCTCATATGTTTATCTCATATACATTTCTCATGTATGTTTGCCACCACATACATGTGTGTGCATGTGTTTACCTTCACATATACAACACCCAGACTCTTCGCCCTTTTCTCACAGTAAACCTTTTACCAGTCCGAGAGGCCGCTCAAGGTCTTTGTGTAGCACAAGCAGCACTGCTCCTATTCTCTGCACTAGAATACCTCTGCTCTCTGCTACTCTCTAGATTCTAATGCTCCGGCAGTCAGTCCTGCTTGCTTTATGACCACTCCTCTTTCACACAGCTCTCCGTATTGTGTTCAAGGTGACATGACTGATGTTGAGATCATAGTGATGAGGTTCCTACTTATGAGGAATTCATATGGCAGAGAGAGAGAGAAGGAAAAAAAAATCAAACTACCCTATTCCATTCTATTCCTCTCTGCCCCCGAGTCTTACGTGACTGGAATGGGAAATGCCACAGTGCTCGAGGTGACCAGTAGGGGGCACTCACACGTTACGTGACTAGGAGGGGGAGGCTGGCTGTTCCGCTTAGCTGGCACGCAGACATGTTTGCAGTAATTTAGTTGCAGTGCCAATATATAAAGAGGAGTTCTGCTGTTAGCGGAATAGAGAAAGAGAGAGAAAATGAGAGAGGAAGGCAGAGAGAGAGAGAGAGAGAGACATAGAGAGTGGGGGAGAGTGAGAGAGCGAGAGGAAAAACATGTTGCAAAATGAATGTGAATTGCTCCTCTGCTCCCATTTCAACATCAAAGTAATCAAGGAAAACAAGCTTTTTTAATGGGATGGCTGCAATTAGAGTATTGCTGCATTGTCCGCTGTGCTCCTCCTTCTGCTGCTGTTGCCGTGGAGAAACTAACTCTCCCTGCTCGCTATCTGGGGTTATCTGCCCTTAGCAGGGTTGCTGCTCACAAAACCCTCTTCTCCTCTCCTCTCTCCTTTGTGTCTTCCTCTTCTGCCCAAGACAGACATCTCTGTAACAGAGGGCATAATTATGGCAATCAGCATAGGCCACAAAGAGGTTACTACAGAACATAAGACATTGTCATTATGTCTGCATTCAGCCAATGTTGCTGCTGTGTTATGCTACCATGGGGGGGGGGGGGGGGGGGGGGGGGCGGAGGGTTGGCTGGGCCCTATATACTCCCTGTGCTGTCCTCCTCAGTGTCGTGTCAAAACAATAGTAAACATTTGGCTGACACTGGAAAGTTTTTGGAGAGAGGCCAGCGAGCACGGCTAGTTATTGAACCCTGTCACTTGTTGTTTTTATTAACAATGGCTGCAGTAGAACTGACCCGGCAGCTGTGCCATGCCCCCGTGCTTTATGCTTGATTGACAGGAGTGGTTGGAACAGTAAAGCCATGTGTGTGTGTGTGTGTGTGTGTGTGTGTGTGTGTGTGTGTGTGTGTGTGTGTGTGTGTGTGTGTGTGTGTGTTCATACTGCATCTGCTGCTCATATCAGGTACTGCTTGCCACTCTAAGTGTGTGCTAAGTAGAGATTGCTTTTAGCTCTGCAAATGGAGCACCTCGACCATTCTGTTTTTCCATGTCTCTCCTGCTCTCTCTCTTTTCTGCTCTCTCTGTTCTCTCTCATGTCAACCAATCTTTTTTTACTCACTTGTCCCCTTTCATATTTTCTTCCCTCTGAGATGGAGGTGACTGGGAGCAGACTGGTATTACATCCACAATATTCTCCTCTATTTAAAAAAACACAGGTTCAGCCTGTCCAAAGATCCAGACTGATTAAATGGATTTTTCCGTGGATCCAGCAGCCCTCAAAAGATCGGCTCTAAGTGACTACTCGTGAGCTGCACCACTCTCGCTATCAGAAATGTGTTTTTAAGGGCCGTGGTTGGTGGCCGTCGATCACCATGGTGAAGACAGCTCTCTGTTGTACACTGTCACCGGAAAAAAACAGCAGAGATCCCGCTGTTTGCCGGTCGGGCAGTGCGAACGGTTCTTCAGGAATGGACTAAACAGCTGTCATTTAGAGATCGATTTCCCCCCACCTATCTCCCTGTAATAAACACTCTTGAGAAAGTCTCTTAGGCTCTGAGTGGCTGGGTTAATGAGACTCCACCCCTCCAAAGCCTGCAGTGGAGAGCCCAACCATCAACCAAACCATCGACCCAGCACTGACCTGACAGAGCCAGATCCTTATCACCATACACACAGCAACACCACCCCCATGCCATCCGAGGTCCTTGACCATCTATGCTATACAATCTACTTATGCTAGGGGAACTGAGGCGAGGAACAATGTGTATGTTGAACCACACACACATACGCTTTTATTGTATCTCTGTTTTTGTCCTTCTGTAAGCAGCTTATACAGCCTAAAGACTAATACAGTGTATGTCACTGACTGTGTTTGTGTGAGTGACAGACTGAGTTGTCCTTCATATGTCTCCTGTCAATCGGAACACCTGTCTTCACAGCACCAGGAGCTGTTTTGGCCATCTCGCAGCACAACTCCTTGTTCTCTCTCTCTCACACACACACACACACACACACACACACACACACACACACACACACACACACACACACACACACACACACACACACACACACACACACACACACACACACACACACATCACATCTCCTCCAGTCATTTAGGGACGAGGGATAACAAGGGCCCAGAGTTTTAATTAACTCTGCTCCCTTAATTAGTTTTACAGCTCAGTATATTTAAAGTGGTGTATCATTTCACTGACATGAACTGCTTTATCAAGCCTGCAAACACCCAAACCAACACACCCCAGCTACTGGCCTGGTTCTCTCTGTTGTTTATAAATGGCCACCATGTTCTGTGGGTGATATTATGCTTTCTCATTACAGAGGCTTCGGTCTGCCTGTTGTCACAGATCTCTCATGTGCGATGTAAAACAATGCCCTTGATTTAAAGCAAAGCATGGACAAGTAAACCGCTGAGGACAGTGGGCGTATTGTCAGGCCGCGTCTAAAATTATACCGGCGCTCTTATATCATGCGTTTGAATCGGCCTCCTTTTCTCACTCCCAGAGCAGGGAGACCTCATTAAAACAGGTTAAGGCAACCCGCTAATGGTTTCTCTCAGCGCTAATAACGTCAGGTCACCTAATATTACACACGGCTTTGTGTGCCTCCTGTTATTTATCATGCATTATTAACAGCGGCATATCCTGAAATCACACTCACACAGCTGTGATAATGTTCCCCGGGCCCCGGGGTTAAGGCATGGCACAGTCACGGTGTGGTTGCAGCATTATGCTTGCTTGGGTACAAAGAAGGAGAGGGCCAGGGTTCAACTGTGATCATAGCCTCCACATTTCAGAGGTGCTGTCTGCTGTTCTGAGATCAGAGATGGGCAGGTAAACTGTTGGCTTTTAGACAACAGTCTCTGTGACTGCCACAATGATATTTGAGTAAAGATCTTAGGGCAAGTCATTTTGTGAGGCTTCAGGAACCTGCGTAAGCAGGAACAGTACACTCACATAATGTGGTACTAGGACAGGCTGTGTGAACAGAACCCTGCTGCGTAACAGTGGAATGAGGTTCACAATGTTGTAACCTGGGCAACAGAGTAGTTTCATTTACACACACACACACACACACACACACACACACACACACACACACACACACACTCGTATTGTCACCAGACTGTTTATTGAGTCCAATCTTCTCCCAGCCATCAACCCCACTGAGATTTCAGCTCCGTTTTCAACCGCATTTTCTATAATTTAGCAAAATCATTTCCATTGACCCTTCTCCAAGTAACAGTCCTGTTTATCACAGGCCACTGCAGGTAGATCATTCATATGTGATCGTTTTCAAGAGAGTGAACTATTCCTGTTCCCATCTAACGCACTTACACCTTCACACCCAGTGAAACTTGCTTCAGTCATCGCCAGCTTTGCATTTAGGCGAGCAGGACTGGCTGATGTGACTTTGCATAATTTGAATAATGCCATTCATGGAAATGTACAGGGGCGATGAAATTTTAATGGGGTTTGGGATAACACAACAGCACCTCTTTTACAATCACACTCTCCTCTCTCTCTCTCTCTCTCTCTCTCTCTCTCTCTCTCTCTCTCTCTCTCTCTCTCGCCTTCTCTCGCCTTCTCTCTGTGTCTCAGTTTCCTGGGTCCTAGCCCACAGTGCTAACATCACTTATTTCATTAGCATGTTTTTTTCTCACCCAGAATAGACTGGTAATCAAACAGAGTGTGATACCTACGAATAGTTGAGAGGAAGGGAAGAGAGGAGGCTCAAAAAAGGCAAGGGCCGAGTTGGACTGATCTCTCCTTTCTCGGGCTTGGAGATCGAAGAGCAGAACAGAGGGCTGGTTCGGGGGGGTCTTTGAAATCGCTGTTTGTAAAAGCCAAAATCAATATTTCAGCAGTGAAAAGGAGAGTTGCTGGGTTGCATTTTTCATGTGATCTGATTGGTGAATAATTTATTTAGTCATAAAGGTATGATCCGCTGACTGCGAATGTGAGATGTGGCTCCCAGTCGTGGCACTGAAAACACCAGATTCTGCTTGTTCTGGCATCGCCCGGCTCTGGTACAGCACTTACCCAGGGCTGCTCTCCGGACCAGTAGAATCTATGTCTACATATTTTCAAGAAATTTCAAACAACTCTCCAGTGTATGCTGACCTTGAGGTAGTCTTCTAATCCTTCTGACATTTCCTTACTCCCATTTCGTACTGCGCTAAATCCGAGTTATTACGTCCTCCCCATCAACCCCCACCCCATGCTGGGCTATGAGATCAGTGATAACGTGATGACCATTAACACTGCAGATATATGATACAGCTGCTCCGCATCTTCAGTAGGATTCACTGTCATATTTTCAGACCATTTGTTTTTCCAGTGCTGAAGTTTTTTGAGTTTTAGGAGTTTTGCCTTCCACTTCACTCTGCCCTACCCCATCCCACCCCATGCCAGGCCATCCCAACCCCCAGCCGATGAATCATGGGTACAAAAGCCCTACCCTCTGTGTTGCCTGGGCCTCCTTGGAGATTACAACACCAATTAGTCTGCTGTTTCCTGACATTCTCCCATCAAAGCTGAGAAGCACTGGCTTTTATTTTTTCACATCAAAGACTATTATTCTTTCTTTTCTCCCTTCAAATCAACATCTACCCTCAGGATCTGGGAGCTTCTCTCTCACTCTCTCTTTTTTATTCTTTTATTCTTCACACCCCAAGTCGGCATCTTCTTTGACTGGGATCACAATAGAACTGGCAATGCAAGCCAAAAAACAACAAGGGGAAGCACCACCATTTGCACCCCAGAGATGTCAAATTGTTTATTGTCTTTCCTTTATCTCTCTCTTTCTCTTTGGGTACAGACTCTTATTATTCTGCCACAACATGTGAAGAAGCACAAATCTAAATCCAGCCTCAGTCTCCTTTGTTGGTATGGCAGGAATATTCACTGCTCCACTCCATACTGATATATTGGGGAGTGCTGCATTCAAAAATGTATGATCCGTGTGCATAATGTATAATAATGTTTGAAATATACGATCCCCCCCCTTTTTTCTCTCGTTTGAGACAAAAAAGCTGTATGGCTCAGGTTATCAGTTCTATTGATCTCAGCTAGGGTTTGAATTAAAGTACCTGTGGAGGGACAGAGAGACAGAGAGAGAGTGGAAAGGAAATGGAAAGGAGAGAGAGGAGGACAGATAGGTAGGAGACAGGAACCTGACAAACCAGCAGTCTTGATGTGGAGAGACATCTCCCTGCTACAATTTTGAGTCCTGCCAATACTGCACCCTAGCCATCTGACATGGATATAACCCGAAATTTGTAAAATTTTGGCTGATGAAATTACCATTTTTACAGTTTAAAGACCACTCAGCTCAGACTGATATCGCTGTTGTAAGATACAGTTTTGTTCTGCACACACACAAATCGAAAAGGAGAGTGTCTCGACCCTTTCGATTTATTCATACTGAGATCCAAAAAATCAAGCTTTAAACTTGGCTGAAAAAAGATCCAGGGCTATTTCCCACAGCTGAGCTCAAGTCCAACCATCACCCTCACTCTCCACCCCCATGTCCTGGCCTGGCTATTTATTAACCTTACATGGCTCCTTAAAAGAATTTACACAGAAAAATGAGGTAGTACAGTGCAGCGCTCTGTACTGCAGGGGCCTCGCAGCTTCAGGACCGGGTCAATAAGCCGTCCTTCACAGGCCCAGCTCACTGGCCTCCTGTACGGGGCCTGGCCAGCTAATCAAAGAGGACCTGGGTGATGTGTGTAGGGACCATTGATCGACTCCTCCTGATAGACTCCCTGTTTGAGCTCCTGAGTCCGCTTTCTCTCTCTCACTCTCTCTCTCCCTCCCCTGTGCCAGGACACTGGGCACTGAGGGAGGCCATGGCCTGGGGTGAAGAATATGCAGACCTCCATGTACGGTGAGGTTTTTTACTTTATTTTCCTCCTCTTCTGTTTCCTCACCTCCCTTGTACCTTGGGGGCTTTTGGAAGTTTCGTTTTGATTTTTTACATTTTGTGGCCCACATTTATAAAACATAGTACTTGCACCTCCTTTCCAAGTTTGTTTGTTCTCCTCAAAAGCACCATCCATATCCACATCCTAAATAGTTTTATATACCAGAATATTTAATATATTGTATATATCAGTGGTTATGGATGCTTATAGTGCAAGCAGTAGACCTGTTGTATTTTCCTGTGTATTAAAATGCATCAGAATCTTTTCATGGAGATGTTGGCAGTAGACCCCGGCATTGAGTCTTCCTACATAAGTTGCCTACATGGAGTTAAATAGACTCAGATGGTTTCTTCGAAAGCGTGCTGCGTATGTCAGTAATCCGTCATCCAAAGGGTGAATTCAGTACATGTGCACATTAGCATTGAGTGCTTCAGGGCTAGATCTGACTCCACATTCACTAACACAGTAATGCAATGTAGACACATGGGCTTATGCTTAGCTGTTAATCCCCATTAATGTTTGGAAGCATCAGTAGCAAGAGCTCAGTGCTACACCAGAAAGCAATTGAAGGCAATACAAGTTTGCACAAGCTTATCTTATTAAATATGGAAGCTCATTTCAAACACTGGAATAAACTAAGGTTTCTGAATGTGCCTTTGAAGTAGATTTCCTTCACCCTACCTTTAAAGGCCAAATTAACTAATGGCCTTGTGTTAGCCAATGGAACTCTCAGTGAGGAAGTGGAGTCTGCATGAAATGAAGTGGTGGATTTTTTTTTAGTCTTTTTGTCCTCAGTGGTTTCAAACATTTGATGAGGTTCAACAGTTACTGAAAAACATGGCTGCACATCCAATGAATGCACACGTGACGTCATCACACATTCTGTCTGTAATGCGATAGATGCACTTCATCATGCATTGTATTATGCATGCACATGCACATAAAGCCCAGCAGAACAGGTTCTTGTAAACATAAGTCCCGTCGAAATCAGAGAGACTGTTTTGGATAGTGTTTGGACTGTTTGAGTGTAGGATGCGGCACTACAACACATACAATATCATGCGTTGCTCTCGCCTTGTCTGTTGTTGTGTCCAATCCTCTGTAAGCTGTAAGATCTGCCTGTCGTTCTTCACTTCCCACCGTAATGCCATGCACTTTCTCTAATAGGCTTTTGATAAACTACCACTGTAGTGCTTAAAGATACTTCACTGCTGGGAGGGATTACTCACTAGTCTCTGTCGGTTACCTTAGTAGTATAGACATGTTGTTGTATTGCTTGTCAGAGAAACAATGAAGTGGATTCTGTTACACATTTGCTGGCAAGATACATAAATAGGGTCTGACTTTGTGGGCTGGCTGAGCTTAAGGCAGCACAGGATTTGGGAGGCATCTCAGTCAGTGTTTTTCATCTTAATTATGCAGTTATGTTTCGCTCATCCTGAATTCCTAAATACACTGTGTTTTTTTTGGAATGTCCGATATTTATTATTTTTTTGTATTTCGCTGAAAGAGGCTTGTGAGATAACAGAACTAATCCTGTCGAGGGGAATCTACTTAATTACTCTGCTGTGTCATTTAACCTCTCTATCAGTTCTCATTTATATCAGTTTTCATTTGCCTGGAAAAATAACATATCTTTTTACAGTAACCATTTGAAATTATTTTTTTAGTTTCAAGGGTAAGGTTATTGAGCGCAAAGTAGTGTGTAAGATAAACAAACACACACACACACACACACAAACACACACACACACACACACACACACACACACACACACACATACACACATGCACAACCACTCATACTCACAGAGTATAAAAATGTATGAAATTACGGAAAACGAAAACTCCCCATAACTTCAAACTGCAAGCCCAGGAGATGCTGAGCATGTTTTGGCGGGGTCAAGCCACTGCTCTGTGCAGCGTATTAGAGAATCCCCCTTGTTAAGGAAGAGGAAGTGTCCCGGGTGCTTTTCACTAATGGTGTGGGTCACTATTAGAAACAGTGTGTTGCACACTCACTGAATACCAATGGGATGCGCCGTTGGTCCTTAAAGGGCCAGGCACACACACATTTGGAGACAAACAGGGGCCAATTAGTGGGCCTCCTATTTAGCCACCGATGAATTCATGTCTGATTTAGTCAACAGGGCCACTATAGCCGGGCCCTGCCTAACACAAAACCACTCCTGAGCCTTCACTCACTTTTCCTTATTGATGCCAATTGAAAAGGATTATTGTGATGCTAAGCGTGAAGCCAGGCTCAAGTATGTTGGTGGGGTGGTAGGGGATCGTCTAGTGATTTGGCTGACTGTATTGGGCTTTTGTTCCTGTGCAGACTAAAACGTGGTGTGTTTGTATTTGTGTGTATGAGTGTGTGTGTGTGTGTGAGAGAGAGAGAGAGATAGAATGAGTGAGAGGAGATTACAGTGTCTGTATGAATGTGTGTGTGTGTGTGTGTGTGTGTGTGTGTGTGTGTGTGTGTGTGTGTGTGCATAAGTGAGATAATTATGTGACAAGTTTGGGGAAAAAAAACCTCTGCGCGAATGTCTAGGGACTGCATTGAATTCCGTATGTCTCCAGCTTTTGTAAATGGCAGTCAAATTAACTTGGCTTGTCTGCAGCAACAGTTGTGTTTTCTTAATAAGCAGATGGACACTGGCATCCGAAATCATGGCCATCATTGAGACTTCCATTGAGCAACACAAGAGGCACAGCTGCCTCTTAATAGTGCAATACTTCAATTCAGCCCAAACACCTGGCAAGCAGGTGCCAAACTTGAAACAAAACTAATGAATGTCTCCTTTGTGGCAGGTAGCGAGGCGTCTCCTCATCACAAACTGTGCACTCGCACATTGTCCTCGACATTGTTCTTTTGGGAGCGTTTGGAGCCATTTGTGAAAGGGCAAGTAAAAAGTTCTTCATGATGTGCCTCGGCACCTTTTGCCCTACTCTCCCACTAATAAATCAATTTGTGAACCATTCAGGAAAAGCCATAATTACCAATTTGTTGGGGATTTAGAGATCATGTTGTGTGTGTGTGTGTGTGTGTGTGTGTGTGTGTATTGGGGGTTGGTGTAGTGAGGAGGTTTCAATGACAACCTTGTAGTTCATAAAGAGCAATTAGCCTCATGTGACTTTGCTAATTGAGGGAGAAGATTGATGACAGAAGAGAGAGAGGGAGAGTGAGGAGTGAGAACCCCCCCCCCCCCCCCACAAGATTATGGGGAGAATGGCTGACCGCAAGACTTTTATCATCAATGCTTAGTAAACACAGAATTAAGTACCCTGCTGGGCTGGCTTTAACAAATCATTAAATGCCCTTTAAATTCACTGATTTACTGTGCCACAGTTTGTTCAAGACAATGACAGAACAATGACTCTGTTGTTGAGCTAATAAGGATGCACAGATTATGAAATATTTATGTGCACTGCACAGCTCTGACTGCTATCTGTAATTCAGAGCAGTGCACCTTCTTATTCATGGGAGGGAGATTTTTGTCAAGGCCATCAGTCCTTTATGCTTCTATAGCATTAAAAGAGTGGTAGGGTACATTTTAATTAATATGGCATATAGTATTGCCATACTAACTTACAGTATGTTGCATTATAGTATAGTAGAGTGTAGTGTAGTATAGTGCAGTGAAGTGATCCACCAAAGTAGTATACTATCCACCAAAGCACCAATCCCCTCCTACTCCACACCCACCCAACACACACACACACACACACACACACACACACACACACACACACACACACACACACACACACACACACACACACGTAGGGCCTGATTTACTAACAGGATTGCGCCCATTTCTGGCGTAAAATAGCGGTCGTAAACATAAAACAGTATTTACTAAGGGGCCGCAGCGCATATTAACGCCTGTGGGTGTGAACAGGGGAGGTAACGTGAAGGTGGGTGGTAACGTAGGCGTGTGAGGCGCAATTTACATGGGAGGAGACAAGGTAAGTGCGACTAATGATGTCATGCGTGGTATTTACTAAACTGCCTGTCGAGCGCACGTCTCCAATTTGCAGGATAATTCTCCGCCTCATAAAAGCACGTCTTAACAAGGAAGCGCATTTCCACTGAGTCTGAATACGTTGATATGGCAGCAGTAATAAGAGCAAGGCGAAGACATAGACAGAGGCAGCGCACAGAAATAATTTTTTCAACTCGTATAACACTTTTTCAATTAAGCGAACCAGAAATCATTAGACGGTACAGGTTAAACAGCCACGCAATACCCTAACCCTCCAACCGAGATCACATTCCATTCAATCAGTTGGTAAACATTGCAAATATTGGCACCGGATCATTTCAAACATTTATAGTATCAGCATTGATATATCTCAGCCTTCACAAATATTCACACAGGTACTCGAAGCATTGCTATGGCGCACTGGTCAATATATTTCCCCACTGCCACAGCTGAAATTATAGACATCAAACAGGACTTTTTTTGAAATCGCAAACTTTCCGAACGTAATATGAACCATTGATTGCACCCACGTCCATATATATTGTAGGGAAACCATGTCCCTTGTAGAAATAATTAATCTCGCCATGTACACATCTATATTGTTATAATAGACAGTTTATGCATTAATGCCACCAATAGCATATTCTTTATAATCGTGTTCTTTTAAACATCTTGCTGTAGCTGATGGCGGGCAGAACAACAATATAGCAGCACATTGAATCAGGTTCAGTGATTGAGCGAACGTGAACCAATATATCTATCTCCAATTCGCTGAAGCTTCATTTTCTCTTCCTAAATAAATACCACGGAAAATGCGGAAAAACACCGTGCGTTAATGTGCGAACGCAGTTTAAGCAGCGGTCGCAATGTTAGTAAATCAGGCCCTATATAGGGCGGAGTAAACACAGTTTGCCCAGCGCAGATCTGGTTTGATAAATACCAAGTAAAATGCGCAAAAACACTGTGCGTTAATTTGCGAATGCAGATTAAGAAGCGCTCGCATATTAGTAAATCAGGCCCTTAATGTTTTGTGAAACTGACATTTATTGTGAGTATTTGACTTGAACAATTAAACGGTTATTTATTTATTTATTTATATGTCAGTTTATTATTTGAATTATGAAGTTTTGAGTGCAGTGTAATAGTAGTGTAACTGTTTGATTACTTTATCAAAACAATGTTACTTGTTACATTTGAATAATTCTTTATACTTCTGTTTCTGAATGTTTTCAACTGTGCTGTATTAGCTGTTGTCTGCTGCTGCTAGCGTTAGCTAAACTTGGCTCAGCAGCACTTGAAACATTATCAGATGAACTCGAAACATTATCAGAAATTTCTTTCGCTTCCACGGACGAATTCCTTGATTGAAAATATTGTGTTATTTTTCCCTGAACCTCTCATCTTCACACCACTTAGAATTCGTTTCATGCTTAACTTTGCAACAAAACACGTCACCACACGAAAAATTGTCCATGACAGAAACGTCACGTGACCTAGACTAATTTGTTCCATGATGGATTTAAGATACATTTTTGTCTGATACTTATAATTAAATAAACGTGTTCTCATGCTTATTATGAATTGCCATTCGTTTGCAATGACAAGTGATTTATTTCTATTATTTAAAAAGAAAAAAAAAAGAAATCGTAAAAACCAAGAGGCCCCCTGGTGGCCGATGCCCTGGGCGACTGCCCGACTTGCCCAATGGGACGCACCGCCCCTGATAGTAAGAATAGTAAAGTGTAGTGTAGTGTAGTGTAGTGTAGTATGGCATAGGATTGTACATCACAATATGGGCTATTATAGACTAGTATAGTTCTTCATCTGCAGCTGTAGGTAGTATCAGCTTCTAAGATTTTACTGTTTCTAAGCAAATGGTATTGCACCACATTTGCAGATGGATACAGTGTTACCATTAAGGGGTGCACCTGGCTGCCTGGGATGATTTCATATCCTGTGGTATTTAAATGTTGCACCGCTTGTTAAGGCAGGAAAACACACCCAAAAACCAAAACCTCACCAGAAGCAGCACGAAGGCTTACCATGCCCATGGGGATTTGTCCAGAAACTAGTGCTTTTCTCTGTGACAGTATTAACAGGAAGTCATCAGACCATCAAACCCGGCAAGCCTCTAGTGTCCAGCGTTTTTCTCCTTAAACCCACTGCAGTCACATGCACTCAGGTCTTTTTTTTTAGAAAAAGAACAACTCAGCAATGCTGCTCCATTGATGCTATACATTCTCTGTGTCAAGGGATAGTTCCTGGACTGTTCTACTTTACAGAACCAATTGCAATCTGTCTGTCACTTTGCCCAAATCATGTCAGGTAGAAGTCTGTTGAGCATGAAAATCCCTAGAATTGCTGGATTTCCAAAAATCCCTTTAAACTTTTTATGGGCTAACTTCTGTCCTTACAAACACATACAAATTTTGTACATACAACACAACACATTTATCCACTCCATGGAGTCTTTGAAAGTCTTTGAGTCTTACGGTTATCATGTTGAGACACACACATTATCTGTCAAATCTCTTATCTGTAACATCTGTCACAGCTGTTGTATAATCACTGCTTTATCAAGTTACAGCATGTGACAGAGAAGAGTGAAGTATTCCAGTTTTCATCTCAGTACCCTCCACCCCAAAGCAGATTATTATATATTTTTCGAATGGCTTATGTGATTGTCCTAGTAATAGGTCTTTGCAATTGCCGCAGTGTTCCTCTGCGAAATAAACTAGTCGGGGAATGTAATATCTGATCTGTACAAAATGTGCTGCACTGTGGTTAAGACATGGACTCTGCGATTCTTTTTGAATGTTCACAGGAATGAGTCATGCAGCCTCTCCATCATGCCATGAGGGATTCATTCCTATCAGGCAATGCAGGTGAGGAATATATCAAGGGCTTGATCTCTTTCAGTTACCACTGACGGGAGTGCTTGTTGAACAAGTCTTTATGCCTAACAACATACTCTTATGGGCTGTGTCATCGGCCCCTACAGCTAAGATCAGATAGCGATGGTGTTCAACATGCCACTAGCAGTGATACCGTACATAAATACTGAGTTTAAGGGACCACACAAAAGTATAGAGAAAAGTCAACAACAATAACAACAACAACAAAGCAGTCTAAGCAGTATTTCAAGCCACTGGAGAATAGGATGCACATGGCCTACTTGACCTATTCTTGTACATCAGAGGTGTTCCTTCTGCATTAAGGTAATGTGATGAAATTCGTTTAACATTGTTTGTACACTCCTCAAAGGCTGTTGCCTTATTGCAGCTGAATCCAGTAGATTTCATAGCATAGGAGTGCTGACAGGAATATTAAGTGAGGCAGTGCTGGCAATATGGAATATAAATGAGGTTATTTTACACTGCAGAGCTCTGCAAACCGACACAAAGACTTCTCTCTTTGTAATAAATCATTCCCACACAGACAGCCTTGTACTCTTAGGGCATTGTTTAATACTATCTGCAAAGGAAGGGGGGGGGGAGTAAATTGGTTTACATTGCAGAAAAGGTGCTGTGTTTGGAGTGGATGATGTGATGATGACAGATGGAATATATTTGACTTATTGATGATAATGAACTTGAAGATGGGAATATGTTGCATCTGGGCTGCCATGGGACCAGAAGTAGGGAAAAAAGGGAGTGGATTTCAGGAGAAATCCCAAGCAAGCAGTAAATGTAGCCGAGTAAGACTTTCTGAAATAGTATTCTTGTCCCTTCCCAACCTTTTCAATAAAACAACATGAAAATGCAATTTACATTCAGCCGGCTCTCTAGGCTGCTGCCGTGGCAGTGAGGATATATATTTTGTCAGGGAATCTGAAAGCTGAAAGATGAAGAGGCTTTTTTACCCTTCACTAACCTCCTCTTTCCCTGGGCATCAGCTCTGTGATTGTGTTCCTTTTGTGGCGATGCCCACTTAAGCCTCCTTTGCCACATCCAGTGCAACCACAATCATGGAGCTAAATACCATGCATTTGCTCTGGCATGATTCTTTCATCTAACCCAGTAGCTAAGGAACAGAAAGAGAGAAAGATATCAGAAATTCCAATATCTTACCGTTTTTTTCTCTCACATGTCCTCTGTGCAAGTAAAATGGGTTTTCTGTTTTGTCTGCATGGCGAGAAGACGACCTTTGACACGATTTACAGCATGTCACAGAGTATAATCTGTTGTAGCAATTTAAAAAATGAAAACAACCTGCCAAATATAGCCTCCATTTGGAACTGTGACATAACCACTCGGGACATGTTAAATCAGTTTGTCAGCATCAAAAGCAAATCTAAAGCAACATTTGTTGCAGGAGGTATAAGTGAAATGCCTTTAATTTTGATAGCATATTGTTCCTTCAACAAATAACTTGTGTCGTCCTCAGTAAGGTTTTGGTAAGGATTTACGCAAATAAAAAATAACATTAAAAACTGCCAAATATTATCGCTTTGAATATTCACTTGATGAGTTTGCGGCTTAATCACAGTATTTGTGGAAGGTTCTCACTATCCATTATTCTGGAGATACATTTGCAGATTTCTGAAGAGAAGTTATTGTATAAAATGCAAATGTGAAACAAAATGAAGCACCACATCTGGAGAATCTTAAAACGAGAAGCCCTTATAAAACAATGCCATACCCTACAAAGCAAGGTCCCAATGTGCACAGTGCAGTATTAGATTAATACACCTCTGCAATACTGAACTGCACAGTGCTGTATTATAAAAAGGCTGATCTGAGTGTAATATATTGCACTCTATGGTGCACTGTAATCCTAATACTACCTCTAACTTTAGTATAAGTACCAGTGTATCAATATGCTGTTAGTTATTGTTACAATGTACTACCTTACTAATTAATGTAGTTACAGCACAACAAAGATCCTGTAAAAGTAAGTGTGAACATTCAAATTGTTGTCATTTTGTAATGAAATGGCATATCTTTCCACAAGAAGCTACCCGTCTATAGATATAATGATTCATACTTGAGGTAACATTTTCTTATATTACTTGAAATGTATCAGATCTGTGACAAGTACATTGAAATACATTGTGGCCCATTGAACATAACATTTTCTGTCTCTTTAGGCTATTATGTTTGAACCCCAGTATGACTTTTGTACATAGCTACTATAGCCTTGAATATAGAAACTCTTTGGACTTTTCTGAGCCTCTGATTGGTTAAAGGCCAAGGGAAATATTTCTGTCATGCTGCCAATGTTGATCAATGAGACTGGCTCGCAGAGGCCTTTGTAAACATGTCTCCACATTAAGAAATGCTTCTGTGCACAAAGCAAATCTGGCTGTAGCTTTAATGGCATTCTCATCACAACCATGCAATTCTACTGCACACTATCAAGGGCACAGCTTTCTCCAAGCCCATTAACAATCCAGTGCGGTGCATCTACACGCAATTAGGGCCTTTGCGTTTTTTGCCCGTGCAATTAAAATGATATTATGAAATGGTAAAATCTTTTGGTATTCATGGATGTGTGTAGGATGTCAGAGCTGAAATGTGGTGCCAGCCCTGATCATACCATAAATGGCTTTCAATGCATAATGGAGACACTCATTTTAATAGTGTTTCGCTTACCAAGAACATATGATGGTCGTAAACCTCCATGAAATGTCTTTTTTTAATCAAAGCTGTCTGTCGAAAGCATGTTTTTTTTTCTTTCATTCTTTCGTCCCCTTTTCCTGAAGACTGAAATATTTAACACAGTAAGAGCAGAAGCAAATCCTGTAATACCTGGGAGATTATATTTGCACCATTCTGTGTTCATTGCATGTGGGAAATGAAAGTTGGTATTAAAAGTGCACTCCCAGTAGAACAGCAGCCGATACCCTTACCATTAACACAACAGGGGTCTGTGACTCACCTTTCCCATGACTCTCAGTCTCCAATATGTCCTCAGTGTTGGACACACACAAGAAAGACAAGCCACTGACATGCCTGCCTATGGCAAACCACATAAAGCAGGCATCAGTGATTGTATTTGTATAAGTCATTGTGTTTGGTTGTTTTTCCTATGTTCAAAGCTTAACCTCTTTAATTAGGACTGTAGGCTGTAGGCTTGCGAAACATGCTGAGACTTGCTTTTCTGTACTCTTTCTCTCTCTCTCTCTCTCTCTCTCTCTCTTCACTCCTTGTCTTCTCAGGCAGTGCTCTGCTGGTTGATGGTGTTCTGTTTAATGGCATGTGTCCCGTAGCTATTGAGGTTTTTGAAAAGAGGACATTGTAATCCTTGTGTGTGTGTGTTTTTATAACAAATTACCAGAGATGGTATTTCAGATTATGTTAGATCTATCACGGATGTTTAGATGTCTTTTCAAAATTGTATAAAACAAGATACATTCTCTGTTAAATGTATCCGTCCTGTATAACATGTCACATAAGTGATATTTTGTTACATTTTTTATTGCAGGAATGGTCTTAAGAGGATCAATATGAAAACGGGCCCATCTTTCATACCAGGCAAATCTTTAGTGCAATTCAAAGCTATATCTCTTGAAAAAGGAATAAAACCTTTAATTTAGTCTGCAATAAAACCAAAGGGCTTAGTGAAACTGATTCTTTCCAGGACATTAATCATAAAAATTTAATGGATATCAAATATTTAATACAGTAGAATGTACAACTTGTATTACTATGGCTTTTTTCGAATCGATCATGTAGGGAAAATCCATAATTAAAATTATGCTAGCAGCGGTGAATCATTAAGATTTCTCTCCCCCTCCCCCTTCCCTTTAGAAAATGAAATATCCACCCTGCAAGTGATGTATAGGCTATTAGAGTTAGGGATAAATTATTGCATTTCTTATAAAAATGACTGCTTAATTATATTGGATATATAAAGCACATGCAATATCGCTTGTGCCACTGAGCACAAAATTTGCCTTTTAAAGTCATCATAATTACAAAATGTCCCACAGTTGACCATGAGAGGCTTTTACATTCCAGACCATAATGCACACATCCAGCCTCATGTGTCCATACATGGGAACCACTTCAGATAAATAATTCAATGAAGTAAAATGTTATGAAACCTCACTGCTTTCGGCTTACATTCAAAACGTATTCATGTATTATACAATGGCAGTCCTTCAACCTAGACCTAAGCTTAGCAATGACATAGTCTTTTCTTTTTAATGTGTATACAGTATGTCATGCTATAGGCCTTTACCCTAAAGTACATAGTGCAACCTCATTTATACAACATTTTTACATGTGTATATATTTACTGCTGCCATGAAAACTAGTAGGTTTTCTACCGTAGACTTGTTTTCTAATCTCCTGGTTGTGCAATAAAGGCCCTGTGGTAACAGCAATGGGTCCAGGGATGCAGTGGTCGGCAGGTTGTTACATTTTGACAGCTGTAGCATGTCTTCCACGACCCATCAGCAGGGTGAGATAAAGGCAGATAAATACTGCACATAAGAGTGCCCATAACAGCAGGTTCAATCACACTTTGTCTTGCTCACTCTTTCTCCATCTTCTCTCTCTCTCTGACTCTCTCTCAAACTTCTCTCTATCTCTTCTTCCCTGCCTTGAACAACAAATGCTTTCTAACAAATGCTCTTCCCCACCTGCTGCACTTGTTCCAGGAAAGTCATCACTATCATATCATCTGCCTTCAATAAGCCCGGCTCAAAGAAATTCAGTGGAGGCACTACCATCTGTCCATGCTTGCACCCATCCTCCCATGGAATGTTCCTCTGTATATGTGGGTGGGGGGAGATCCTTTGTCCATCCAGATCACGGTGAGCTCACAAACTGCCCCCCACGCCCCTTCGGGAACCTTGAGCAGCCAAGCCAGGGGAGGTTGACCTGAATCAGTTTCCATTTTATAATCGGTCAGATTAGAAGAGGATCAACAGCATAAATATACTATATCTGTAACAGATGAAAGCCATGATGTACATGCCTGACCTTCTGTATATGTTTGTGTTCATTTGACGAATGGACAGAAATCCTACACTTGATCTGCGGAAAGGTCAAGCAATGGGTGCCGCAGCTCTGCCTTTGAATGCAAATTACATTTTTTTCCCTCCTCTGGATTACATAGGTATTATATAATCCTGAGTGGTATTTTCTCAATTGAAATGGAAGGGTAACATATAGAACTGTCATATCTGATGTATTCAAATGAATGCCATGACACATTTGAATTTAATGATGCAGTGATACAGTCTAACCACTTGAATTGATAAACTGACTCCTGAATGATTAAAACCAATGCTTCACAACAGTTCTGTTTCGCCATCTGTCTCTCTGAAATGAGAGACAGAGCAAGTGTGTTGAAAGACTTTTGAAACCAGAAGCCTCTTTATGTTCATCAAAACACTCAATTAAAAATGCTTCACACAAAATCTGTGCAAGCCAAACACTCGAGTGATTAGGTTGCCTAATCTTTCTCAAAATCCTTATATAGTATATAAATCTGGTATGTGGAAGCCTACACTAGGGGAAGCTTACGCTTCACTTCAGACATGTAGAAAAACATGCAGATTGCCATGAGACTTGTGCTATGTGTGAGTCACACTGTATCCTGTCTACAGGGATAATCCTGTACTCTAGTACTATTATTATTCCCTGCTCTTCCCTTGTACTCTAGGGAAGTGTCCATGAAAAGTGCCCTTTCAGCCTCTCCACCCTGTGATCCCTTCATTCCAGAGACGAGAGTTTTGTGTTATTGTAGGGTATGTAAACATACTGTAAGTGACAGAGAATGTTGATCAGTGACCTTTTGACCTGCTCTAGTGGAAGCATAAGCGTTCACTGAATGTAGAGAATGCACAGATTTCTAGCACCAAACAAAGTGTTATGCATTTGACATGAAGTCCTTTAACATCCTAAAGGTCGAGGGCATATCTGAGGCTGTTTCTATACTAAGGTACATTATACTACTGCCATTCTTTCACACACACTTGTACAACTAATTCATGACACCCTTGTGGAGCTTCAGGCTTCCATGAACACTGAAACTACGGAGAAACTGGCAGCCTCTCAAAGCACTTGAGACGACTATAGAGCTCACCTGAACACCTGTCTCTCTCTCTCTCTCTGTCTCCCTCACCTTGTGATGGGAACGGTGTAGGGAGCTTATTTCAGGAGTATCCCCTCATTTATCTACAAATGCCTTCACCCATATCTGTGGCTTTGTTCCTGCTTTGATCCCTCAGTGTTCAGCCAGTGGCCCGTGCACTTCAAACAGAGAGGTCTGGGAGCGAGGCAGGGCCCTTTCATACAGTGAGCTATTTTTGTCTCACTGTGTGATTGATTTAATAAGAGAGATCAATACTTTTAAATAATGTATCATACCTCCTGACTCACTTTGTGTGCCAGTGGTTCAAGGAGCACAGCGTCAGAACTAGTTCTGCACTTATAAGAGCGAAGGTATTCGCAGTAATGAGAGTGGATGGAATCCTTCTGAACATACAGTATAGTGAACCTGAATAATTTATCAAGACTTTAAAGGTTTTATGTACGTATGTGCGTGATGAAATTATTAATCGGTTGCCTGTGTAGAATGTGTCCCGGCTATACCATATTGGCATTCAAAAAGAAGAAGTCAGTGGGCATTGGGCTGAATACTGTTAACATAATGCTTTCTCTTTCACCAGCTTTATATGAAATAAAGCAGTTAAGTTGCAGCTGCTGGTAAGCTAGCTCAGTGATTATCTAGGTGTATTTTATAGGCTGTATTCAAGTGCTCTTAACCTACTTCTGGGTTTGGCGTACTTCCTGTTCGGTGTGTTTTCTAAGGCTTAGCTCTAAATATTGGAAGTGGCTGTTTTACAACTAGCAGCTTATTCATTTGTTAGGCAAATGTGTAGCCTACAGTCAGTCAGGGAGGTTGCGTTAGGTTAGAAGATACACGCTATTGTCTCCTCTAAACCAGGAAACGATACAAATAGTTCTCCATCTCTGACCTCTGTGTCTGCAGTCCAAAGTTAAGGACTTTGACCAGTTTGCCAACATTGGCATAGTGAGTATATCATTCAGACGTGTTGTAGATCTCTTGCTACTGTTGACATACGCTCTAACTGAAGGTCAGGAGTAAATAATTGGCAATAATGGATATGGTACACTTGTTGTGGTTCCGGTCAAATAACCAGCCTGACATTAATGTTAATCATGCTTTTTGTAAATATATGATTTTGATTCATTTGTAATTAAACCTTTCTATGGATGCAGGTTATGGTTATTATGACAATTTTAGCAATTATATATCATTTCTAGCTGTTAAGCCTCCTTTTAATGGTGTTCCCATTTCAAGTTCCAAGTACCAATTTATAAAATATTTTAACATTTATACAACTAGTCCAAATCTAAATCTCAGGATTATTGGTAGTTTTGTTTTTAATGTATTTAACAACTAACACATCTAAAATATGCATACAATATACCTCATAATCTGTTATTTTACAACACAATAACACTTGCTGTGTCTTTGGTCCAAAATGATTGGTGTGATTTATGACGAAAATGCACACCTATAAATATCAACACCCTACTGACTGCATTAAATGTAACATCTGACTAGTACTTAACCATTTTTTTTAAAATAAACAGCAAGGGAACTACGTTACGTTGTCTTTTTCCAGCATCCTCTTAGGCAGGCATCTTACAGTACCAGAATCTAGTCCAATAATCTCTCTAGTACAATCACAGACTGTGAACCCATAGAATGAAAGCCGATCCAAGTGAATTCAGTACAGAATTGCTATTGACAGTACATACTGTTTTCTGATTGTCTTGTTTCCGTTTTAATTCACGTGGAATGTTTAACTGTGAGTAGATTGTAGTAAACACCTGTGGAAATTGCATTAAAGCAGCAAAGGCAACTTCTCACGTTGAGTACACAAGTGTGTGTAACAGGAGCATAAGGGGGGAACCCCACAGCCCTGTGTAAGTAGCCAACTACGCCACCCTGGGAATTACACCCAGAGAATATTTAATCTAAATGTTCTTAGACACCTCAGCCCTCGAGAACAGGTTCGATACACACAGCACACAAGAGTCGTGAGTTCCAGAATATGTTTATTATAAAGAATAGTAATTACGATGTATATGTGGGGAGATGGAGAGATGGACCTAGACAAACTGAGAGGTTAGTCAGGGTAGAAAAAGTATTTATTTAATAAGCAATAAAAAGGCTCAAACAGTCATGACCAGGGCTGGCAAACACACTAGGTAAGGGAATTAAATGGAAATAAACTATAACAGGCAGAGACTTACCTTAGAGGGGCGGCGGGCTAACTGGGAAGTGTGCTCAGGATTCACACCACCCTTGTGAAGGCAAATACGGCACAGCACAGCACAGCACAGCACAGCACAGCACACGGAAAGTGACCAAAGTGACACAGCAACAACACAGCAACCAATGATCACACGTGAGCATGCAATGACGGGACTCCACCACCAGGTGACTAGCCCCCCCTCCAGGATAGCACAATGCCTGCTCAGACACACAAAAGGGGATAAAGAAAACTATTAAAGACCAGTCGATCCCAGTTTTAAGACAACACATAAACACAGAAACTAAAGGGCAGGATAGTTTCCCCTCTCACAGGATATCTGAACTACCCATAAACAATACACATGCAGACAATACAAAACAAAACACAAGAACAAACGTGTGCTTTACACAACTATGCCCATGCACGGACATAAAACACGGACCAAAATAACGAAACGAAAGCAACAAAATAACAAGTGAAGCACGCCAAACCAAAGCAATTAAACTAGGTGAGACGACAAACGCAAGCACGTGAACAAATGACAGACACACCGTTTAGGTTACACGGCAGACTCAGAGTAGGGAAAGGCTGACGCCAAACCACCAAACAAACTTGCGAAAACCAAATCAAAAGAAAGACAAGACAAGACAGCAGCTCGTGGCTCCAGCCCTCCACCAGGCTGGGTTGCGTCTGCAGAACACAAATCGTAATTAAAAAGCAACGGAGGTAAAATTAAGCCAATAGGGAGATTTAAATAATACCCACGTTACTCGAAGACACTGGCTGCCGCGGGAACATGCGTCCTCACTAAACAAATGACACTGAATATAAATATAATTATAAAAATACAACGACCAGGTCTGCTTACACATTCAAGAACAAAGCATACCTGGAACTAGGTGGGCAACCATTCTCGAGGTCAGCGAAGGAGGAGAGGATCACAACACCAGGCTACAATAACAAGGACGGAGTTAGTCCACAGTGTGATTACAATTAAATGCTTAGTGGCAACGAAAACCTACCACGGGAGAAATAGGACACCACTCTGCACAGGATGTAGCGATTCACCATCTACGAATAGTGCAAACTTCTAGGATTTTATAGGCACACCCAAGCAATGGCCACTAATTAAACAGGTGGGCTTAATGAGTGCAGTGACGTGAGAGCGTAGGTGAATTCATCTCACTACATGTATAACTCGTTTAATTTGACAGACATGTAAAACCGATAAACAAGATGGCGTTGAACCGTGACAAGGCAAGCAACGTCATCGTAAACATTAGATATTTAAAGGGACCAAGATCCCGCAACAATCAGTCATACTTGTACATTAAACATTCATTAAATAACGGTATGACAACGGTGTGTAGAACCACACTAACAAAGATTAATTATGTATGTCACATTCACTACACACGTCCCCCCAGAATTCACCATATAAGAAAAAAAATGATCTGCGAGGTGGTCGTATCAATCGGCCAGAACGGCTTTTAACAGGGGTTCGAGGAGACACTACCGCGGCAGGTGGCCCGCCATGACACGGGTGTGGGGCATGGAGTGTGGGAGTTTTGGGAGGGAGGGGAGCAGGGGGTGGGTGCAGAGCTGGAGGACGCCCGCGTCGCGGGGGCTGGGCCAATTCAATAGGCCTAGCCACGTCATAATGAGCTGGTTTGAAGCGGTCAATGGAGAGTTTCTCCGGTTTACCACCCATGTCCACCATAAAATGTTTGTCTTCCGTCTCCAAAACACGGAATGGGCCCTCGTAGGGCGGGCGTAGTGGTCCTCTGTGAGCGTCTTGGCGAATAAAAACGTATTCAGCCGTCTTAAGCCCAGCAGGGATGTGCGACTGAGGGAGGCCGTGATGTGAGGTAGGGACTTGTGCGAAAAGTCTCGCATTGTCCAGTAGCGTGGCCCGCTGGAGGGCCGCTGACCAAGGAACGGTGGAGGCAGGAACAAAATCCCCTGGAACCCGCAGTGGCTGGCCATAGACCAGCTCCGCGGATGAGGATTGTAGGTCTTCCTTCGGTGCAGTCCTGATGCCAAGCATCACCCACGGTAACTTGTCGACCCAGTTGCAGTCTTTGAGGCCGGCACGAAGAGAAGCCTTCATCGACCTGTGAAACCGCTCACAGAGTCCATTAGCCTGTGGGTGGTATGCAGTTGTGCGGTGGAGTTTCACTCCAAGGCTCTGGGCAAACGCGTTCAACAGCTCAGGCGTGAACTGTGAGCCCCGGTCAGAGGATATGTCTGAAGGGGTGCCGAAACGGGCAACCCAGGAACCAATGAATGCCCCTGATAGGTGAAAAATCACCCTAGTTAGTTCAGGACTCCGGAGCTGCATGAAAGTATATTTATTAGACAGACAAACAACAACAATTGCAATTGGGCTCCCCTCCCAGCCGAGGCTGACAGTGAAGGCCCTGATAAACTCTTTGCACGGGGTTTATATAGTAAGAAGTTTGGCTTTCAGCAGGGATGATCACGTGGTGGATTTCTCACGTCCGAGGCCCCCTGTCTTGCAAGGATGGCAGTTTTGCACAAGGTCGGAAGAAGCACAGTTCCTTTCTTATCTCCTCTGGTCTAAGCATGCTCTTGTTCATATGCAGACTTAGTGGCACCTAATATTCTAGTTACACACACAGAGAGAAAAGCCATGCTCCTGCTTTCAGAAGCACATAATTCACAGGAATATATTCAAGCAAGTCACTTGATTATTATATTCTTAAGTCATTAACAGTGTTTGGAAATAATCTCTATCAGCCCCTGTCATCTCGACAGATGCCAATGATGCCAGTGGCACAGCCTCGGGCCAACGTGTGGTCCTGTCAACCTTGGTCAACAGGTAGGTGAAACCATGAGAGGAGGGTAGAGGGCCAACCAGATCCACGTTGACATGGTCAAACCGCCTCTCTGGCACCGGGTACAACTCTAACGGGGCTTTAGTGTGGCGGTGTACTTTGGCCCGTTGGCAATCAAGGCAAGTGGTGGCCCATTCTCTGACGTCCTTTTTGAGGCCGTGCCAAACAAACTTTGCCGCCACCAGCCTCTGTGATGCTTTCGAACCAGGGTGGGAGAGACCATGGATGGCATCAAAGACGCGTCGCCTCCACCCCGTGGGTACGATCGGCCGAGGACTGCCTGTGGAGACGTCACACAGGAGCGTGGTGTCTGCTTCACCAAAAACCACATACTCAAACCTGTAGTTGAGGTCCTCAGGGTGTGCACGTCTGGGTCTGTGGTCTGGTCCGCTGCCATGCGGCTGTAATCCAGGCCAAGATGGACTGCCCCTGCCACAGCCCGTGACAGGCAGTCCGCCACCTGGTTGTCCTTACCGGCCACGTGCTGTAAATCCGTGGTGAACTCGGAGATGTAGGACAGATGACGTTGCTGGCGGGCGGACCACGGCTCGGCCACCTTGGCCATGGCAAAAACCAGCGGCTTGTGATCGACAAAGGCGGTGAAGTGTCGTCCTTCCAGCAGGAAATGAAAGTGCCTGATGGCGAGGTAGAGACCCAGCAGCTCTCGGTCGAAGGTGCTGTACTTTCGCTCGTTAGCACACTGCACGTAGACGGCACCGACAGCGTAGTCCGAGGCGTCAGAGGTGATGGCGACTGAGGCTGTGGCTGAAGGATGTGCCAGCATGGTGGCGTGCGCTAGGGCTGCCTTAGTGTCGTCAAAAGCCTTTGTCATGCCCTCAGTCCAGTCCACAGCGTGGGCATACCTTTCAAGGCCTCGTGCAAGGGCTGCATGAGCCGAGCGGCTCGTGGGATGAAACGGTGGTAAAAGTTCACCATGCCGAGGAACTCCTGCAGGGCTTTCACAGTGAGTGGCCGTGGAAACTGCGTGACTGCCTCCACCTTTGATGGGAGAGGGACTGCACCGTCTTTGGTGACTCTGTGTCCCAGGAAATCAATGGTGGAGAGACCAAACTGGCACTTGGCAGGGTTGACAATCAGGCCATGTTGGTTGAGCCGCTCAAAGAGTGTTTGGAGGTTCGACAGGCGCTGAGATCTGGACGTGCTCGCTACTAGAATGTCGTCCAGATACACAAAAAAAGAAAAGGCAGGTCCCGTAAAACAGAGTCCATGAGGCGCTGTAAAGATTGAGCTGAGTTTTTAAGGCCAAACGGCATCCTCAAAAATTCAAAAAGGCCAAACGGCGTAATCACAGCTGTTTTTTGAATGTCCAGGGAGTGCATAGGCACCTGATAATAGCCCCGGACGAGGTCTATCTTTGAAAAAAATCACCATACCTGCCAGATACGCTGAAAAATCTTGAATGTTCGGGACTGGGTATCGATCAGGTGTCGTTGCCTCATTAAGCCGACGGTAGTCGCCACATGGGCGCCAGCCGCCACCACGTATGGGGACTATGCCAAGGCGTTCCATGCTGGAAAACTCAGCCTTAGCAACGGCAAGCTTGGTCGGGTCGAGGCGCCGAGCGCGGGCGTAGACGGGTGGACCAGTAGTGGCGATATGGTGCTCCACACCATGCTTCACGGCAGATGCGGAGAAACTGGGCTGAGTGAGTGCTGGAAAAGCAGCCAGTAAACGGTTGAAGTCATCAGAAATGGAGAGCATGCTAGACAGTTGAATGGAGTCAGCGCCGCTAAGCGTGCAGGTATATGAACAGAACGTGATGGCGTCGATCAAACGGCGGTTCTTGACATCCACCAACAGTCCATGCGCACACAAAAAATCGGTGCCAAGGAGGGGAACGGCGAACTTTGCCGTGACAAAATCCCAGCCAAACCGATGCCCTCCAAAACACAATTCAACGTACCTCATGCCATACGTGCGGATGGGGGTCCCATTAGCAGCTTCCATAGGGGGGCCATGGCTGTCAGTCACCATGTCAAAACGGGATGCAGGCAGTACGCTCCTCTGTGCACCCGTGTCGCACAGGAAACGTCGTCCGGAGATGCTGTCCCGGATAAAAAGCAGCCTGCCTAGGCGGCCGACACTCATGGCCACTGAGCGCCGGCCCTGGCGTTTCCCAACCCGCCGAAACTGCATGGCGAACGGCATTTAAGAGCCTTTGGTCGAAACTTTTCATGGTAAAAGCACAAGCCTGAAGAAGACTGCTGGGGGCCTGAAGATTGCTGCCGACCTGAAGGCTGCTGCCGACGAGAAGAGGTCGCCGCAACGAGTGTGGAATCCTCCTTATCACCGGAGTGACGTGCGTGGGAATAAGGGCAGCCATGACACCGTGCCCCTGACCTGCCAGGAAAAATGTATCAGCCTCTTCAGCCATTTTTCGACAGTCAGTGATTGTGGTGTTGGCCAATGCAGCTCTGACTTGGGAAGGCAGCTAACGCAGGAAAAGTTGGGTGAAAAGAAAATGCTGTGGGTGTTCACCTAGGAGATCCAGCATACGGTCCATGAGCTCAGATGGTTTGCTATCACCCAGTCCTTGGAGGGAGAAAAGCCTGCTAGCCCTCTCAGCATCAGACAGTTCAAAAGTTTTCAACAGGTGGGCTTTGAGCGCTGCATATTTCCCATCAGCTGGAGGATGTTTAAGCAGACTCACCATTCGGGTCTCTGTTGAGTTTCCGAGAGCTGACACAACGTAGTAGTACTGTGTTGTGTCTTCGGTTATCTCCCGGAGGGCGAACTGCACTTCAGTCTGGGCAAACCATGCCGACGCTGACGATTCCCAGAGTTTGAGGGTAACAGCGTTCGCGGCCATGTTCGAGTCGTGTTTGTGAAAACGTCAAGCAAACAAATATCGGGGTCACCAGTGTGGAAATTGCATTAAAACAGCAAAGGCAACTTCTCACATTGAGTACACAAGTGTGTAACTCAGGGGTCTTCAACAGGGGGTCCGCGGAGGTACTGCAGGGGGGTCGCGAAATCTTTGGTTGATAAGATAATTTTTTAAAATATTTTTTCCACAAATTTAAATGTCTTCCAAATCAGAATTGTATTTATTCCCTTTAAATTTACATTAACATAAATCCAACATATTGTAGCGAACGTATAAATTGATCGAGAAGACTTTCAGTTGATCTTTCAGTTCATCGACACATTCAGCTACCCACAGGAGCTCTCTCAAGCTGGGCACCGGTTCACTCACAGCACATTTCATGCACAGGCACTAGCCAATCAGATCGCGTTTCTGCTCAAGTCTAAAGAGCGCGAAGGTCAAAAATAAAAGATGGCGGACCAAACTCCATAGCTGGTCTTGTTTGTACCTATAAATTGTTAGTTTGACATTTTTTGGCTTAGATTTAAAAAAAAAAAAAAAGAGAAATAGACACTGTACAAGGTCAAAAAACATTAATTGTAACTGAAAGATAAGTGAGGATTTGCGAGGTGTGTGAGCCTCCTAGCTAATGTTAGCATGCTACTACCTACAATCTTAACAACTTGCTAGCGGTGAGATTGGTTTGTTGACCTGTCAATCTCAATATAACATCTATGTTATCAACACAACTCCATGCGCCAGACTCCTCCTCCGTCTTCCGTTGGATCGTGTCAGTCAGGAGTAATTGAAAAGAAGATACATCTCACTAATGTGGGAGGATGTGTGCCATCGACACAATAACAGGGTAGCTATGTTTATTTGGCACTAGGCCCAGTATATTATAAACTAAATTTTATGCAATTTATATAGTAGGGGGTCCCTGCTCATCTCGCCATCAGTTTGGGGGTCCCTGGCCTGAAAAACGTTGAAGACCCCTGGTGTAACTCGTTTAATTTGACAGACATGTAAAACCGATAAACAAGATGGCGTTGAACCGTGACAAGGCAAGCAACGTCATCGTAAACATTAGATATTTAAAGGGATCCCGCAACAATCAGTCATACTTGTACATTAAACATTCATTAAATAACGGTATGACAACGGTGTGTAGAACCACACTAACAAAGGTGAATTAAGTATGTCACATTCACTACACACCTTTAGTTTCTCCAAATTCTTAATTCTTCTAGCGTACCACCTATCATGTTATCTCTAATACATACAAAATGTTAATATCATACTGAACTTGTCAAGTTTGGACATGCACTCTGTATACATAATCAAAGCTTTGCTGGGGTGCATCAGGATAAAGATGGATTGGTTGCCTTGAACAAGGCCTCGTGACCCAAAACAACTCTAAAGAACTGCCCGCGATCCGAGGAGCAGCGGAGCTTTGCTGATTCTCAAGACCTCTCTGAATCATTTATGGCTGTTTATCCAACACTACTCTTCTGAAAATGCATGCAGGCAGCACCATTTAGGAGACCTGTGTCACCACAAGATGTGGAGTGGTGCTCTCTAAACAGGAGTTAAAAGTTGGCCTTTACATTAATAATGAAATGCAACAAACAGACTGTCAAGAAAGACTAATGGTATAATGTTACATGAGGACAGTCATATAGAACGTGTAAGTGATGCTCGTGCTTTGCTCTGTGAAATCATCCACTATTAGGAGGTTAGACTACCTAGGCCTGCTCAGGCCCTTCGGGTGGGGGGTTAAGGAGGACAAGGGATCCTCACTCATAAATGTTAGGCGATTGATTGGTGGAATATTCAATAATGGATTTTTTTTGTACAGCACACTTTAAAATAAAAATAAGTCTCATGGTGCTTAACATGGTTTAAACAATCACAACAATAATAAAAAAGTAATATAAGTGCTAAAGTCAGACAGAAAAAAAGGATGATATAAAATTACAATAAATAATACATTTCATTTTAAATAATTAATAATATCATAATGAAATTGAAGAATATTTAAAAACAGAGCAATTTAAGACAGAACTATTTAAACAACGCTATCTAAAACAACCCAAAACCCCAGACTTTTGGTGAATGCAGAGATGAATAGGTGAGTTTTGAGGTATGATGGTGGTCCTTCTTTGAAGTAATATGCACATAAATCCATCCGTTGGGAGGTCATAGCGTATATGCAGTGATTGTACAAGAGAATGCAAAGTCATGTATTTGCATTTACTAACACGAGGCAAAGCACCTCCTTGTCCAGGAACCAGGAACACTGGTTTCAGAGCGGCACCAAGGCTTTGCTGGTCTAGTACTATGAACCGCTTAAGTCAGGGGATGGTTGTTGGATTATCATGACTAACAAGACCAAGTAACAGTAAAACTATGTGAGCACCAAACGACAGCTGTTTAGAGCTATTCATTTCTCACATCAGCTAGCTGGGTCAGCTAACATTACCCAAGCAAGCACAGCTACTTATTTCTCACATCAATGTTATAAACTTAACATTATTAATGTTATGAATGTGGCTAGTTCACCATTGTTTTTATTGTGTTTGTGCTAGCTTTGTTGGGAAGGCAGAGATGTATACAGTGACATAATGACGTTGCACTACAGTGACTCTGTAGACTGTGGAAAAGCCAACCATCTCTTAAAAGATCCACAACTTCAACCAACTAGTGCCCAGAACTAGCACCTAGTTTGCGTTGATAGACATGGGGTTTATGAATTGTCTGTTGTTCCCATGCAACTACTAGGCTAGTAGCTCACGTTGAAATCAGTAAACTGCTGAAGGGCAGTCACGTGACAATGTCCATTCAGAATCCCAGATATATATTTTTTCTGCTTATGCAATAAAATACCACACCAAACATCATAGATAATGATTATCTATGAACTTAACAGCTAACCCTGACCAACTATATACTATACACCAACTATATACCCACCCCTATATACCCATATGGCATTCTGTAAGAGTCTGCTCAAAATGACCCATACTCCCATTCACTTACATGAAAATATAAAAACAAATTCTAAACAATTCAAACTCTGGCTGAAAATAGTCACCAGAATGAATCAAAGTTATCTCAAATCATATGTCACGGAAGGCATTCTACAAACCATTTATATATACCATTTATATGGTGAATCTCATTCATTACGCGCAGCATTAGGAACAAAACCACCAGGGGGCGACCTGATTACTTTTCTTTTCTTTCTAGCATGTGAGCTACTAGCTAAATTCTTGTAAGATGTAGCTGATAGAACTCACCTCATTATTTTTGTATTGAAACGATAACTTGTAATGTTGAAATTTGGTTCAAATGTGAAGCAGGCTTACAGTAGGTAGTGCCCCCCCCCCCCCCCCCCCCCCCAGAGATGGGCAGTATTTGAAATACTAGTTAATTTGCTTTTGAGTATTTTGTAATTTGTATTTGATAGGGCCGATAAAAAATCGATTGTAATTTGTAACAAAATACTTTAGAGTGGAGTAATTTTGTATTTAAAATACTCAAAATACTCTCTCCAGTGTTTAGGCAGAAGGAGATTTTTTTTCTGTCGGATTCTACCACGAGACCATCTGATCTGCCTCTGAATGTCATTGTCGAATCAGTCAATTTGCCAAAAGTGTTGCTTCTTATGGCCTGCCCCTTTTTGGGGCGAAAAGGAAATCACCCCAGATCTCTCTCATTGACGCTCATGTTAAAACTATTTTTTTCACAAAACAGGATTGTGGTCAAAAACTTAGAAAGCTGTCTTGATCCTTGTCAATTTATCTTCATAAGTACACCGACCTAAAGGAGGTTCTTTCAAAGAGCGAATCGAGTTGTTGCACTGAACGTTAGCCATCTATACACAATGTGACTTGATGAAAGCCCTGTGATGTCCTTATACGCAATTAGAGCTAAGGTCCGGGACGCGATCTGGCACTCCGTGCCTGGGCGAGACGCTCCACTTTGTGAATGAGGCGCGCCTGGCACTCCGTGCCGCATTGCATAGAGGCAGGGGCCCGGGCGCACATGAGACTCTTATTAAAGATCTTGGCCTACTATTAACATTGTTGAGACACTTACTAAAGATCTTACTCATTCTCACAGAGACAAAACAAATAGCTACACGGTCATTTATCTGTGTGATGTCACATGTGTGCGCCAGTGTTGTCAATCACATGTGGGCGCCAATGTTGTCAAAGATAATCTGTAACTTGTAGAAGTTGTATTGTTAAACGGTGAGTACTTTGGTAGATTAAAGTGTAAACGTTGAATACAAATGCTAGTACAACTTCTATACGTTATCTGTAAGGTTGTGAGTGTGCAGTTGTAATGTAAGTTGGATTCGTAAAACGTATTTTAGGAAATAAATGACATTGCTTGACGTGTAGCTATTAGTCTCTGTTTTGTTACCGACTTTCAACTAAATACAAATCTCAACAACGTCTATAGTAGGCTACGTGTATTGTTTTGTCTCTGTGAGAATGAGTAAGATCTTTAGTAAGAGTCTGAACAACATTTATAGTAGTCTAAGATCTTTAAAAAGAGTGTCATCGGCGCGGAGTGCCAGATCGCGCCCTAGGTGAGGCGCGCCTCATTCACAAAGTGGAGCATTTCGCCCAGGCGTGCAGTGCCAGACCCGCGTCCTAGGTGAGGCGCGGCTCATTCACAAAGTGGAGAGTCTCGCCCAGGCGCGGAACGCCAGATCGCGTCCTAGTCTTTACCTGGCAATGACGTATGAGTAAAGCACGGTGGGGATAGCCCTCCCGGAAGCCATAGAGATTGCAATGAGAGCCCTGTGGCGGCGGTTTAGTTAGGGAAAGATATGGATATTTATGAAAATCTGTGAACTAATTTCTTACCAATAGATTTTTTTACCATGTATTCTTACAGGTGTCTAGAGACACCACACAATTTATCCACAGCCAAATCTCATGGGAATCTCCTGGACAGCCTGTCAAAGTTGGGGTGCCCAGAAGGTCTGTGTAAAAATCGGAACCCGACAGATTGAAAAGAAGGATGCAGAATGGGTCATAACTTTTGAAGTTAACTGCATACAGAGACAAATTAACACATTTTCCCATACAATATTGACCCAGTGAATACAAATAACGGGTTATTTTTGTCATTTGACCACATTTTAATTGTGTTTTTGGTCAAAAACAACAAAAAATTGCCTAAAATGTGTAAAAATTCAACTGTCTTTTCATTATTTCAAGTTTTACTGTGTGCTTTTTCACCACTTGCTCTTCATTTCTTCATTGAATTCTTCATTCTTCATTTCTTCAGTGGATTTGATTATTTTATTGGGTTGTTGGGTGAAAAAATGCCCCAAAGTTAACCTTTTTAACCCTTTAATGCCCTAGACTGCAACCCGGAAAAATGATAAAACTCTCAGAATGTGGGATAACATTTGAAGTTAACCGCATACAGACACAAATTAACACATTTTCCCATACAGTAATGACTCAAGGAATGAAATTAAGTATTTATTTTTGACTTTTGATGATGTGGGTTTATTGAACAATAACAAATAGAACATCTATAATCAGTTCATCGTAGCATCAATTCTCATCTCATCCAGTGTCCTCAAACTCTACTGTATCTCCCTCAGTGCTGTAAACTTCAGGATGGTTGATATTCTGACAAGAGGTACCATGGCAGTTCCTGCACGCAGAAAAGCACTTTACCCCTTGCTTTTTACAGCTGCACCTGAGGGTGTCACATTCCCCTGCACAGCTGCAACTGACAAATCTCAAAAGATAGTGTGGTGCAATTGGATCGGTGGTCGGCACTGGCTCATAACCTTGCTGCCCCTTTGTCCATCCATACTGAAGGACATCCAATGTCGGACTTTCCAGCACTAGCCAGTCTCGGGTCTGAAGATATGCTCGCAGTGAGTGCTGGGCTGCAGCTCCAGTAGTTGGAGGCAGTTTCTCTGGGTTGATTCTCCCTGCTGCGGCCCGCTTGCTGAAGATCTCAAAACGTAAGTCTTCTAAATTTCGGAATCTGTTGCCGCAAAAAATGAACGTGAACAGTTTGCAGCCAGCTTTGACAATATCACTTTTCTCAGCTCTGATGTCAAGGAAAACATCCATGGCCTCCTCTGCTTGGTTGGTATTGCAAAGCTTCTTTAGCAAAGTTGGCTTACTAAATCCTGAAATTGCAGACACCGTGTCACAGCCAGAGAAGCTGTGCAAGAACACTATGTACTTCAGATACCTCTCTGGTAGGGCTTTTCTGATCTGGTCCATGCTGTACGATGTGTCTTTCGCTGTTGTGAGGAAATATGGGTGTTTTGCCTTGTGATGTAGTAACATGGCCATGACCTCAGACCTGACCTCCACCAAAGAATTTATTGCCTCCTGTAGTGCAATAGAAACAATCGATGTGTCTGCATGGATCCCCGGAGCATTGTTGAACATGTATATCCTCCTGTTGGAAGGTCTCTGCAAGGAGCAAAATGAGCTGTGATTTGTTCTGTTGGTTATCAAGGAACTTTTCCCGTGGCACAACATTGTTTAGGTCTTTCCGAATCGTAAAGATACGATACGATTCTCCTACCTCCTGCGATACAGTACGATCTAATTTTAAAACAATGCGATCCAGTGCAATACGATACGATACGATACGATACAATACGATGCGATGCAATGCAGAAGAAAAGTACACCATGGAATACATAGTTCAAGTTATGGCACTTGAAGCATTAAAGCTGGCTGTGCCTTTTATTTTGAAACAAAGGAAGTACAACTTAGAGAGTAATTCATTGTAGGTCTCTGGAACTTTAGGATACAAGTGTAACCTTTAACAAAAATTCAGATTTCTCTTTAGTGCATGTTGTAGAACAATTTAAGCCCTACACAAAGACATGTTTTCCAGTTAAGCCTTTAAAAGTGCTTTACGTTTAGATAGATAGATAGATAGATGGATACTTTATTGATCCCGAGGGAAATTAAGGTCATCCAGTAGCTTACACTTACAAACCAACATGAATAACAATAAATACAAAAATCACAATAAATACAAAAACAATACACATAGGGAGAACATGTACACATGGGGGTGGGGTGTTTACATATAACATATACATATAACAATGTGCTTTACATGTGACAGGGCTGTAAGTAGTGGAAAGTAGTGCAAAAGTGTTCCTGTGCATGTGTGGATAGTGCAAAGAGTCCTGTGCTTGTGTGTACAACCCAATAAAATAATCAAATTCACTGAAGAAATGAAGAATGAAGAATTCAATGAAGAAATGAAGAGCAAGTGGTGAAAAAGCACACAGTAAAACTTGAAATAATGAAAAGACAGTTGAATTTTTACACATTTTAGGCAATTTTTTGTTGTTTTTGACCAAAAACACAATTAAAATGTGGTCAAATGACAAACATAACCCGTTATTTGTGTTCACTGGGTCAATATTGTATGGGAAAATGTGTTAATTTGTCTCTGTATGCAGTTAACTTCAAAAGTTATGACCCATTCTGCATCCTTCTTTTCAATCTGTCGGGTTCCGATTTTTACACAGACCTTCTGGGCACCCCAACTTTGACAGGCTGTCCAGGAGATTCCCATGAGATTTGGCCGTGGATAAATTGTGTGGTGTCTCTAGACACCTGTAAGAATACATGGTAAAAAAATCTATTGGTAAGAAATTAGTTCACAGATTTTCATAAATATCCATATCTTTCCCTAACTAGTTACAAACATGAAAAAAAGGATACGGAACCACTGACATGGGCCCGTCATAATAGCCTGCACCTGGCCCCGTGGTTACTACGTTACGCCACCGAATAGCCCAAACCTCAATGTTCTGCTATACCAAATTGTGAGAAAACTGAAAATTCAGAAAAAGTATTTCCTGTATTTTAAAAATACAAAATACATGTATTGTATTTTGTTACATTTTCTGGCAACAGTATTTTGTATTTTATTTTGATACATTTATTTGAGAGGTATTTTGTATTTTGTATCAAAATACATTTTGATGTATTTTTGCCCATCTCTTGCCCCCCCCCCCCCCCCCCCCCAAAAAAAAGAGAGAAGACATCAACAGAGGGAGGGAGGCAGCTAAGGGGAGCTTAACTATGCAGAGCTGGATTCAGACAACCAGCTGGTGAAGCCTAGGATATGTCAAGCCACCATTTCCTATATAATTAAGTCAATGTGAAGTATAGGCCATTTTGTCAGAGGCATTTTTTTTTAAAAGTTGGAAGTAGGCTAAAAATGACTACTGCATTCAAATTGACAGATGGCAGTGTTCAGCTCAAGATGCAATATCCTAATGCTTCTTAAACTAGTTTGCAAGAAACTATAGTTACAGTAATGTGTATGTTTTGACAGTGTGCGGTTATTGTCCATTAATCTTTAACATTTTAAACAACCTTGAAATTTAAATTTGATTTGTGGTTAGGTAAATGACTATGTTTTACACCATCCAGATGCATGCTGCTTTTTTTCAGGCCCTAAGAGTATCTGATGATTAGGTTAGTGCCTGGTAATCACCAGTTCATGTGGCATAGTCATCAGAGGATTCCAAGGGATTGTGTTATCTGTGAGTGAGCTCACCTGCAGTTGGACAAGCTGCGGAAATTGCATCATAAAACAAAAGTAATACCCAATAAACCAAGGATGCAACTGGCATTTACAGCATAAAACTGAAGGATTACTATGAAAGTGTACGGTAAACATGCTGTTATTTCGACAATCTAATACCAACGGCAACCTTGTGGCTTTGATATTGCAGGGGTTTAGAAACTGAGGCCATATATTAATATGAGATAGGTTGGTGGGATGAGACACTATTCAATAAAACAGAATTATATGTTAAAATCCATGAATGTGGCCCCTCGCGACGTAACTCAAGAGCAGTGTGTTGAATTTGTTTGAAGTTTTTGTGGATCTGTGTGTGCGTGTGTGAGTGTGTCTGCAGCGTTTGTGCAGGAGAGTGAGTGTGAGCTTGTGTGTGTAATGGTTCTCCACCAGTGGAGTCATCTGTCTTCATTGAGCTCCTGACTTGATGAGGCAACCTGAAAGGTAATTAAGTTTGAAATGTTGCATTGGCTGCACGGCTGAAGCTTTGAGAAAATAACAAGCTACAAGAACAAAAAGAGGGGGGAAAAAAACTGCAATCTCTAAGTTATGGCCTGTCATCTCGCATTCTCTGTGCCCTGTGGTTTTCTCTGTCATTTGCTCTTACTTCACATTCTATTTGATCCATGAATAGTCTAAAAGGATTAAGACTTGCAGTGGGTTTTATATCGTCTCAAGACGAATAATATCAGGAGATAGCTAACATCTGCAAAAATCACATTGTGCAAACCTATAAAAATGTCTACTCTCAACTAGCATAAATAAAGCTTGGTATTCCGATTCATGCAAAAATTCTTTCAGAACTGAAGAAGTCTTTCAGGCATCCAATAGGCACCGTTCCTGCAAAGCACTCAATACAGGCAGCAGATAGACAGACTACTTCAACCAGCAGCTGTTGCTGTTAGGCAATGCAGTCAGGAGTGATCTCATTCCTCTTGATGGAACTGGGTTACTGGCTATGTATGTCTGCCAATCATGTAAACAACCCATATTCTTTTTGTTTATGTTGTGATCTGAGAATAGTGTGAAGACCTGAATCCAACCAAATGTCAGTTGTGCCACAATGTTCACAAACAGGTACTGAACACATAGAATTGTGGCTATATCATTATATCATTTTTTTTATAGCATGCTAAAGACTACTGTATAGGTAAAATGTTCCTTTTCTGTTAAAGGTTATTGTCACACACCAACATTACTATATGTTGTTAATGTGTTGTAGTATTTTGCAACATGCATCATATTCAATACTCCATACAACAAGGCATAAACTAGACAGTTATTTATTTGGTTAATCCAGTGGTTAAAATCCGCCAACATATTACAATATTATGTTAGCTGTTATCTGTTTGGGGATAATCACGATTTCAAAAATATTATGCAGGTGTCAGAACACATATGATTGTATCTGAAAGGCAGGGGTTCCTGCTGTGGCTTCATGTATATGATGGTGCTCTCAATTTATGGCAGCAAATATGTGAATACCCATTCCAGAGCAAAGCAATGTTGCAAAGTGTATTCCACATCAGTGAACACTGTTCACAACAAACACGTAATTGCAACTAAATGACCCATGTCACCCTTGAGCAGGAGACATAATTTCCTTTGCGTCGTTCAGATAGATATCAATTATTTAACACAAGCAAACAACAACAATGAATTCTCTGCAACAGTTTTGGTTAGTAGGTTATTATAGGTAGCCCACTCTCATTGGTTGTTTTGCTGTGAGCACTTTGGTTGACACACACACACACAGACACACACACACACACACACACACACACACACACACACACACACACACACACACACACACACACACACACACACACACACACACACACACACACACACAAACAAACACACACACACATTCACACGTAAAAAAAACAAAAAAAACATGTCATAATAATAGATTTGTAAAAAACAAGCCAGCATTCAATGATTTAATGTGCAACTGTACATAAATAAATAAATTGTCTGCTAAACATATTCATGAACTTGCTCCCCTCTAACGATCTAACAAACATGGCTTGCTTTTAAAACCTCCCATTTGTAGGTGTTGTGGCTGAAATGGAATGGCAATGTGTTTGCGTGTTACATGAGTGATGTTGTATTAAAGCCGAGGCCTCAATCTATTCAAGGGCCTGTGCTGCCCTATCTCCCACAATTGAGTTAGTTCTGTGCAGTCGCTGTCTATTCAAGAGCTGAGAAATTGAGTTTCAAGCCTGCAGCAGTACCAGTCTTCTGGAATGGGCAGAACAGTGAGAGAGAGGGAAAAAGAGAGAGGGGTTCACGCACACACACATGCACACACACACAGACACATACACAGACACACACACACACACACACATTCATTGAGAGAAAATGAGTCAAGGTGTATCTTTTTTAACTTTCATGGACATGCAGCAAAGAGCAGAGTGGAGGTGTCCTTGAAGCTTAGATGAGAGAAATTCTTCAAAGATTAAAGAGGGGCCTTGATCTCGCCACAAGGAGACAATGATCTGGAAATTGTGTTAATTGTGTCATGAAAACGAGACAATGTCCAAACGGTTCTGATACCTATCCTTTAACCCTCTCTCTGATTATAGGATTCTGTAGTAATGATATTGCATTTCCCCATCTTTTCAAGGACTGATTGTCGGCAGAAAGTCACTTTCACCTACCCGCAATTATATACCATAGGACAGAAAATTACATACCAGGCCATGTTCTATTCTCATCAGCTTTTATCTATTTGCAGCAATCACAGCAGTACTTATCTAGCCATTTGGTTGATTTGGATTGAATTCTGTGTTTTAACCACCAGGTCTCCTATGTGCTCTATAAGTGTTGCCTTATTTACCATCGCTGCTTTCATTACCAGGTCATACTATTTTCAATTATGTGTGCTGTCTTTGACTAGATGAACTGTGCACATTTGTGAAGAGCAGGATAATTCACAGATAATCTCTACATAGATAGATATAGATATAGACTATAGGTGCACAGTTGTATGTGTGTGTTTAGGGTATTGAAATATTGAAGCAAGTGTGTGTACCTTTTACATAAACCAACACTTGTTTGAAACTCCTAAAATCCCATGACAGTGTGGGAAGCAAATTGCAAGGATTTACTATCTTCCTCAAAACGAGACGGAAGGCCCTGAAAACAGACGACTCCAAACATTTCTGAAATATGTGGCCATACGTGGGCATCTGGCAATGAATGTTCCAGATTCTGTATGCCATCAGCCAATTCAGATGTGTTTCATCTGATTTGTGTAATGACTCGCTGGTTATTGGAGTGAGCTCAATGCATGCCAATCACATCATCTCGGCTAAACAGCTTATTTATACAAGCACACACTGAGAAACATTGAACCTGTCGAACCTGATTAGATTGCCAGTGATTGCTTATATGTTGATGATCTTGTGAGTATAATCAACAGTGGTTTAGGCTATATGCGAGCATCAATATTTTCCATACATAATTGAATGAAGAATGTGTTTGGCACGGTGAGTGCTGGTAGGTGTTGGCAGCCATCCACACTTATTTGGAGGGAGCAGGCCGGTAGAAGAGGCTTTTATTTTTTAGATGGAACTCTATTTTTCAAATCTATTACTTTGAAGTAAAATATTAAAAGACAACGAAAATTAAACACACATGGATCAACCAATAAAGAAATAGCAATATCATTAGAGAAAGCATACATCGTGATATCTCTGTGAAACGCAGAAATGAAGAGATGCTGAGAAATTGCAGACTGACTCACATTTACATTATAACATGTGTAGACATGGTACATTTTCATAAACTAGGGTGACTTACAGTGCAGTGAAGGCATGCAGCACATGTTAAAAGTTCCTGCATTTGGGAAATCTTAGGCTTTAAAAAAATCCATAAAGATCAAAGGGAGGTTCGATGCAGTACACAGTTTTTTGCAAACATTTATCCTCCTTTAGGCAAAGACTTTCACACTGTCGCTCGAACCCAAGATAGCACGTATCAGGATCTCAGGGCTAGGCGAGACAGATTGCTTTGTAAGAGGTGCAGGAGGAAGCACTGTCCATTTTATATAGATATCTCAGGTTTGCTGTTCTTCATTACTTTCCAGGCAGCCAGATTCACAAGTAGTTTGTTTGCACTTTATTTGCTTGTGTGGACTCAAGGAAAAGAGGGTTGGTGTGAGTGTCTGTGTTTGTGTTTGTGTGTCTATGTGTGTTTGTGTGTGTGTGTGCGTACTTTATTTATTGCCTGGCAGTTAAGGGATTTGTTTATGCAGTCTTTGATAGTCTATTACCCCGTGAGATATGCCTGAATTTGGCCCATGAGACAAAGCACTAACCTTTTACCTTCAGATGAGGGTGAAGGAAAATATTTCCATATCTGCTGCAAGTTGATGATAGTTGTTTTCCTCTGCTCCAGTTCCAACCCTCGGGGTAAAATAGAGGAGAAACCACAGATCACAATATTGAGAGAAATAGTTTCATTTTGCTAATGGGCTTAGAGGAGAACATTGACACAGGCAGGATTGGCAGACATATCTAAACATGCACAGACATAAACGAATCTATACTCATAAGTGACACATGGTGAAAATAATGTGTGTATGGATGTGTGTGACCAACAGAGACAAAAGCACATATATTATGTTAAGGTGGAAAAAAATACTTTTCTGAGTTTTTTTCTATGTTTCATATTTTTAAGATTATCGTTGGCTCTTTTGTCAGAGCCACCATGGCCACACTTTTTGATATCTCATGCAAATGTGCTGACTCAGACACAGCTGAAATGAAAGGGCAAGTCATTAGAAATGAACCATGGAGTTAGAGTCAGCGCTGCTAAGTTTTTATTCAGACACATCTACTTCTCCCAGGGATGTCTGAATGTCTTTCCCTGGTGTGGTTTTGCTCTTCTGCTGCGCAGAGTGTTGCTGCATGTAAATAATTTAGGAGGTGTGGTGGGTGGAGGTGATGTTCAAGGTTTTGTTAAGGCTGACTGATGGGCTTCTCTTAAAAAGGTCTGCTGTATCACTTTGAAGTGATCAGTTTCACTGCTTTAACAGAATTTATGAGTGGGTTAGTGTCAGGTGGAGACCTTGTGTATCCGATAAAAGAATACACCTGGAATTCTTGTAAGACATACTCCATACACAATGTTTAGTGCTTCTTATCCAATACAAATATACCTCTTGATTTGAATCAGTCGGCAGTTTATCGTTTCACGGGATATTTGTTACTACACTAAATATGGACTAGTTTATTCAACATAACTCGGCACGGAAATCTAATAATGGCCATGTATGAGCAGAGCATCAAGGTCATATTAATATTTCATGTCTGTAGTCATTGGATTGTCCTAAAATGTTAATTTGTCTTGTAGTCAAAGCTATTGTCTCATTACCCACTTTGCATATCTTTAGTATGCAAACAGATTTTTCCTGTAGATGTTTATCTGCCTGCAGCTGCTTGTTTGTACTGCAATACGAGAGCAGCAGTGACCAAACACACACGCTTTCATTGTCTGATATAGTCACAAGGGTCTCTACAACTCTCCACACTATTCAGTTGATTGGTGTGTTGTGATACTCATAAAGACTGGGTTGTTTAAAGGTAGGTATGATGTGTGTGAGCAAATGTATCTACAATGATCTAGAATATGTCATACTGTTCCTATGCCAAGATTTACATACATAAACAAATCTGCACTAATAAGTGACACAGCCAAATAATAATGTGTGTATGGATGTGTGTGAAACCAAAAGAGAACAGACTTTGATAAAGCATAGACCAAAGCACATATATTATGGTCAAGGTGGTAAAAAGACTTGTCTGCCTTTTTTATGTCTAAGATAGTCGTTGGCCCTTTTGCCAGTGGCCTCTACCTGCAGCTGTTTGTTGTCACTGCAATATTAGAGTATTGCCCAAACACACACGCTTTCATTGTCTGATATAGTCACGAGGCTCTCTACAGCTCTTCACACCATTTAGTTGATTGGTGTGTTGTGATACTCATAAAGACTGGGTTGTTTACAGGTAAGTATGATGTGTGTGAGCAAATGTATGTACAATGATCTAAAATATGTTAAGATGTTCCTATGCCCAGATTTACATACTATACCCTGTGTGGCTTTTATACCGATACAGCCAAACATATGGTATTTATGTATAAGATTATGTATACACTTCACACTCTGGTTGTTTGCAGCCGTATGTGTAAGATCCTGCTTTTGTACAGCCTTTAAGTCTATGTGATCTAAATGTATATATGTTTACTTATAACTTCAGGCCCTGCATGATGTCCTAGTTACAAAAAAGTTCAAGTAGCTTCTCTGTCAGCGACTATGAAACCCAGTAGGTTGTATCACCCACACAAGCATGCTGTCCCACAAGGGAGTTCAACCGTCTACTGAATTATTGAGCGCTTCACTGTTTAATCACAGCTGGACAAGCTGAACCTGTGGTGTGGTCCAGGAGGCAACAGTAGCATTGGACATAACTGCTCTTGAACATAAACATGTTTTCAGTCTTCACTCTCTGTCCAGACTCATGTCATATGTCAGTCACTGCTGACGACTTTCCAGGTTAGAAAAGCACGTACACTTGAGCTGAGGGTGTGACAGGTGTCACCACACAGTGGGTTTTGCATCTGGAAGTCTAGTGTTGGAAATCTACTAACAATGGGGCTTTGGCCTTAACACCTGGAAAATAGAATTAGCAACAGGAGCTTATGCTTTATCTAAGCAAAATCCATGAAGAAGAAAGCAGGGAGAAAGTGGCCACAAACAAGTGTGTTTAGGGATGGTAGTAAGCAGGGTCGGGCAGCAAGTAGTTACATGCAATGATGTTATGTAATTCATTTACAAATTTTATTTAATTGCAATCTGTCACAGTTACTGAGAAAAATAAATATTGCTGTTTACATATTTACAGTTACTAATCAAAATGTTGGTGATTACAAAGGGGTTACATCCAAATATATTATTTTTTGTACAACGTTTTGAATCTTATATGGAGAATATACATTCATTATGTTGCTGTGCATGTTTTTACCGTCTAGACAAGCTCTATTGCTTTGGCAGTATCAGCTCAAATTTTGAGCGTGTTTTTGATTGGTTCTCTTGTTTGAATTTGCACTGACTTTTGTCCACTAATTACATTACTTTGATGAAGTAATTAAAATAGTTACATTACTAATTACATTTTTAACAGGTTAACTTACACTCTGCTATCTAATACATCAAAATTAACTTTTCCAATGCTGAAAGTCAGATAAAGCTTTCGTGTTATAAGAGATGAAGGAAGCCACGAGTTCATCATTTATGGGTATTTGTACACTATGGAGCGTGTTATACTGCTGGGAACAAAAATATGAGTTCCAACCAAATATCTCTATTTTTCTCTTTCCAAAAGCTGTACTTCTACGGTGCCCCTCCCTCCCTCCCCCAATAAACAAAGGCCATGATGTCAGTAAAAACCTGTTTTAAAATTGAGTCATAACTCATAACACTCCAGTTGGTTAAAGCCTGATCCAATCAGATGGTACTCAGGTGAATGCCCACTGGAGCTGCCAGAGATGCAAACAGACACCATTGCAGAATTGCCAGACCATGAATGTAGTAAAAAGCAGTCATTGTGTGTCTGGCAGCTGCCAGGCTAGCATTAGTCAACAGACACACGCTAGTATAAAGCAGCATCACATGGTCGCCTTACCAGAACACGGCTGCCTTACCAGACAGTGGCAGTGTTAGCTGGAACTGGTTTGGTTTCCCCAGGCATCAGGTTATTCCACATTATTTTTGTATGCAATATCAGCCCTATTCCCTTCAGTAACCAAATCATTGCTTGGTTTAGGCCTGGAGTTAGCCTGATATCTTATCACTGAGTCCTAGGATGGGAACCCAGGTAATTACACTTTGTAAAGCCCAGAGTCTTCTTGAGAGCTTCTGTTTGGATAAAATTAGTTTTTGCTAATGATTTAGTTTTATTACAATGCTTTTGTGTTGTGGTGAAATGCCATTGTACTAGGGTGGGATGTCGTTCAGTGTCTAAGGCAGTTGCATCAGAAATGCATGTCTGTCAGGTTAAAGTGCTGCTTCCTGTTCATGGGGTGTTATGTTTATGGTATGTTATGTTATGTGGTGTTGCATATTGTGTATAATATTTTGTATATATAATACTTACCTGCTTTTTCAATGTTATGGTATGTGCCACTGTACACTTTAAGAGGTGTGGACACAGTTTGATATGCTAGAGCCATGGAGAGAAATCAAACTAGATACACATTTTTCTGAAAAAACAATGGGATGTTGATGGTACTGAGTCTGTCGTGAAATGTTGCTGTTGAGAGTCTGTCACATGAGTAAAACCAGTGCTAACACAGAAGCATAGATTTAGCAAAGTGATGGCAAATTCTTTACTTAATACATCTAATATATATATATATATATATATATATATATATATATATATACCTAAATACATTACCCTTTAATGGCAAATATGCAAATATAGGACATTTACATCCTGGTATACAAATACTGTATACAATATGGTAGCTGCATAAGTATACATAATACTGTAAGTCCAGTCTATGCTGCATCACTTTTGCTATAGTGGTTCATGAAAGACTTGAAGGTTTCTTTAGACAATTAAATATGTGCTGTTAAATTAATTGATTGGACTGACAAGTAACACCAAATAACACATCCACTAATAAAGCCATATGGATTTTTCCAAATCATATTCTCTTGAGTTGCCGAGGATCTGGTGTTTTTAATTAGCACAGGGTGGATGTGTGTGATAGTGGAGGAAGTGGCAGGGGGATTGGTCTGATTAGGATAATAAGTGTTCTAAATTACATTTTGGTGCAGTGTGTCCGACAGGTGTAGTGGCAAGATAGGGGAGGGGAAGGTTTTGTTGGCGAGTGCAGCTGTGTTTGCAGTCTTTGTGTGGAACAAAGGGCCCTGTCATATCCACCATGATTGATGCCTCCACCAGAGAATAGTTAGGAGCATATTTACATGAATCCCTAACGGGGGGTGTATTGCCTACACGGAGCTCACACACACACACACACACACACACATATACATACACACACACTCTCTCTCGCACACACACACACACACACATACGTACACAGTCATGTTCACACACAAACATACAGACACTCTCTCACACACACATGCGCACGTACACAGTCATGTTCACACATACACACACACGTTCTCTCTTTCTCATACACACACACACACTTTCTCTCTTTCTCTCTCACACACACAGGCACACACCCACAGTGTCATGTTCATACAAACCCCTCTGTTCCTGATTTTTATTAGCCGCTACTTTCACAGGTCTCGATCACCACACTCACACTGGCAGACATCTTGCTAAAAACACTATCAAAGCCATAATTACCTTTCTGTCTATTGTCTGTGAGATTAAACCAGCGTATTATTCCATATACTATAATAACCTCCCTGTCTTTTCTTTGTGAGATTAAACCAGTGTACTATTCCAGGACCTGCTGTCTACTTCCATCAGCTTTTCCCTAGAAATCTCTCACACCTTTGACCCGCTTTATTTACCTTGTCTATATTTAATGTATGCATTTATTTTTTAACACATCACAACAATAGGAAGATAAGAAGCCCTGAATGTGTCACCAGAGAAATTCTACCATTGCATACAGAGGATCTTCAAGTTCATGCATGGCAAAATAGTGTTATCACACCATCATGCTGATTATGCACAGAGAGCCAGGTAAAACAAATAGGCTTTCTTGAGAACTCATATGAGTATTTGGAATCACAGCAGGCTTCCCTGCACATATCAACTGGACAAAAAAAAGAGAGGGAGAGAGAGAGTAATGTTGAGAAGGCTAATATAGCTTTGTGCTGATTTGAAAACCAATGAGAGAAAGGAGTTTCTCATTGGCTGAATGATGGGGTTGTGAAGCCCCCCCCCCCCCCCCCCCCTTCCTCTGAGTACTACACCCACCCTGCCCCCTCCCCCACAGCTGATCTATTCCTCATACATTTTAAACGGCTGACAAATGAAAGAGGGGGAAATATTGCTGTCATGTTGACATGCAAATATCAAGTGCACGAACACATGCATCGGAAAACCAGCTTGCACAAAGAAAACAATTGCAAATTAAGTTAAATGCGTGACTACAGTGTGCCCTTTTGACTAGGCCGGGGTGAAAACACATTAACGAGATCTCAACTCCGATCTCTCCACCTCTTTTTAAACAGTGGTAAATCCTGACTATAAAGGGGCATTCATTCCGATTTAATGGTTGCCAACCCACAGAGGAAATGTGATTCATACGGTATGGTGCACAGTTAAAACAGAACATTCCCTCTCTTCCTCGCTCTCTTCCTTGCAATGCGCTCTGTGCATCGGAACGGCTCGCGAAAGGGAGAGGATTACTAAAAACGACATGCATGCAGGGCCATCACCTCAGAGCTCATCCGAAATAGCTTTAGAAAACGGCTCTGAGACCCAAAGTCTAGAATAAAATGTATGTTTCTAGTCTGGTGTGTGTGTGTGTGTATAGTTTTGTGTATCCTCTTTCAGCTGTGTGATTAGACTGAGGCTCTGTTGGTCACGTGTAAGCCCTCCCCTTTGTGGCAGGCAGATTTCCCTTGAGGGCAGAGCAGGATGTTAATCAATGTAACTATGGACAGACAGATTGTTGTGGAGGGACGAAGTGGGTGCACATCTGCAAACATTGATGTGTGTACTTACATGTAACTATTCAAAGCAGGACTCCACATTTCCTCTGCCATGTTCACTAGTGAATGGTACAAAACAAATTGGGACCAAGAATGAGTAAATGTGACATTTGTGCAGTGTAATATACATATTGTATAAGGTAAATGCTCATTTTATATTATCATTCAATGGTATAGCATTTTACCAATTTATGCACAGAAAGTATGCTAAAAAGTACTTTACATTTAGACATGTAGCAGACACTTTTATCCAAAGCAACGTACAAAGGAGAGAACAATCAAGCTAAGAGCAATAGAGACCTTGTGTAACAATATATAGTACTTTACATAAGAAATAAAAAGAGCAGGAATAACTACTGTAAGAGCGAGTACTAGTTAGAGGAAGTACTAGTTAGAGGAAGTACTTGTTAGATAGTAGTTCTTTCTTTGTCAAAAAGGATACCGGGTAACATCCTGTAATGGTCATTAGGGCATACTATGACATACCATACCTGACTCAAAGCTTCATGTGCGGGTTGAAAGCCGTTAACCTGATCCACTGCATGTGTAGAAACAGTAGCGAGGTGGATGTTGAATTAGGAAAAAGTCCTGTCTCAGGAGATGAATTTGCTCTGTTTAAACAATGCTGTGGCTAAACGTGTGAGGTGGGCCTGGGCTGCACTTCTCAACCGGTTAAGGGTGCAGTTTATGGAGAATAAAAATACTTTAATAGCTGCTTTCTCCCTGACTTCAACCATCTCTGTCTCTGGAGTAATCAATATGCATTAAATCTCATCTCATTTTATGAATATTAGTGGAGCAGTGAAAGGGCTGAGGAACAAAAAGACACCTAGCGCACCCTTCATGATTGTTGTGATTAAAAGCAAGGGAGAGAAAGAAACACCAGGGTTTTTTAATTGGAATGTTATCCTTTTTTTCATTCCCCTTACACTGCCAAGATGACTTATGTTTGACAGATAAATAGTGACTTCATATGCACTGATTAAAACATAACAAGTTTCCCTGACACATTTTCTGTGAGTCATCACAAGCTTAAAGTATCCTCCATAAATTAAACATCGCAGATGGCCTTGCCAATTTTCTGTCTTCTTTATGGACATGAATACTGTATGAGCAGGTCTTTCTTACTCCAGGAGCACAGGGAGGAAGAATGAATCTGTGATTAAAAGAAGAATAATGGAATTGTAATAGAAATTAGGTTTTTTGGACATTCATAATCTGCCCAGGCTTCTTTGTTCAAATACAAGTGCTCCGGGCTTCAATTTCCATTTTGAATAATGAGACAGTAAAATTGAAGTGCAGGGCAGGAGGGGTGAAAGAGAGAGACACATGACCATCTGAGCCACCTCACACCGGCCTTGTTTTGTTTAATATTCAATATTCATCTCATATTCCTTCACAGCCGCTGCAATCAGAGCCCTTTTTCAGATGCGGAGCCGGTGATACAGAGTTATCGTAGCCAAAGTGGCGGTTGATTTTTGTTATTATCGTCATTATTTGGAAACCCCATTTTGTTGCTATCCTTTTTCTTTCTCTCTCTCTGTGTGTGTGTGTAATAGGGATGCCGCCTTGGGTTCAGATACCCCCCCCCCCCCCCCCCCCCCCAAAAAAAAATACGAGCAATCTGTCCTGGCTCACATGTCGTGGCATGCTGCACCTGCAGCTCGTCCCAGTATGTGTAATATATACGTTTGAGGTGTATGTCTGTCTGTCTGGATGTGTCTGTGTGTCTCTCCTGTTTCATTTGCATCTGCCTGCCTTCATGTGTGAGACATCAGGCCTTTTATATGATCTCACACCGAGGCCTCTTGTTAGAGGGGGGAGCTTATGTTCTCTGCAAGGGGGATGGGTGGAGATACCTTGATCTGATAATAACAATGGGGTGGAATAGGGGAATGCAAACCCCACTGTGGAGTATTCGGCTCCTAACCATACAGACTTCTGGAAGAAAGACAGAAAGAGGAGGAAGGAAAAAAGGGTATTTTGGGTTTTAATGAGAGATAGAGGTGTTCTGTAAGCAAGCCACTGAACACTTTCAATTTTCAGTCTCTGAAGACTTAACTATTAATGACTGAGTGTTCTTAAATCTAAATCGAAGATGATGATGAGTATATATCTTGGGATATTGATCTTTTCATATCTTAATGTGTAATAATTCAGTTTGTAGCTACAGTTTATTAATTTAGTGCAAATATTGAATGTTGACATATGACTACACACTGGCTGATTCGATATTATATCATTAATTAAATCAGTATGTTTTTGTCTTCATGATAAACAACAATAAATGGCTCTCACTGCTTGATATAATTCCACCACATTGATTGAACTAGTGCATTAACTGAAAACTTTTGGACATTGTGCCACCACTTTGCAATCTCTCTCTCTCTCGCACACACACACGCACACACACACTCACACTCACACTCACAATAACTCCGTAGTGTAGGATTTGTGTTCTTACACCAATTAGTAATATTGAACACATTGTATTATTTTAGTGTTTACAACGTTTTATATATATAATGTATATTTGCATACAGTCAGTCTGTGGGGTAAGTGGGCCTGTCTAGCTGTATCTGCTCTGTGTATCCGTTGGTTATCTGTTTTCCATTGAACACTATGCCTGTGCTCCTGAAGCATTCTGATTGGGGCTTTGGCTGTTGGCTGCATAGACATAAACAGTACTATGGTGGTGCTGAAAGCCTGACCACTTGGATAGTTTGACCAGCAGCATGTGAGGAGAGTTTAGGATTTGCTGCACTTTTTACACTTACATCGCTCTGACACTTCACTCCAGATCCACATCAATCTCAACACTGACTGACAGCAACAAGATGGGATGCTGGTCCTTTTAACACAGCAACAAATCATGTTGGCCGATGCAATGTGCAGACACGGGTCTCTTGGCTGGAGAGAAGTTGGGTCGTGTCACTATCTGCTGTGTTTCATGAAAGGGTCTCATTAACAGTGCTGTGTTGCATCTCTGAGACATCACTAAAGGAACAATGGGTTCACAAAAGCCCACAGAATAAGGGGTTGAGGAGATGAGATTTGAGTGGCCTTCATTTTAATATGTCTATACAATTTGAGTGATATGTATTGTGTATCGTACACAACATGTGGTTGGGGCACAACATAGGATTCCAATTTGGTTTTTGTTGCTCTTCCTCTGTAGTGGATGATAATAATGAGTTAGAACATGCCTTTCAAAGGTATTATGTAATATTTTAAATCTTAGAAGTAAGTAGATCCACACTAGGCTATATATACTACATACTATATACCTATACACGCAATTAATTGCATGTTCAAATTACGGACTGTGTATGCAGCTTAGCCTTTATATTCAGAAATACATATATCAAAATGAATCACACAAAACATATGGTTGCCTGCATTTTGATGTTCAACTATAATGTTAAATATAAATAGAAGTGATTGAAAAAGAAATGGACAATTTTGTTTTGTAATAGCTGGTTTGTTTCTGGGAACATAATGTGCAACAGCCATTACTAATTTTGAAAAGAAGAACACATAGGTAATTCAGCCATAAATAGTTCAAATTAAAGGTCTCTGTGCTGTTGTCTCTTTTCCAGCCCATGCATCAATATAAAGGATCTTTAATCCGTGTGTACCTCAGAAAATGAGGCAAAATGAATCCATTTCATGCTTGCATAACCAGTCTCATTAGTGCAATTAGGGGCCCTCTTCTGGCTAAAATAACCATTGGACTCTTTTTACAATAACACACTAAAATGCCATGCAAATCTAAAGGCCAGAGAGAGGGAGAGACAGATGAAGAGACAGAGAGAGATGGGGAGAGAGAGAAAGAGATGGAGAGAGCAAGTACCGCAGTCTTGAGTGCAGCCACAAGGCTTTGATGCCACTGGCATGGCATGATACAAGTTGTGTTTTTTGGCACACAGACACCACTAGCTTTTATAAAAATTCCCTCCTCTGAAAAACTGTTTTGTTAATCACAACCTCTAAAAAAACCCCAGCCCCATCTATTTACTTTTCCTCTGGCTTTGAAATACAGTGATCTTTTGAGGGTTTTTCTTTGTTGTGTAAACACGCCTAATACGTCAAGTTTGCTTGGATTAGAAAAGTGAATCATTGTCAGCACTTCAGAGCTATGGGGAGAGAGAGTGAGAGAGTGAGGGAGAGAGGCAGTGAGGAAAACAAAAAAGAGAGAAAAGAGTGTGTATAGTGACTCCACACAGCACTGTGAGAGCTGTATTAAATAACCTGCTCTCACTCTGCTTGGCTGAGCTCCAGGTGTGTGAGGTATGTTCAGTGGCCCGGGCCGTAGCCAAGCAAACCTACTTTAACACACACTGCTCAAACTTAGGAGCTGGAGCAGAGTATACTCTCACTGGCCGTTACCATGGGGGGAGCACTGTATTTCTTTCAAAGCTGCCATTTCTTAGTTAAATGGGGTTGATTAGATAAACGTTAGTGACCTTTATGAAATTGCATTTAGGGTTTAAAAAAAATACCTGATTGTATCCTGTGTGATTGCATGTTGTGCACATGAAAACATGTAAGCATGATGCTTTTATGTGAAGTGCAGGCATGTTTCTCAGTAGCAATATGATAACCGACATGACAAAACATTAATGTTGTTTTAACAGCTGCTTTACGCTCAGACCCTGAATTCTGTGAAGCCTGTTTGAGATGTGCATCTGAACTAACACTGGTGCACAATGCATAATCTCAGGAGATCGAAAGGCGTGATTGATAACCTAGGAAAAGCTGTGTGGATGTTGGCCATGGAAAAACACTCCTCCCCTCCTCGACCCCCATTCCCCCCAACCCCCTTTTTTTCGCCTACTTCCATTCCCTTATGGTTAATTGAACAGAATAGTTCAGTGGCACAATTAATTGTGATGTAGAGAGATGATGTATGAGTCTGACACAGCGTTGTGTGCAATAACAAGAGAGATTTATTCGCTAGCTGGCAGCAGACACCCCCCCTTGGCCAAATTAATACACTTTTTCAGATTCAAATTATGAAAGAAAATAGGGAGGAAATTGTGTCAGATACACACACAGGGAATCAATGTTGCTCTGGTAGGGTAAATTGCAAATGTAAAACGGCATGAATGAATCATACTAATGGCATAGCTGACACTTTAGCTCAATATTGCGATTTCCAAATCCTCAAAAGATTGATTATATAGCCTGCACTTTATTTACTCTATGAAAAAGGATGGGGAATGTATTGCCCTGCAGTCTGGCGGAACAGCAGAGAGCTGGTGTGGAGGAAACAATCAAATAAAACAAGCCCATTTGTAGAGTTAATGTGCAGTATCTAGGAATAGAGTGAAGGGAAAGGGAAGGTGTGTGTGTGTGTGTTTGTGTGAATAATGTACCAATTCTTTCTAAAGCTCTCTGAAGACGCAAGGCTCCTCTTTTGAGTTTGCTCAACAGTGGAACAGGTGTGAAGTGGAAGTGTTCGCACAGAGAACGATGAGGTCCGGTAACTTTTCACAAAGCCTGGATCTGGCATTAGAGCATGTAATTTATGTTAACAGAAAGCTGATTGATGCTTGTCTGCAGTGTGCAATAATCATTATGATCATAAGCACACCTGGGGTGTCTGTATTGTGGAATGTGAGGCTAAGAGAAAGAGAGAGAGAGAAAGAGGTGGAATAAACAGGTGTTGCTCAGGCGTTATTGAAACAAGCAAGAAGCGGAGCATTATCCCCACATTGTCTGTGTAGGCGAATGAAACGTGTGTCAGCGTGTGTGTGAACGGTGCCACACGTGAGGAACTGTTCGTCAGCATGTCAGTTCAGTACCTGACACTTCAGTGTAAATGCTTTCAGTTTGCACTGAACATAAGGCATACCAAAGCACCGCATAATAAAATCCAAGCTTGCGAAGAACACAAATGTGTTGATTGCTCGGCAAAATAATGAAACACTATTTCCTTTTTTTTTTCTGTGTGTGGGCTCAAATTACTTTTTCTCTCCCCACAGCTGTCACTCAATCCCTCACTGTTAACAGCACCTTGCTCAGTAGTGTGCCGCTCCATTCAGGGCTATTTGAGGACCTCTGCCTGTTTCTCTCATTGTAACATAAATGACACAAATCCCCTCTGTGCTACAAGAGATGGACATGGAAAGGAAAATGTTACCTCCTCACAAAAAAACCTCCATCCAAACACAACCTCAGATTGCACAGAACACTTTTAAAACCAGTTCTGGCTGTGACCAGAGGTTCCTAAAATTCAATCTAGCAAATAGGAGTCATGCATTACCTCCCCCCATACACACACACACACATCTGATGTCTCACTAATGTTTCACTGAACTCTGAGGAGATAATGTCACTCTAATGCAACAGTATTGAGAGCCATTTTTATGAGAGCAGTTGGCTGCAGGGACTTGCTCACAAAGCGGTCCAAAACCCGTAGCCACGAGTAATTAGATGTGAAATGGAACTCTAAATGAGTACCTGTCAGCACTATTTGCTCCTAAAAATTACACTGCGCTTCTGCTGATTGAAAATGCGATTAACGGTGTAAAATACTAATTATAGAACAATACACGTAAGCCATGGCCTTGGACCGGCGCTTCAATGGGAGGAAATATATATACACTGTATTAAATATGAGGGCAGGAAGAGGTGCCGTGTGTTTGACTCCATCTGTTCCCAATGCATAAAACATCAGTCACAGTGTTGCATTCAATTCTCCTGTGTGCGACATGACAAGCATAATAGAAACTCAAGTTCCGTATTCATCCGTCCTCACCTTGGAAAATGCAATGCCCAGCTCCAGTCCTTGGCCCTGGCCCTGGCAAAAAAATAAATACAAAATTGCAGAGGCTTTTTCAAAGCAGGTGGTGCAGTTGTGTTTGAAAAAAAAAGAAGATGTTTTGGATTTGTGCAGATTCTGTATTGGTGCTGCATGGATTGTGCGAGATGGCCTGGTATGATGGGTCTGTGTCTTTCTGGGGGAAAAAGTGGGAACCATCTGTGCCGTCAGCAACTCTTAAGAAAACGACTAACTAAGCTGAGTTTCATCAGCAAAGGTCAAAATTGCATGCGTGAGTGTATTTTTGGGTTTGCATGGCTATACACTTCTACTTCACTGCGTTTGTGTGTGTGTGTGTGTGTGTGTGTGTGTGTGTGTGTGTGTGTGTGTGTGTGTGTGTGTGTGTGTGTGTGTGTGTGTGTGTGTGTGTGTGAATAGTTGTAAAGGTGTGTGTAATTATGTGTACACACTGTTGACTTAAGCTGCTCCAAGCGCACGTTGGTATTTGTGTCCAATCCCTGAAATATGTTACATTTTAAATGGCTGGTGTTAAAAAAGAAAAGAGAAATAAAGTATGCATTTTTTATGCACATGAAACGATAATGTGCAATCTTGCCTTTTCACAAGATTCAAGACTCAAGTGACCCCAAAATAGACATGTCCTTTCCTTGCCCTTAGTGCTGTGTTTTGAGCTATCTGTGTGTTTGCGGTGACTGCTTTTCTCCCTGTCATTAACACACCACTATCAGAGCGTATCAGATCTTCACCGATCGGAGCACATGATTATGAGGTGACACAATCCTGCTTTTAATCAAGCCCTGGTGAAACCACAGACAAGATGGTGTCAGTAACACATCCTGCTTGTCCAACCACCCTCTCTCTCACCCATCCCTACACCCACTTTCAGGCCTCCACCCCATCCTAGCCCAACCTCCTGCCTCAAGTTTGCTTGGTGATGCGGGGAACTCTAATCTCAAGCACAGAACGGACAGTTTGGGTTGTTTACTTTCTGGCTATCTCTCCTTCTGAGAACCATATGGGCATTTTGGCGTCACCTCGGGAGAGTACTGGGGAGCTGATAAGACAGCTGAAAAGGACATTACTTCTTTTACTTTTAAACAGGGGAATTATTTATGGCTTCAAGGATTCGAACAGGAGTGGCCCGGGTCCATCAAATCACACACACAAAAGCCACTGCAAAGGTGACAGCCAGCCACCATTGAAGGGCTGCTCATCGACTGGATTTTCAATTTCCCCCTTGCCAGAGATTACGGTAATTGTGAATCAAGCTGAATAATTAACTTAAACATGTTTTTACAAGGTTGTGAGGCGTATCAATTAACACGCAGGATACACTGAATGGATGGCAGAGTTTAATTAGGTTCAATTGTGCTGTTTGCCAGAGAAATGTCATTAGGTGATTTTTATACGTATTGATGGATAATGTTTTTCTCCAAATCTGATGTGGGGATGGCTCATCTCATTATTAATAAAAGTACAAATGGCACACTGATACTGCACAAAGCATTATGAATCTATGAAGCAGCGTGAATGGCTGCTGTGGACATGCTTCATTTATGTAATTGTCTGTTTTCCTTATTCCATTCACACTCTGTCCTTCATCTCGCAAGGGAAGAGAGGGGGAAAAAAACGTGATAATCATCTTATCTTAGCGCTGCACAGCTAGCCTTTCATCCGGACTTTTGAGACCAGAGGAAATGGTTTAGCAGTGAAATGGTATTTCAGTCATGGATGGAAGAAAAAAAAACAGAAGAGTGAAAAGAGGAACAAAATATGAAAGAGAGAGTGAGAAATAGAGAGAGCGAATGAGGAAGAGACACAACGTGAGAGAGTGAAAGCATATATACTCTCCCTAACCTTGTGCTAGCCTAGTTGAAAGAGCCAGATCCTGTTACCCCATGGTGAGTTTCAGAGGGGCAAGACCCCTTACTATACCCCTTACTGTGGGCCTAATGTCTGACCCCTTACTATACCCCTTACTGTGGGCATAATGACTGACCCCTTACTATACCCCTTACTGTGGGCATAATGTCTGACCCCTTACTATACCCCTTACTGTGGGCATACCCCTTACTATACCCCTTACTGTGAGCATACCCCTTACTATACCCCTTACTGTGGGCATACCCCTCACTATACCCCTTACTGTGGGCATAATGTCTGACCCCTTACTGTGGGCATACCCCTTACTATACCCCTTACTGTGGGCATAGTGTCTGACCCCTTACTATACCCCTTACTGTGGGCATACCCCTTACTATACCCCTTACTATGGGCATAGTGTCTGACCCCTTACTATACCCTTTACTGTGGGCATACCCCTTACTGTGGGCATAGTGTCTGACCCCTTACTATACCCCTTACTGTGGACATAGTGTCTGACCCCTTACTATACCCCTTACTGTGGGCTTACCCCTTACTATACCCCTTACTGTGGGCATAGTGTCTGACCCCTTACTATACCCCTTACTGTGGGCATAGTGTCTGACCCCTTACTATACCCCTTACTGTGGGCATACCCCTTACTATACCCCTTACTGTGGGCATAGTGTCTGACCCCTTACTATACCCCTTACTGTGGGCATAGTGTCTGACCCCTTACTATACCCCTTACTGTGGGCATACCCCTTACTATACCCCTTACTGTGGGCATAGTGTCTGACCCCTTACTATGCCCCTTACATGTCTGACAACTAACAGGCCTCTTTCTACTGCTGACCACATTCACACATACTGTATTCTCACATGCGTCCCCAAATACAGACATACACACATAGAGCACATGTATGCATGCACACGCTTAATGCATGCATGCATTCACTCAGTCATGCTGACACACATACTCATATGTGCATGCACAAGACGTTATGCCAAAATCAATCCCTGGCTTTTGGCTTTATTTTAAGCAGGAGTTGGGGAAGTGAGTTTGAAGCTGCGGTGGCAAGAGCTCAGTGAGATATGGATGAGGGGCGATGGCTGTGATGATAAGGTAATGATGCCATTGATTAGGGGCATAATTGGGGAGAGGAGAAGAAATCGGCACTAATATAAACACTGCTCGCTTGTAATTTCATGCATGGCGGAGATCAAAGAGTTGTCTTGCGTTAAAATGATTTAGATACAGTTGTCATTGGCAGCTGCTGGGTAATCATATTGCTGCAGTTGTCAGCTGATGGGTCCTGATGAGCAGGCTCTGTGGCTGAAATCATTATTAGATCCCCATTGTGATAAATGTTATTTATTGCTGTCAAGCGACATTAATGTTTAATTCAACGGTGGAGAATGGGCACCGGCGACACTCACCAGCCCCGCTATTCACGGTCAGTTAGGACAAAAGGGGAGGGGTGTGCCCCGTGTGTGTACACTATCCAGATGAACTTCAGCGCTTGCCGAGAAAGGAGAGGGGGCGCCCGGATAATGGCGTTCATTTGCATGTGTTTTAAAAGGGTAATGAAGTAATATGATGTTTATCTTTTCTGAAGGGTTTAATTTCGGTTGGCCTGCACCCAGAGGGTTGTGACCCAGTGCAGTATGGAATAGCTGGGGGGGAGGGGGGTAGGGTATTGGTGGTGGTGGTGGTGGTGGTGGGGGGGGGTGTTCATATGTGAAAGGAGCAGATGCCAAGCTCTGAGAGTTGGTAAGGGGGGTGGGGGGGAGTGAAAGGGGAGGGGCATGAAGTCTATTTCAGAGGAATGGAGGAGGAGGATGAGGAGGAGGGGGAGGGTTGGTGGGCAGGGCTTCATGTGCAATGATTTATTCATTAAACTGGCTAACCAGCGGCAGGGCCTTATTTGTTTGTTGACCCTCGATGGTGAGAGTGTGTGAGACATTTATATCTCTCCTAATAAATCGATCAAGGCCCCATTACCCCCCGACTGGAATTGTTTCTCTTCAAAAAGCAGCAGGATTCCAATTAGTTTCAAGAACTCCGTGCCTCTTTCCATCGTCTCCTTATGAAGCAGATTTCACACATTTCTGCAGCATACATATATTTAGCATTCTGTGTACTCCTCTTTTTTTCGAAAAAGACTTCTCCTTGGAACCTTGGAGCCTTTCTTTTATCTTCTGAGGCGGAGGAGAAGAGAAGACTTTCTCATGCCCATGAGAAACATGTTCCTGAAATAAGAGGAAGATGCAGGAGGGGTCAACTGCTAATCTGTTTCTCCATAAGTAAAGCCCTCATTTATTATGTAACACGCCGCATTTGTATGCAGGCCACAGGCCCCGGGTGCAGTAACATTTCAGAGTTCCACTTATAAATATATCCATTTATTTGTACTTCTCCTGGCTCCCCTCCTCTTTAAACCTAGTGGAAAAACACTAATGGCCAACCTTAAGGAATCCATTTATTTTTCTGCGCTGCCCTTTACACAAAGAAATGAGCAAATGAGGAGTATCAAAAAAAAAACAACATTGAATTAATATTGTCCCCCTTCTCTCTTTGTCCCAACAAACGATCAAATATTTGCTCTGGTAATGAACAGGATCCCTGACTTCATTCAACTGAATGGAAACCTTACCCTTGAGCTCAGCAGGAATTTCAATTTGAAACCCTATCTTGGGTGTAATCGTATGAGAATGAAGGCTCTTAAAATAGTTTTCTCCTTCAAAGTGCTTTTCCAGTCCTATTTGGTGGACAGCGTTCTTTTAAAAAAGAAAAAATTACAGCATTTCTCTCCCCCTCTTTCTTATGCTACCAGCTCTGTGCTAAAATATGTAAAGAGCATCAAGTTATTGGCCTCACCGTCATTTATAAAGCACCACTGGCTTTTTCTCTCTCTCCTTACACAGCCGAATGTAATGATCTAGCATGAAAAACAGCATTGTTGTTGGTTCCTGTTCGCTTAAAAGGGACGTGGCTAATCATTATTCCAGATGATTATAATTGCACCGAGGCAGTGGAGCGACAGTTAAGCATCTCTTTAGCGATATGAGGGAGCACATCATTGCCTGAAGAGGGGTTAGCCACTGCCCGAGCCCATTTCCCAACCTCCTCTCCTCACGATAAAGGGAGGTTGACATCATCTCGAGCAGCCTGGGCCCATTTGTAACCAGGTTACCAGCTATCTTTCATCTGTAATTGAGAGCATGCAGCTTGAGTCAGAAGTGTATCAACAATATAAAATGTTGTTAGGCTTCCATCAGGCAGGCTCTGAAGGGAATTAATAGCTATCATCTGAGTGGAACAGAGACCTGAGACAGAGCAAAATGGGCTTTTAGTGACAGTGAGTGATGGACCTTGTGACTTTATTATTATTACTATGTGTGTGTGTGTGTGTGAGTAAGAGAAACAGTTTGCAAACATGATGTGATTATGTAATGTGTGTACAGTGTAAACATCCTTGATCATTACACATACAATGTCCCCCCCCCCCCCCAAAAAAAAAAAATCTGAATTTTAAAAGGAATTCTGTCACACTATACTACAACTAAAGATAACACCACCATTGAGCTCAACACACTGGACACATTTCCTTAATGTACGTGTATGTGTAATGGGCTTGTCTGTGCATGTTTATATTTGTGTGTGTGTGTTTGTGTGTGTCTGTGTACATGACTGCATGTATTCATATCTGTGTCTGTGCTCGCATCTTCTCAGATTCCCAGTGCAGCTTGACACATCCCGATGCTGACCTTGGACAGTGATCACCAGACGCTCTCTCTGCTGGCATGCGAGAGGGTACATGCGGCCGGTACATGATAGACACACACTTCCCCCGCATGTCAGATCATTTGCTTTTGCACCACCCCACCACCCCCACCTCCACCACCCCCACCTCCACCCCCATCACTCCCTTCCTGAAATGGATGTGCCAGCAGAGGGGTTAGAACACAGTCCCTGACATACATCTGATCCTGTCATAAGACCACCTGATTAAAACTCGAGTGTCAGGACTCTCCTCTCTGAAGCAACGCAGACCTTCGCCCGCCATCACGTCTCGCAAGGCAGCTTGATGCAGGCCTACGATAAGGCTCTCTGGTCATGTTTTATTAGGTTCAGTTGTAAAAGAGGCCGTCAGCCGCTCTCACTGTGTGTGTGTATGTGTGTGTGCGCCGGGGCCATATGCTCGCAGTCAGTTGGGGGGCCAAAGCAGAATTAAAATGTTCTCGGAGCTTGCACAAAGATTCCAGCCTTTAAAACAGATTGAGGGAAGAAATCGTTTTTTTGGGGGGGGGTTGTTTTCTCTTGAACATAAATGACTTGCTTTTATGGCGCTCGGCTGCAAGAGCACTCGGTTTAGTAAGCAGAAAGGCACAGGCACGCTGCGATGAGAGAGATACATACTAAACTATCCTCAAGCCCAGCTGCGCACTCTTCATCACTTAGAGAGGAGTAATGTCAAAAATGTCCTTTCATGCGATGAAATGAGTTTGGCTTCTTCATATACACAAAGAAAAAAAAAAGAAATCAAGGAGAATGAAAGAGAGAGAGAGCTCAGCAAGTTTTTTTTTTTTGACCACTGGCTAACATCCAGTGGGATGTTCAAAAGTCATTTGCAGTTGAGGGTGGGGGTGGGGGGGGCCTACCACTTCCTATTATTTCACAGAAGCATTATAAAGTGGATTAAAATGTAAGTGATGTTGAAATTGCAGGCATCTGAGGGAGCGTGCGTCTGCCTGGGGCGGTAAGCAGTTCTGATATAATGGGAATTTTCAGTCCTGCCTTGTTTGCCTGGAAGCTGAACAACTCCAGTGCTCTGCTTGTGTGTGCTCTAATTACAGTCAAGATTAGAGCAGGCAAATTAAACTGCTACCAGCCACTGTTTGTAATTGCTACAAGCAAATGTTTGTAATTATGAACAGATTGTACTTCACTGTCGATAATTAAAACAACAACAGAACTTACTTAATGACTGTCTGGAGATGGCACTCTCAAATTGACAAAGTAACCACAGAAATGATTTTCCCCCTATTGCTGTCTCTCTTTATTCTCTTCATTCTTTTCTTTTGCTTCGAATTTTCCTTCAACGTTTTCTTTCTTTCTTACTTTTAATTATCTATCTATCTATCTATCTATCTATCTATCTATCTATCTATCTATCTATCTATCTATCTATCTATCTATCTATCTATCTATCTATCTATCTGCTGTTTTGCTCAGGTCTTGTTTCTTGGTGCTATTCTTCACCCACATTGCTTCTTTTGTCCCCACACGGCAGACCTCATGATGAAGGCTCATGATGTTAATTTAGCCACTGCCATTTCTCTCGGCACTGAAGTGCAACATGTCTAAAGCTTCTCCTTCTGCGGGCTGAGTTTGGTCATTGTGATTTAAGGGGACCACTGCATTAAGCCTTGGATAATTTTAGCTCTCTCGCCATGCTCACTAAGCCACCAGCTGCTGCTTGATATTTAATATTAGGCACATATGATATGTGCTTTAAGACACAAGCCCACATAGTGAATGTAAAACTACACTTGGAGGCCGTGGAAGCCTTGCTTATGTCACTGTAAAGCAAACCCACTTCTCTTTCAGACTTAACATTGTTAGGGCTATTAAGCCCATGTCCATCAAAATCTTATAAGATTGGTCATAGCTTTTGTTGGTTGGAGGAAATCTGGAACATGCTCCCCAAGGGCATATGGGCAATGATCCACGACAAAAAGCGAAGGAAAATCCTCTATCCTTGGCTAAATCGCATCATGGCAGCATGGACTGATTGTATGCACAGTTCATATATCATTCATGTATCATCACATCTTCATGGGATTGCTTTTCTAGGCATGGCTGATCATTTGCAATTTGAGCTCACATTTTGACGTGTTGGTGTTTGTTTGTTTGTTTGCAGACACAGCTCTGTTGACTTTTCAGAGTGTATAGTCACTGTAAGGACTGCATACTGACAAAAGGAGCAAGAACACAGAACTGCTGGATGCCCACGGCTCCGTCCTTGTGAACTTACAGTGGATATTGCTTTCTCCCGAGAGAGAGGACGGCGCTTTGCATAGAAGTTTATTTTCTTGGCTGGGGAGGAGAAGGTGTTTTGCATTCCACTGCTCACATATACTGTATCTCTCAGTCAAATTCACAAACTCAAACACACACACGTACACATACACTCACACAATTTCTAATGATATGAATCAATATGCATCGCCTTTCCATAAAGCACTATTTGTTATCTTGGATGAAATGCAGCCAGCCTTGACACTGTGTATAAAACGGTTTTCTCTGCGCGCTGCGCGGCACGGCGCGGTTGCAAGTAGGGTGTGGCTGAGCCAACCTGAGAGGTAGCCGTGCCGCTGCCGCTCCCTCTCTCGCCTCCTATCCTCTGATCGCATTCCATTTCCTCCCGTATTCATTATCCCTATTCTCACTCTGCTGTCTGTTTGATTTTTATGTTCTAATAAGACTTGATGCGATAACAGATGGCGCTTCATTTCGCACAGGCAGCCCTTAGCCGTGGAGAAGAAGAAGAGGAGAGAGAGAGAGAGAAGAAGAAGAAGAGAGGGGGAGAGAGAAAAAAAGAAGAAGAGTGTGCCATGAGTTGTGATGTGTTTGATTTTATTAGAGATGAGATTTAACACATACATGCTACATTACTGCAACAGCACTCCCATCCCTCATCTGCACCAGAAAATGAAACTGTGATGAAATGTAATATAGTCCCCCTCAGGCAAAACTGGAGGGACTGGGAATTGCAGCACAATAAATCTAATGGATATTACTACACTCAGCTCCCTCTCTCTATAGGCACACACACTTGCAAATACACACACACACACACACAAACACACACACACACACACACACACACACACACACACACACACACACACTCACACAGACATGGATACAGACACACAAACAGGCATTGTGTCCCTGTCAGAAATACATTTACATTTGTTGCCGTTAAGACCTGCTCTTGCTTCCATGAAATCTACTTATATTTACCATCAGATTCATTTTACATCCTCTTAATGGATTTCAGTGACTTGGTCTGAACTTCAAGGCTAATGAAGTCCGTGCCGTTCCCTTGCCTCTGAATGTGTTCTAAAAGCATGACAATTCAGAAACACGGCACAACACCTATAATTCATTACCTAAGCGATGTAGGAATAAATTGTTCCTTCCCCCCCCCCCAGTCAGGGTTGACATACTGAAAAAGGTTGCTATGCCCTGATCACACAGTATCTGTCCCAGCCTTTGTTGTGGTGTCCCTCTTGAGATGAAGTAGGCTTTTAATGCCGAGATGGGAACAGTAATTTTAGTTTGAGAAGGACACTCCTGGTTTATACCCTGGTTGAGGAGAACAATGGTTTTCTGTCTAAAACCCTCACTATAAATGTTATTTATGCCATTGATTTTGTGGGTCAGCCTTTTAGTCACCAACTGTTGTGTGTTGACTATTATGACTGTTCAGTTAGCATCAAGGTAAACACAAATATTAAAAGAATATTAAAAAACTAAACAAAATAAAAAACAATCCCAACAGAAATGCTCAGAGTTCGTTTTAGCTTCACTACAGGCATCCCTCAAAGTAACATATTCTCCACAGACTTCAATCAATTTAGCTAGCAATATGGCTAAATCAAGCTACTGTTGATTATATGTCCCCTGTACTATATAATCAATTATCTGAACCATTTATGTATCCCTGTCATATTGTAGGCATGATTTGAATGATCATTTGTGCATATATCACTGAAAACCCTTAACCCCTATGGGGTTACTCTAAGTATTGGTTGAAGCCTCTGAGTGAATGTTGATTCTCAGCAGGACACTGGGATATTTGATCTCCTTTCCACCTGATGTTAACCACTTGAGGGCAGTCGTAAAATGATTATTTTGCCTCAATTTTTCTTTTTGAATTTAATATATTGTCTCAAAGAGCTGCAAGGGACACACACAGGCTGTGACTAATATCATACGACACAAAAACACAACACATTGCACAAAAGTAATAGATCCAGATTGAAACAAGTACAAACTGTGTTCAGTGTTTTTGTATTGTCGTACGCAAACAGGCTTTCATTCAGGAAGGTTGCCATGGCACTGTTGTGTTCCACTGAACACTGTGTGTTAACATTGTTAGACACTGGCAGCCAGGCATAAGGCCCAAGAGCTCCTCTCAACCTGCCACCAATCATGGTTCTGGTATCATCTTTGTCTGGTATGTGTTCACTGTTAAACATTTCCTCTAAAAACTACAGTTACTGGCAGCTTATGGCCAGCTATTGGCCAGTGACTTTGTGTAGCTGTGTAGCTGTTTTCAAGTATTTCATTTGCATAGTAAGCTAGCTGTGAAAGGTCTTACATTATCTCCAGTAAATTACTAGAAGAAAGTCAACAGGGAGTCACTCCGATACTTTTATCAATACTTTACTGTTTTTGAAAATGTTAAGAATAAGCCTGCTGTAAAACAAGCAGCAGTATCTTACTGGCAGCAAATGGCCTGTAAATGATTGTGATATTGTTTCAGAATGATCTACTGTTTTTATATGTAATATATATATGTAACATACAGAAAGGATGAATGATTGGCCCTCCAACCATAATACCTCCCCGTGGTTATTTCTCAGTGCACCCATCTCAGGCACACGGCAGTTGCAGTTGTATCAGTTGTATCAATCCCAGTTTTTTGGTTTACAACACAACTTATTAACATGTCTGGTGTGTGTTTTTATTGTTCAACAAATGCTGCAAACGTGGCTTGAACCCTATCATTGTGCGGAACTGCTTTGGAGTCATCCATCCTAATCATTCAGCTGCTTTTGATGATTTCATATTTGCTGGTTCATTTTAAAAATAACCTCTGCCATCAAACTTACATTTTTCGAATGATATACTTCATGTATATCATGCTTTATCATATGTTGTGGCTATTTCCATTCTGTCTAGTGCATTTGTGATTGGCATTGGAGCACATCAGGTAACTTCTTAACACAGTCCTGTTAAAAAAACCTGTTACATAGTTTGTCAAAATTTGTTTTATGATCTGCGATAGTACTGTTACACAGGGAATTACTGTAAATCAAATTTATATTATGGGCCAATGTGACTTATTCAGTGGGAGCGTTAGGAATGGCACCAGAATGGAAATTATCCACTTGGAAAGTCATGCTTTTTTTGTGTGATTAGCTCAAGAGTTATAATGATTTTTATGGAGTCTTGTGGAATGATGTAAGAAGTAATACTGTGAATGATGATATAAACCTCTAGCAGAGGATTGATCCCTAACAGCAAACATTGTTTTTTTATCATGCATGCATCCTGGGTATTGCATCCATGGACTTGATGCTGATGGTCCCCTGCTCTATCAAATGAACAAGAGGAGGTCAAACAGGTGAGATCATACAACGATACATCTACTTTTAGTACCATGTTAAAACAGATTCATTTTGGAAATGTACTGTTAGCCTTTGTTGAAAAATAAATCTACATCATCTTCATTGTTTGTACATTTCAGCAAATTTGAATGTCATTTCATTTGGTAGTTAGATGTTTTTTGATTTAATGAAAATTCTGTTCAGGCACTTTGCAAGTCTACCCTAGGATATACAGCCGCGGAAAAAATTAAGAGACCACTTCAAAATGATCTGTTTCTCTGGTTTTACAATTTATTGCTAGGTGTTAAAGTAAAATGAACATTTTGGTTTTATTATATAAACAACTGACAACATTCCTACCAAATTTCAAATAAAAATATTGTCATTTAGAGCATTTATTTGCAGAAAAATGACAATTGGTCAAACTAGATGAAGCGGAAGGTGAAGGTGTGGATGTAGGACCACCAGATTAGGACCCTGTCATGGTCAGCCCAATTTCCAGACCTGAATCCCATTTAAAACCTGTGGAATGTGATCAAAAGGTAGATGGATGGTCACAAGCCATCAAACAAAGCCGAGCTGCTTGAATTTTTGCTCCAGGAGTAGTATAAAGTCACCCAACGGCAATGTGAAAGACTGGTGGAGAGCATGCCAAGACACATGAAAGCTGTGATTGTAAATCAAGGTTATTCCACCTAATAATGATGTCTGAAATCTTCCTAAGTTAAAACGTTAGTATTGAATTGTTTAAAAATGAATAAGAACTTGTTTTCTTTGCATTATTCAAGATCTGAAAACACTGCATCCTTTTTGCTATTTGACCATTTGTCATTTTTCTGCAAATAAATGCTCTAAATGACAATATTTTTATTTGAAATTTGGTAGGAATGTTGTCAGTAGGTTATAAAATTAAACTAAAATGTTCATTTTACTTTAACACATACCAATAAATAGTAAAACCAGAGAAACTGATCATTTTGAAGTGGTCTCTTAATTTTTTCCGCGGCTGTATAAAAAAAGGTTATATACAAAAAAAAAATGTGCAGCTTTTGTGACCTTTTCATTAATATTTTTGTTTTGCATTCCAAATTCATGAGAAAATATAGAAATCTTACCCAGCGAGGCACTCTGTAGCTCAACAGGTAGGGCTGTTGCTAAGGCAGAGGTCAGGGGTTTGATTCCTGAGAGATACATAATAATAGAGTCTGTATGCTACTTGTACTTTCCCCTTGTTAAATAAAATAGACTGCTAAGTTCATCAATTCTACATATTCCTCACCTGTACACACCAGCTAAATCTCTTCATGTACTGTGCCTAGATATATAAAGTTAAAGATGTGGCATCTACAAAGGCCTGTACTGCACCATAATCAAACATACAGCGTTAATAAGCGTTGATATTGTCACACTTTTGAGTGCTATGCTGCTAACACCTTTGCACATAATTCAAAGCAGAGAGATGTAAAAGTCCCGACTTCTGACCTGATTATCATTTATATCTTAATTATAATTGTTGCTCTTTTCCTGCTTTCAATTCAAATCAATTGCATTTGTTTATATAGCGCCATTAAAAATGGACATTGTCCCAAGGTACTTTATAGAGGCCTAACACAATTGTGATTTAAAGTAGTGCACTACAAAGCAGTTCTACCACTAGGAGGGCACTCAGAGAGCGCAGACCTCCGCTAAGGCCAATATGCCATCTCACAATGATAATGAAAATGACACAATTCACAATTTTTTTGTCATTAGTGATGGTGTAGGTAAAATGAAGATTTTTTTTATCCCCACAAATCAATTTGTTTTCTAAGGCATGTTCTGTGAGGTTCATCAGATAGGCATACTTGTGCTGTCTGTTTTGAAACTTCAGTCTTTTCTTTCATCTTAAACTCACGAGGACTCATGACATGCTATGTCCTACCTACTTGAATAGACTATAGTAAGATTCATAAAGTGTTGGTAAAATAATTTAACATTGTTACATCTGCTATTTAGAAAATTAGTTTTATGAGTGAAAATAAATGGTAAAGGTGTCAGATGTGACATTTAATGCACAGATTATTATGTAAAATTACAGATTTTATTATGTATGTTTTATGCACATATTAAATTGGTGTTGTAAGTTGTTAAAAACATTGGTAAATATACAAAATACCAATCCTAAGATTTAGATTTGCACTCTTTGTGAAAGTTTTATCTGTTTTATTTGATTTGTGTGTTATCTTATCTTTCCCATGTTGAAGAGTGAAATTTGGCCTCTGTGTGACCTCATATTTATTCCCCAGTGGAAAAGTAAGTAAAGGATTACTGCTCTAAAGTTCCTAAACACTGATAAATGAATGGGAAAAAGTATTTTTTTAGTTTTTTGTTCATTTCTAGGGGTGCCCAAAATTGTGGCACCTGTGATTTAAAAAAAAATAATTATTCCTTAATGATAACAAACTTAGCCAACCTTCGACAGGACAATAACGTTAGTTTGTGACAACATATCATGTTTGGTCTTAAGCGAAATGTTTGCTACTCGGATTTCACGGTGGCAGACACAGGGAAACACCTCTCCGATTTTAACCGATCTCTCCGTGCCCTCTCCGAGCACCTCGGAGTGGGTGTCGTGCGCCTCCTAATTTTTCGAAATATCCCGTACAAGAGCCTTTCCGAGGTTCGCTCGGAGAGGGCTCGGAGAAGAATACATTAAGCTTTAGACACTACAGCACATGTCAGTTATGAACGTTAAACATGTTTTACACTACTGGTTCGATTGGTAATCAACAAAAAGGCCATTAATGGTCACATAGGAGGTGGCAGAGCTGCTAAGCTACTAGCACAATGCTAACCCATGTTGGATGACAGCATTAGTTAGTTATTTTAGTCTGCGTATAAGCACAGCATATCGGGCAACAGCTACCTATCTAGAGGTGTTACAGATAGATTGCGTTCATTTTAACTGGGGATGAGAGACCACAACAACGCAGTATTAGGCGGTTAACTTTGAGCAGAACACTTTACAGCATCACATTATAAGCTACGTTGTACGTCTGGTGTGCCTTAACCTCAAAGGTGTTGTTGTTTGCTGGACATGTAGGCTACCCTACATGACATCACACGTGTTGGGGGGGTAGACAAGCTTGTAAAATGGTATATAACAAAACAATCTTGTAAGTAGGTGTCGGTAGGCTAACATCACTGTGAGACAGAGTGTAGCCTAATGATACAAACAAGGTACTTAAAGCAGAAAGGAATGCTGTGTCAATGTCCGAGCATAATACAAGCTGAAAGTCTCAATAACACATCACTAATCAATACACAAAACAAAATCAGCTCAGTAGCAGGCCAGGCAAGGTTTGTAGTAGTTAGGGTGACCAGACGTCCTCTTTTACCCGGACATGTCCTCTTTTCGAGACCTAAAAAATGCGTCCGGCAGAGGATTTTGCCTCGTCGGATATTTGTGTTTCTCTGGGTCCTTCACAAACTAGTTTTTACGCCCTTACAAGTTTAGCAAAGGGTATCTCCCTTACGTTCCACCTTCTTGCACAAGCTCTGACTGTGGAGAGAACTGTCATTGGTCGACCGGCCTCTCAGTGTTGCCAGATGCACGATAATCATCCTCCAATGACGATCATTTTGAGCATTTGTACGATACTTCACCATTTCCAATCTGGCATCACTGAGCACCTTGCCGTTTCCACTAGTTGCATTGTTTACAACAGCACATGACATCTGCATGTGGAAAAGATGTCCATTTTTGGAATCAGTGTCACATCTGCTGTCAAATGTAAAAGCACTTTAGCATATAAGTAGGGTTTTACGCTTCCTGGTTGTGTGTAGTTCCCATGATTCTGTATATCTTGTTCTATGTTTATACTTATTCTGTGATTAATATTCAAATTTAAAATGTTCATGCTCCACTCTATGTTTATGTCAGTGTGTATTTTCTGTCAGAGATGAAGAGTCTGCGTGTTATGTGCAGGGGCGGAGATCCCATTTCATTGCAGGGGGGGACAATACATGGGAACATTTCAGAGAGTAATTCCTGGGGGGGGGGGACATGAAAAAAATTGCTGTCACGAGAGCTAGCATAATTTAGCTGCTAAATACCGAATTATCTAATAACAGTGACAAACAGAAATTCGACGTCAGTTTTAAATTCTCTAAACGGCAATACATGTCCTAACACACAATATCTACTCTCAGACAAATGATGTTGAAAGTTCAAACGCAAACCAAGGCTCCTCAAGGAGGAATTCAGCTGCATGCAAATTAACGTCTTCTCTAGTGCCCTGCGCAGCCGTGTGGAGTCCATGAGCTGTCCATTGAGTTAAAACTAATAAAATCAGGTGAAGTTCCCATGATAATCTCCAAGAAGCCCGTTGGTTTGAAACAAGGTGGTCCAACCAATATATATATAGCACTTGTTGTCTCACAACATCTCACTTATGGTGTACGATGTTACTGATTTTTGCTTAGCCTCCTACATTGATCTAATTCTTTTTATTCAGACTTTACATAACTTTCATGACCAAAAATATAAATTGGCCAGCGATTTAATTTGTTGTTTTGTTCATAAATTAATGTAGGATGGTCGGAGCAAAGCCTCATGGGAAATGCCTTTATCCAGTGAACGTAGGGCAGGTCAGAGCAGGTGAAGCGGACCTGATGGAAACAATGAATGTAGACATATTCTCGTATTTATAATTGTTTTATTTGTTTAAATCCCAAAGAGTGTTCCAAAATCAATAGCACACTGGATTAAGCGCTGGTTACCACGCCTGCGACCTGTGTTCGCGTCCCGACTTTTTTTTCAATTTTGTTGGGGGGGGGCGCGTCGGGATCTCCGCCCATGGTTATGTGTAATGCCCAAGTGTGTTTTCGTGTGTATCAGCATCCTTTTCCACCATAACCCTGTGTGTTATGTCTTTGTAATAAGATCCCTACCCGCTTGTCATTCGTATCAGTTTGCCAGTGTTTCAAATATGCCAAAAGAAAAACCTGGCTCTTGCTACGCTGCACATGCCCACGCTCATCTCCAGTAAAATGAGTCACAGTAGATCCGTAACAGAGGATTTCATACACTGTCTTTTCTCTTCCATTAAAATGGGGTAAAGTGTTCATTTGAAAGAGAGTGAACCATAACTCATTTATTTGAAAGACTTTTGTCTAAACAGTCAAACTTTGATTTTGACATGTATCGCTTGGGGGAAAATGAATGTCAATCTCTTACAAAACAGCCAATTATACTCAGCATAGGCTACACTATAAACCATCAGACTCATTCTCAAATATGAGGGTCTCTGTAGTTGCTCAGTGTAATTGGATAAATCTGCTACATCCAATAAAATATCCTGATTTTTCAACAGTGGGACTTTGTTTGAAGACACAGTGACATTGACTCTGATGATTCCAGAGTAAGTCCTACTGATATTCCTTACGCTGAAAGCATGGAGGATGGGTAGAATATTTTTGAACACTTTTGTCTTATTCACACATATCACGTATATCATATATACCATTTCAGTTTTATAATACACTACCACACCTGAAAGACTGACACAAAATAATGAACAAAATCTGTCAATGCATTTTAGAGAAGTCTTTGTGTAAAGCCTCAGCCCAATGTCATTGACTGTGACATTTTGCACCCTCTCTTAAAGGTAAAACATAATGTATAAACCTGTCTTCCTTTAAATTGTATTACTAAGCCTGGCAAGGACATGGTGCTTCATTACAAATAAAAGTCCTTTGTTGTTAACTGGAGTGAATTATTATAACTGGAGTGACTACTACTAAGATATGTAACGTTTTAAGACGTAAACCTTACTAGGTGATTATTCAAATAAATGTCAGTAATTATCCAAATAAAGAATCGCCTTCACACAAGACTAGTCCTGGGCAAGAGTACCCTACTATTATTTGTGTTATTTGCAATCACAACATTCACATACACTTTCTTCACAGGTATTTTGTGTTATTATCAAGACATTTTTCAGAATTACATTACATTGCTTGAGAGTGAGTTGCATAATTAAAGATTAAGTAGCTATTCACTCACCTTCCTAAATTCCACTTGCCGCTTTTTTCAAAGTACGGCTTGTTCATCATGCTGGTTCATAATCTGTTCATAAACTGAAGGTCACTTTGTATTTTGAGAATCAGTGAAAGGCTTTAAATGCAAAGCCCACATTTCTCTTTGGATTCTATGGTCAATTCAGTTATTTTTACCATAATGTCATGACCTTCATCTGTGTCATGATAGTGTAATACATTATGTGTTCCCTTTGTGGACTGTCGATCAAGTCATTTGAATATATGAGAAAAGGATGATGGGATTGGTTGGATGAGTGTTTGAAAGTTGGTTGGTAGGATATGAAACAGGGCTTATGCATCTTAACTTGCAGGATTAAATTGATGGCTACAGAAAATCTTACAATCTAATGTCTTACAAGGATTTTTCTTCACGCTTTATTAGTATTATTCCCCCACGCTTTATTTAGACCTGCATTTAATAAATACACTGGTAGTATATTTGTAATTATTATGTTCATAGTATACAGTATTATTATTTATCAGGGCATGTTTACTCAGTATAAAAAAAAATCTGATCTAATGGAGAGCTCAGATGTCAGGTTGTTTGCATTTCATTTTGAATTGGCCTGAGCATCTCTCCCTCTTTCTTCCAATAAATTAACCATCCTTTCTACATCTCCACCAGCCCACATCCAGTGCACCTGAGCCTACCAACAAGCAGACTGTCTCTCATTAGGACTGCAGAGAAACGTACGTCAGAAGTGAAGTGGTTACGCAGGGCCTAGATGATTTTACACAAACTTCATCTCAAAGCAGCACTGTAGTATTGTGACTTCCTTAATGCAGAGGTCAGCGTCTGATTAAATTATCATCAGCCGTACAATGTTATGCCCATGCGGCCAAGTCCTCTACCACCCAGTATCTCTCTGATGTTGACATGCGCTGAGATGTGTGTCTCAAAGGTAATAGACTGCACTGAAGATTTCATCTTGAGTGGCTCACGTTTGGAAGAAAACATACATGGCATTGAGTAAATGGATGAGGTTACCTACTTGAAGAGTGTTTCTGCTGCACTCAGGATATTACTACATGACTATATTCACTCATAGCACCTTTCTTGATTGAAAATGTTTGCTGAGTGAATGCAAGTGTCAACAGTGAGAGGAACGTTAAAGTTGAAAAAAGAAATACAAAATCAGGGATCTTGACATTGAAAATAAATGTCATGGAAAATATTGAGGGTATTCACACCACTAACTCATGTGCTGCAATTTACTGATGATTTTGTGTTATGCCATCTATTATCTATTTTATGTTTGCACCATCTATGTTTGTCAGAATGTTAAGTACAACTACTTGAAAAATCCCATTCATTTGCATTACTGTAGAATATCCACTCATAGAATCCATGGCCTTGGTGCTGTGGAAGCCTTTTTTTCAAGAGTCTCCTGGGTTTGTCAGTGCCTTTCCATTCTTCTCTTCCATCATAGTATAAATATGATGTAAATGTGATGAAGTAACATGTGTTAATTCTGGCCCTCTGTAGATATGTGCAAATTAAAGCCAAGCTTTTATACCAAGTAAACAAGCATGCTACAATAAAGTATAGGATTGTGAACAGCACTAAGTGGTCTACAGAATTAATATGTAGGAGAACCTTTACATGAAATACGCTCTTTAATAATCGAAAAAATCAACCGCTAATGAAATTGACATAGAACCATCAAAAATCATTTATCGGCTATAACTCTATGATAAAAGGACATAACAGCCAGATGTTGGCAGATAGACATGGAGTCAAATTCCCTATACTATGTTTTGACCCAAGGATGTATGTCCAACATTGTTGTATTCGGAGAGCACAGGAGTGTTACTTTCGTCCCAGCTCTCCCCTACCTTGATAATCTCACGTCAGATATAATGTTCAACATGGGAGACTAAAAAGTTCTGATTTTAGCACTTGTACACTTAAAGGGCCTAAGATCCTAATTTCTGATTTCTTTTCCATAATATCAAACCTGCAAAGCACATTTAGCACACGGTAGCTGTATTCCTTGAGCCATTGTTTCATTACTAGTAGACACAGACGCTAGCATTGCATATGTGCTGTACCTGAAACAGTTGAAAGGGCCCTTTCACTACATGAGTTACATGCTGTTTTCGAGTAGATGTACAGCCATAATAGGGCCATTCTTTTCCATGACATATACAGGGAGAGAGACATGCTATAATATGACTTTTACTGATCAATTTGGAGCTAACAGTAAGACAGTGCGGGGCTCGAAAACTATGGAACTAAAACAGAGACGAAAAAACGAACATAGGCATTGAAACACTACTTGAAATTAACTTTGGGCACTAAAAAGATGTTTGGTGTTGTTGTTTATTCTGATGTTTTCTTTGTTTCTTCATGCCAACCTTTTTCAGTATGTGTTTTTTTACGTCTTTTTTCGACTTCAGTACTTTTCAATGTCAACTTACTGTTTCTGTTTTGGCATGGGAGGGGAGGAGTTTGATGGGGGGGCAAGCAATACATGTCTGCATAGATCCTCAGGGCAATGCATCACACCTGATGAGAAAATACCAATCCTAGCTAAACTGGACCCTTTAAGAATGGATTAGTGTACATACATTATGTACACTTGGTGAAAGATTACCTTTATTTTATGCTGAAATCCCTTTTCTCTTCAATCAATCAATCAATTTGTTTATTTGATCAAGAGGGACAGTGTACATTCATGAACATTAAAATGTAAATGCACCCAATTATAGCCAAAAGGCTAGTTTCCATTGGCAGTCCCCCTGCCAGAGTGAAAAAGGCTATCCAACCAATCAGAAATAAAATAAAATAAAATAAAATACCAATATATAAGTTCTACTGCTTACCCACTAATGATCACATTTTTGGTTATTTATCAAACATGTTTTCAGATTTCTTTTAATGGATTATTTTGATCTTTTCTTCTATCTAACATTAGCTTGTAACAGACTAACTCATGTTTAGCTGTAAAGCCATAACTGGAGTTCATTCCTGGCATTGTACCAGGTCATGTCAAAACAGTGAAAACAAGACATTATTTTGCAATAGTTCAAAGCATATCAATGACAGAAACAGCATTACAATGCACTTGAAATTTACAATGGTTAGATCGGTATAACTATACCACTAAAGCAACATTATGAAAATATAGAAAACATAGAAACATAGAAAACCATTTCTCTATAAATAGAAGCTGACTGTTTTGGGACAGCACACTGAATGCCATGCAAAAAAAAAATGTCATTAGTAAAGCATAAAGATGACGCCTCCCTATTTCTGTACAGTTTCAAATCGTAGCAATGCTCTTACCCAAGTATTAGCGTCTTAATAACATAGACATTAAGAATAACAAATGCTTGTAACATTTGAAATGTATTTCTTTAAAGGCACCCAGTGCAACTTTCGAGGCTTAAAAATAAACATTCAATTTCTAGTCTTTTTTACACGTAGTAAGTTTCAATAACTCCATACCATTACATACCGACATTCAAGCAGCAAAGATGAGACGTCGTTGTGTGGTGAGAACTGATAGGAAATCGATAACAACAACAATCGCCGCCATTTTCTTTATTTTTTTTAACCTACAATAAATAAAGCAGGCTTCCAGTCAATGGAAAAATGGCTTCTCCCCACCGGCGATTGTTGTTGTTTACGATTTTCTATCAGTTCTCACCACACAACGACGTCTCATCTTTGCTCCTTGAATGTCGATATGTAATGGTATGGAGTTATTGAAACTTACTACGTGTAAAAAAGACTAGAAATTGAATGTTTATTTTTCATTGAATGTTTACATAAAGTTGCACTGGGTGCCTTTAAACAGCCTCCAAACGCTAAAAAATATTTTAAGTTCATGTTACCCCTTTATCATTCACTGCCTTCATTCTGTGAGGCTGATTTGAGCTTTGACACCGGAGTATGAACTGCCCTTGAGTCTTTAATCCTTTGCCCTTGCTATTTACTGTGGCTCACAAATAGCCGAGGCCACTGCAGTGTAGGAGTGGGAGAATGCCGTGGCACTGTTTTGGAGATATTACTTTGCACTCATTGTTTTTGTCTCTCAAATGCTACAACTCATAATAAAGATTCCCACATGGCATTATCACTGTCTGAACAAAAAGGGTCTCTCACTTTGCAAATTCCAAGCTCCACTGGACCATGTAACATGCTGGACTTGTTGTTTGTTGCAACCTTATAGTCCGTCTGTTGGAGAGAATTCCTACAACTGCAACCAATCCAGGTTTATGTGTTACAGTAAGTGCTTTGTTTGCAAAGAAATGGGTCTTTGTGGGTATCAAACACAGATTCTCAATGTTTCACACAAACACACACACACACACACACACACACACCGCCGCACAGACAGACACACACACATACACACACACACACACACACACACACACACACACACACACACACACACACACACACACACACATATCCGCACAGTTCCAGTTCAAGTTAATGGATACATCTCAATTACAGTGTATCCAGCAAAGTGGATGTGAAACTCTGGGGAATTATTAAATCGGAGAAGGGGGATACATTCTTGTCTAACGCTGTACCATCAGCCTTAGGTGTACAGAACTCAAGTACACAAGGCTGATGGTCATGTTTTGTTTACGCTGGATCTTGTCACCTCCGCTCTGTTTATGTCCTGATACCAGACTAATTACCTAGAGGGACAAACAGGACAAACTCTGCCGCAGCCCCCAGTCCTCCTCTATAAATATGTCCAAATATGTAATTTACAGGGTCCACAGACCGCGCAAAACACTTCAACATGTTCCAGTTTATGTGATGCACATCGCCATGGCAACACCATTTGACAGATCCGTTGTCATAGAAAAAAAACTGTTTAATATCTGCTGGGTTTAGAGGGATAGTCTTTGATCAGTGCCAGTGTTGAAGATGTTCAAAATAGGACCCTTTGGACAACAAAAGCCCAGAGACATCTATTTTCTGAACGGTAGCGTCTTTGACAAAGAGCAGGCATTTTTAAAGATCTTCCTTTGGTTTGATATCTCTGATATCTGGTGCACTTTAAACATGATCTTATTATCTTGGTAGCACATTTGCATTGAAGTACATATCATGACTTACAGGGTCAATCATGCTTAAATCCATAATAAATGCCCAGACATGAAAACTAAATCTTCAAAGGGATACAGCTACACTATAAGGTAGGACTGGCATGTACATCCCTCTCGACCCAAGGCTGTAATTTTCCAAAGTGTTCCATTTGAAAATCCTTGACAAAACAAGTTGACTTGTTTGATTATCGATCTGGATAAAAAATGGGCATTAAAGACCCAGAAAATTAACTGGCTTCCCAATCAATTATCTTTTCAGCGGTAAACTATGAAGGAATTGCCAGTTGGAGCTTAATGCCTTTTGTGACTTGATGAGATTCTGTCTGCGTACCAACTGAAATCGATATAGTCAAGGCAGATTTAACCTCTCTGTTGCTATGAGTGAGCTGAATATCTGTTATGAACTAGAGCACTTGTCTGAAGATTGGACAGCGTATTTGCAAATGGATGGATAGACCATTATGCAGTATAAAGGGGAAACTAATATCTTCTCTATGTAAGGCTCAGTGGTACTTACAAGGGAGTCATAATTGAATTCACTGCTGGATGGTGTTGGTATCAATCAATGATGTTTGATTAGTGAATATACATACTCCTTTTATGGGTGAGTATATAAATCAAAGTGTATATTTGTCACGTGCCTTCTCACTGTCAAAATATCTCATTAGCTCTAGGTTTTTCCAGGGGCTACACAAGGGTAATGTTTTAGGCTTTAGGTTACAGAGTAACTCCTGGTAAAATAATGAAGGGACTCCCAAGCCAGATGCCTGACAAAAATGATGAACTGTATATTGTACTAGGGCATCTGTGGCAGAGCCACATACATGGTTGTCTTCACAACCTTAGTAGCTTAACGCATAATGTCTGTAAAATTGTGGAGGTTTTATCAGTTGTTTCTCTTCTTTATGTTGCATTTTAGCCAGGATAAATTTCAGGAGCCAAAGGTTTATGTTGAAGACCTATCCTTTAAAATTGTAAAAAAAAAAAAAAAAATGTATCATAACATGCCTCATTTAGCCACATTACAGCATGATCTAATAGATCATCATAGACTTCTTTCAGCTGGTGTTGTATCTTGGTAAACATTTAAGCTATTTTAAAGGGGCTATATTGCTTTAATTATACTCCTCTGGGAGGCCATTCCATTAGGGTTCCTACCTTATCAACAGCAGCTCTCACAGACACTGGTATTTCAAGAGGTTTGGAATTTTGCCACCCTCCAGAAAAGACTATCTTGCTGACGGCCCTTCATCTATAATTATTACTCTGTGCTCTGGACTTTCTCTCATGCTACTATGTTAAATTGCAATTAGCACTTTGTACTGTGTTTGTGACCTCCTACACCATCCCTGGTAGCCTTGGGCTAACACTCACAGTGCTAACTCACAGTATTGCTTTTATTTTGCTTTTGGAACATATCCTCATCCCTACGACCAAGTTAGGGATTGGCATAGATAGATAGATAGATAGATAGATAGATAGATAGATAGATAGATGGATACTTTATTGATCCCTAGGGAAATTAAGGTCATCCAGTAGCTTAACCTACATACATACATAAATCACAATAAATACAAAAATCACAATAAATAAAAAAACAATAACAATACACATAAGAACATGTACACAGGGGGTGGGTTAACATGCAGACTTTGCAGTGTATAGCTCACTGAAGTAAACATGCCCATTATATTGTGTTGTCAGCAACACCTTTCATTACTTACAAGGGGATGAAGAAGCCAAGGATAAGAACCACACTTCAGGGTCCATGCCATTTTCATGATGAGTCATGTTGACTTTTTTTGTCTCCGACTCTCTGCCTAAGTTAGGTTTTGAAGAAGTAATCTCCCAGGCCAATGCCCAACTCCACACTGACTCTGCCTTATTGATTTGATGTGTAACAGCCTCTAGTTCTACATTACTTTCTCATATTCCAGAGCTGGAAAAAAAACCTGTCTGCATCTGGGAGTGATGCTGCAAAGATACATTTTGGCTCTTTATTCCTCCCTTCCTGACTTATGTAAACACACAAGACACAGAAACATGTTTATTACTGAAATAAATGGGGGAATAAGCTCCATGCATGTGCTTTTTACTTTTTAAACATGTCTTGTTTTTCCCAGACTAAAATGCCATTGATATTCAAAGGCACATCACTGAGCACACATGCAGTATATCAGTCAGTGTATCCCTTGTTTTTCTCCCTTCTGCTCATGTAAACACAGAGGAACAGAGGGATGTTTACCATTGCTGCTGCATCAACAACTTTGAAACTCATTACTCCCATGAATTCCGTCTCATTTTCAGATGTCTGAGTGCTCTTGGTGAGATTCCTCTCGGTAAGGCTGTAGTCCTAGGGCCCCTGCGCTAGTTCCATCTGTCCCTGACGCTAACACGCCCTGAAAACCTGTCAGTGTCAGTGACAGCTGACCTGCTAATTAGCCCAAAAGTCTCACTTTTCAATTTGTCAATGGAAGTCAAATATTCCCACTGTGCAGCGCTAGGGACTAAATCATCAGTGAGGTTTCGTAACATTCGGTGCACACCAAAGTCATACATGGAAAAGAAACCTTATTAGGCCAACTTGTTCACTATTTATATTCACAGGATACAGATCACTGTGGAAAATTGGGGAGAACAGTATGAGTCAAAGGCACTTTGCTATGCCTTTAATGTCATAGAATGGGCACTCTGTGACATACCCTGAAGCAATCATCAGGAGAGCAAAAAAGGTACAAAATGTATGTGTGTGTGTGTGTCTGTCTGTGTGTGTGTGTGTGTCTGTGTGTGTGTGTGTGTCTGTGTGTGTGTGTGTGTGTGTGTGTGTGTGTTTGTTACTGTGTGTGTGTGTGTGTGTGTGTGTGTGTGTGTGTGTGTGTGTGTGTGTGTGTGTGTGTGTGTGTGTGTGTGTGTAATGTGACTACAGAAACATAACCTGACCGCACACACAGTGAGAACACTGAGGACATGTAGATGTACCTGCCTTCAGAGATCACATCAATTAGATGACATCAACTCTGCCTAGCAGTGTGTTACCACATGATTAGTTGCTTTCCATCAAAACATACTGGGAAGCATTTGCAAGCAACGTCGTCCCAACATCTGTTCTAACATGAAATGATTTGTTCAATGAAATTTCATGCGCACGATCAGTCTCTCTTGTGATGCCCGCTTCAGGCACTGACGGCAGGATGCTTTGTTGTTAGCACGCGTACAGCAATTCAGATTTCTGGATAATTAGAAATCTCCGGTTACACGTCTGAAGATGCATGTAATGAAACTGTTGTACTTTCAGCAGGCAAGTCTTTTTTCTGGGGACAACTGTGGATGTCAGAGAAGGTTTGGAATATAATTGGCCGGTGTCGGCTCATTACTGCGTTATTGATATCTTCCAGCTTGGAAATCAATCCACTGGGCCAAAGAGAGGCCCTAAAACTGACAATGTGCAAGTTCCAGAATGTTCTGTCTGTAGAAGCAGTAAATTGTGAGGCATCCAAAGCCATGTATCTTACTCAAGAGATCAGGCAGCAGTTGAAAGTAACAGATGAAAGTAAAGTAAGAGATGTTCCATGGATTTAAGCAAACAATCAGAGCATTCTGTGCATAGCCTGATAGAAGAGGGAGGATTGGGTGCAGATTAGATAGAAGAGGCTGGTGAACTGCCCAATTTGTACATAGCCTTGACTGACAGAACATATCTATACATATGATAATTTCTCTGCCACTTGGTGCCATGGTTAGGGTATAGAGAATAGGCAATTTGTATGCTAGCAGACAAACTGTCTTCATCAATCTCTTCAATGCTTCAAGGAATAAAACAAATGAGCTGAGACTCAAACTTTACATAACACTGAATAAAGAGTTCAGCAAAAGGAAGCCGAAATATGAGTATGTGTTCTCAACAACACCCTTTCAGTGCAGGGCCTAATAACAATGACCTACAAGGCACAGTTTACCTTTTATTGAGAATAGAACATGGCAATATGCTGTCCTTATGATGGGAGATGCAATGATAAAAAGATACTGTTGTTTTTTGTTGGATGCTATGATGTTACACTGTTATGGCTTTAAAGTTTAGGAGGTTAAATGCTATAAGATTAATGTTATTATGAGGTTATAATACTGTATGGTTGACTGCTACAATGTAACTGTATGATGCATCAATCTTTGAGGCCACAGTCATTGGGCTATGAGGTAATAAACGTCCTAGGTTAGAGTTATAATACTGAGGTGATCCGCCTACATGGGGACTTGTTTATGGCTTTGAACCAATGGGGTAAGTGTTACAGTGACCCTATAGTAATACAGTGGAATGTTCTGACCATATTTCTAAATGCGTCTAATTCTAGAACCTACCATTTGACTAGGGAGAGAGAGAGTAGTTCAACAACAAACAAAAGCTTTCAAAAGGCCATTGGTTGTGCCACTATAGAAATTTGGTGAATGTTCTCTACTCTTGTTCATGTTTTTTTTAGGTTGGGCGTGCTTGCTGACCACACATTTTTTAAGGGCAAAATGGCCCTTTGGGCAGCAGCTCAGCTTTGCGTTTGTTCTTTGTTTAGCCATCTTCATTGTGCCTCTCTGACTCCCGTAGTCAACTAAAAAGCCCAGCGTGCTCCACCTAAGGCTAACGGCTCATTAGCTGTCGCCCAAGCTTTTTGCCCAGGGGCGGGGCACCTGTCTTACGTCTCTTAAGCCCTCCCTCCCACACCCTGAGCCCAGCTTGAAAAGAGAGAGAGAGATGTTAACCAAACTTAAGCATCGCTTACCGGCCGTTTCTCCCACACCCCAGCTTTATACTGGGGGGTTAAAGAGCGCGGTGGGGGTCATTGATTGCCTTTGAAATTATCCTCTTCCTATTTTTCCATACGTGAGTGCTTACTTATGAGCTGTTTATTCTTTTATGATAATCCTTTTGAGGATCTTGCTGAGAGAAAGAGAAAGAGAGAGAGAGAGAAAGAGAGAGAGAGAGAGAGACTCAAAGCATTTGAAGAGGCAGGGTTCTGAATATTAAACACAATTTGTTTCAACATCATCACAGTACATTTTGCATGAGATGTATTCAAGTAGGTAAGAACATATGAGGAATATCTGATAGTTTATCATGTGTGCTGTGCGTGTCAAATCATACATCCGAATTCACATGGTGTATGTTATGACAATTTATTACACCATGTAGATACATGAAGCTCTTCCCATACAATATTTCATTCACATACAGCCGTCAAGGGCATAAAAGCATGCTGAGGGTTGCTCTGCTTCCACAGAGAGAGAGAGAGAGAGAGGTGCATTACTCACTGTATCTTGTTAAACAACAGAAGTATGCCGAGGATTCATTAGGACAAGTTGTATAACAGATGTTGAATATAAAAGAGAATTTTTGATTGAATTCCTATCCCCCTCATGCATTCTGAGAGCCTGTATAAAAACCACTGGCAGGGCGGCCGCCCATCAATTACCTTCCATTTCCATGGCTACGTGCTTGTATATTATTATATAACGGTGCACCTCTGTTTCGTTTTTAATACACCAAAATAAAGTTCTCATTTCGGCAGCTCTCCGGCTCCTGTGCTGAGTTAATCATTTCTCTGTTTTTGTTTGAATAGCTCTGAGCCGCTGCTGTGAAAAGACTCTCTCTCTCCTTTCCTCTTCCCTCTCTCCTTTCTTCTTTCTATCCTTTTCTCTCCCTCCTTTCTTCTCTTTCCCCTGCTTCTTTTTCATCTATCAGGATTTTCGTTTGAAAGATTTCACATCAGAACAATTCTCCACAAAGTCAGACGAGTAGGGTGCATGACGTTGTCCTCGTGTCCGCCGAGAGAGGACCGCGCTCTCGGTTTTTCCAAATCCTCTCTTCGCTGATGGCTGGGATAACACAGAGGGCAAGGCTCACAGACATAAAGGGCTTTAATTTGATTGTTTAATATCAACAGCGAGTCAGGCCACAGGGGGCTTGGGGGGGTGTTTCGTTTGGCAGATTATACGATTATGAGATGTTTGAGCACAACAGCTTCGCTCCGCTCATCGGAAGCTATCGCTGGATTATGTATGTCTCCGCTCAATTAGGACCCGTCAGAGGCTAAATCAAAAGGAAATGCCGCAAATTGACATCAGCCCCGATTTATTCACTGTTCAATATCGTATATTATCCTGGCTGATGCGTATTGATTGGGAGTGAGGTGTGCCGCCCGCGAGGAACAGCTCCGACGAGCTCCACGCCGGGGTGGATTCTCTGAGAGATGGGCGTTTGAGCGGTATGTCAGGTTCTGCCCAGGCAGCCTCTAGAGGCCAGTCTGTAGTTCACAGGTGCAGTAGCTGCCTGGACGCTGCAGGCATTGTTCAGAAAAATATATGGAGGGTCATTGTTACAGTGCGAGAATCAATATGCTTACATGTGTGTAGTGGTACTGCCGAGTAGAACCTGCTGAGTAGTTGTGAGGGATTGGGCCATGTTTTATGATGTTTATAGTTTTTAGTTCTTCATGACTCAATGTATGTATTAATAAATATGTATGTGTATATGTACTGTATGTATTCTTCTTATTTGTCTCCATACAGATGTTGTTGCTTCAACTCTCATATTTAGAGATGTTTAGATTTAGATATTTGCGTTGTGTTCTCCCAGAATGCAGAATGTTGTAGTCTCCCAGAGTGTCCCTAATCTGGCTCTGCTTCAGTTCAAAGATGGCTGCCAACAGGGTTGTCTTTACCACCAGTGTGTTCTCTGTTAGGGGTGAGGGGCTATTACAGCTGTACACGTTTCCTGTGTTTTGAGACACTCCAAAATTAATGCTAACACAATCGGTGGTGATTAGGTGCTTCTTGTTACTTAGCTTGTTTTGTTAAGGATTTAAGCTCTATTTTTAGCTTTTTGACCAAATGTCTTGTCCATCACCCCTCTATCTATTTCTTGTCTATGAAATCTCTCAGTGATATCTATTTAGCCCACCATGGTGTAGTTGCATAGAGGTGGAATCAAGCCCAAAGACAAAGATATTTTATGAACAGTTTTATCTTTGATATAGAGCTGTAAGAGAGGTATGGTAGTTAGTTATAAAGTTCTAAACACTCCAGATGGAGGCTCAGATTTGAAGAATAGCCTTTGAGTCTGTCTTTACCTAAAAGGTTCACATAAATGCATGTTGAGCTGTTTGACGCAGGCCCATCAAGGTGGACTAAGAAGCCAGTTGCCAGGGCTCTGTAACAATCTGGATGCTGTTTGAAGTTTATTTGACAAACTGCACTTTCTCATAACATTCAATATGGGACACATTTGGGGCCCTATAAAATGTACTGTATATAAAAGAATTCATGTGCTCGGAGATCATTAAAAGTAATTGATTTGGCCTGTTTGAAAAGAAAGGCTTTAGAGATCTAGCCCTTGTCAATCTAAACTGTGCGGCATTTGCTCCCCTGCACATGCTTTTAATGAAACTCTGGCCTGATTGTTGCCAAATGGTGGAAATGGTGCCCGAGTGAACGTAAGTGAATAACGTAACATTTTGACTCTATAACTAAGGCTTGTCAGTTATGGTTAAATGTGTGACTACAACACACAGGCCAACAAACAGGTCTGAACTGACTCCCACAGCCCTGCCCTCTTCTGCTTAATCTCTGCATCTTAAATAAAGCGAAATCATTGAGTTGTGATCTCAAAAGAACTGCTTCTGAATTTCATCCCCCCCTTAATCCCTCCCTCCCCAAAAAGCCCAAAGAAAATCACCACGGCTCCACTCTTTCGCCTCCTTTTCTTAGCTGTCTCTTTTGAAAATCGTTTGTCATTTGTTGTGCGATTAGCGCTTTTTTTAAAAAAAAGTCGAATGTGCATTAAAGGGAAATAAGGAGCCTGTGAGTGACCTGGTTAGTGGTCAGAGGGAAACAGGGCTTGTCTCTCAGAATATGGGGAACGAAGCAGTGGAGATGCAGAGAGAGAGAGAGAGAGAGAGAGAGAGAGAGAGAGAGAGAGAGAGAGAGAGAGAGAGAGAGAGACCCATCAGGCCGCAGACAATGGGCCCCATTGCTGCTGATGCAGCTTGACATGTGAATGACATGGTGAATGGTTGCCATGGGAACAAATGTGTAGAATTTATGCATGCGGTTTTTTTTTCCTCTCCCTCCCCTCCCCCTCATTCTCCCCCCACCCCTTTCTCTGTGCAATGGGGAGATTTGACTAATGATGTGGTGTCTAAACATTGTGCTGAACAGTGTTGCGCAGAGGGGGACCCTTTAGTAGGATCTACTGGATATTATACTCTTGGCCAAGACTGATGCATCAGAGCAGTGCAGTTAACGCCTCCGTATATGAGATTCAGGAGATTCAGCCAGTTAGGGATATGTTGGGAGGTGGAGATATGAGATTGTGTGCCCCAAACAATTCACATACAGGTCAGCACAGGTCCAAACACAGAGTGGGATCTTGCTGAAATGAATTGCTGCACAAGCAACACAAAGCAAGGACTGTTTTGGCTATTTTTGAGAAGTAATTTAGACATCCCACAGAATAGTCTGGGTCTTTTTTTAATCTCTGTTTTGAGATATAATAAAGGTCAGACAGGATACAGATGATTCATAGTCCGTAGTGGTGCATTTGAGCTTGTTAGACCCATATTTTAGCTTATACACCTCACATTGAGATAGTCTCTGTATTTGAATACATGAATATTGCGCTGTGGGTTATCCATTCTCAGCAAAGCTCGAGATCTCACCACCATGCAGCCGCTACTGACTGAGAGCTGAACCAGCCCCAGGGCAGATTATGTGCTGTGTCGTCCCCCCACAAGACCTGACGAGGGGGTAGAAACTACACTCCAAGAATCTCTCTCTCTCTTTCTCTCTCTCTCTCTCTCTATCTTTCTCTCTCTCTCTCTCTCTCTCTTTGCATCGGTGTGTGTGTGTGTGTGTGTGTGTGTGTGTGAATGTGCATTCACACATTTGCATGTTAAGACAACAATAGATCTGTCAGCTCTGCATACATTTTCTCTCTCTCTCTCAGTCCAATTTCTCTTTTTCATTCTTGCATGATAGACAGCAATTTTCCTATGCTTGATTACACTATTCAAGATCATTGTCAGCTGTTATTGAGACTGCAGGAGAAACACAAGATCTATTATCTAAAAATAAAGTATGTTTAGATGTTTCCAGACTTGCATCTAAGGTGCAATGCACACGAAGTCTAGGGCCTCCGAATCGGATTTACTTTTCACACCAATCGAATCTTTTAATTTCGTACATACGGAGGCTGGCAACGAGAGATTTGCGTAAACACGGAGGCAGCAGATTGCGGTGAACCGACTGTAGTACATACCTTACGCCTGTGGGTGGCGCTTTAGCGCTTTATTTACACAACTGAAAAAACGTGAAAAACCTAGAAGAAGAGACTCAAAAGCACAAGGTAAAGGAAGCAGCAAACGGATAAACAAATTACACAAGACATTCAAGCTCCAATTAACAACATTACATTATGATGGTTAATAAAATCAGTGGTCAGACTAAAGGATATGCGAAAATGAATTCTTTTTTCTATTGAAAATAAAGAGTTTGGAACAGTAACATGACATGTCTGTCATCCCATTTCCCACGATGCATTGCTCCGAGCATTTTACATACATTTATAAATAAAAAAGCAAATTAAATCGCTGGCCAATTTATATTTGTGGTCATGAAAGTTATGTTACGTCTGAATAAGAAGAATTAGATCAAGATAGGGGGCTAATCAAAAATCAGAAGACTGGGTTAATGTTAGTGAATTCGAGGCCCACCATGAGTGAGATTTTGAGGGAGAACAAGTTATTTATATACTGGTTGGAGATGGCGGAAAAGATCACGTGGGGCAGTGACGTCATCAGGTTGCGTGAAACCGTGCAGACGAACACCAGCCCCCGTACCGATTCAAATCTACTCACTTTCTACCCCGGACTGCGATCGTTGCAGAAACAAGGTGCGGATAGAGAGTGTTCGTATGTATGATAGGGCTATCTGTATTAGCTATCCGTATCAGATTGACAAACTAGGCTCCATGTAAACGACACTTAAGGGCTATATCATTGGAAATCGAATGAGTGATGGCATTTTTGTATTTCACCAGTATGCCAATTTAGTATGCAGATATTTGAACCATTTTTCAAGACTTGGAAATGTTTACTCATTATTTAACCTAAGAGAATATGTGTTCTATCTGTCAGAAAATCTTGTACTATTTGATCAATTTTACATTTTCATTGTAACTGAACCATTAGTCTTGTTAAAGCTGCTTGATTTTGAGTATAATGTGTTTCTCCTAGTCAACATGGGACATTTGTCCCCTCTGTCATCTGCTGCTGTGTATTGATTTTAAGCTCTGTTGTGAGCAGGGTGTTGTATTATTATTATCATATTCTACAGCTATGACTATTGTTTACTTTAACACATGCAGTGAAATGGAGACAGAAAGAGAGAGACATGGGGAGAGGGAGAGAGAAAGAGGAGAGAGAGAGAGAGAGAAGAGAGAGAGAGAGAAGAGAGAGAGAGAGAGAGAGAGAGAGAGAGAGAGCACGCCATTGAATGTCCCAAGCCATTAGAACAAGGGATATTTCTGGTTGACTGAACAATTCATTCTCAACATGTCACATTGAATTTCTTCCATTATAAAACACTGCTGCCTTCTCCACTCTTAAGGCAGATTGCCTGCACCTATTTCACTCAGTGAAATATTGCCTCTCTCTACAATATCTTTTTTTTATCTTAAAGTTACAAGGACTTTCAAAAGCTAAATCAGGTTGTTTGTGGGATTTCATTGCTTCCTCAAGGGATTGTAAAAACACTTTCATATGTCAAATGTGTCTTTGATTTGCATAAGTACAAATGATTGTTGATTAAGATCTAGTGGACAAACATAACAGATACTATGTGTCGTTATTTCTTTCAACATTTCCTTTCAATGCATTCCCCAACACATTCATAGTTACAGGTTGTAGTTCACAGGAAAGCTTACCCATCTCCCACCAATACATGCTATTTATAGGGCTTTGTAGCTGGTCAGTATTCCCTACCCCTAAAAAAAAAGCTTTTCTCCTGACACAGTGTAAAGAGGTGGATTGGGTCTCCTCCATCACCCAGTGGTATGATCTCCTCTCTCTCGTCCCCAGTGCTGTGTGGTGGTTGGCTCCACCACTTCACAGCGCCCCATGCTAGGAGCTCTAGCCCAGGATCCAGCCGAAGCTTCAGACAGTTCTGACAGCCTTGGCTGCACAGATTGATGTTGCCCAGATAGACACGGCAGAAAGAATGGCAATTATGTCAGGCTGGGAGAAACATGTGTCTGTGTGCGACTATAGAAAGCTCCCTCTCTGTGTTGTTATCACTCCCAATAACCTAAACTGGGCATGGGAGTAAATTGAGCATCTGCAGAAACGGAGAGAGTGAGAGAGAGCACAAGAGAGAAAGAGAGAGAGAGAGAGAGAGAAAGAGTGGAAGAGAGTATGTGAGTGAAAGATCTTTTAACGTTGGCTTTGTTTTCCTCCTCACCCTTTTCCCCTTTCTTTTCCCCTCTGCTGAACCTTACACTATCACTGAAATAACTTGAAGCCTTTTTTTCCCAGAGTGAGAAAGTGGGGGATTAAGAATGAACAGTAGGACAGGGGGAAAGCATGACTGGGCTGATTGAGTTTTACAGTTATACAGTTTGCATTTGGACACCATTTGCCAACGTTCGAGAATAGCAACAACAAATACGTAGTTACACGCCAACCACAAAATGGGACTGTTGAGAAAATAAGAGACTTGAGACTGGCTTGTAGGATTATTTTTGTGCAGAGAAATAGTAACTGGGACAGAAGAAAGATGATTTATGTTTAATGTGGTCGGAGCCCTTTTTTCTTCTTCCTTTGAGGTGCAAGTACGCACACTATTGTGGCTTCTCTGTCAGCTTTGAGCCATATGTGAGCTGCATGGCAGATGCATATTCAAAAAAACAGAGGGGTGGCAATTATCGCAGATCCAGATTGCATGGCCCAATAGTGGATTTAGGAATCTGGCTTGTGTCAGACTTAATATTCTCATCATCCACTTTGGCCAACAATAGCAGTGCAACCAAGGAAGGTAATTGACTGACATGACCACTTTTTCAATGTCAGCGGTTAAGACAACACAGGACCCAAACTCGGTAAACAATAGGGGAACAAGATAATAAAAGAGTTAGGATCTGGTCGTGGGCAGAGCTGAGTATATCTATGCCTGTGTGTGCACTAGAGGAAATGGCCGTTGAAAGGGAGGGCCTGGCAGGATCTTGGCCTTGTGCCAGGTGCTCCTCTGTGTCTTTTCTCTCTGAGTTGGCCACCTTCCTTGGGCCCTCTCTCTCTCTCTCACGCTCTCTTTCTCTCTCAGCCTCTCTCTCTCTCTCTCTCTCTCTCTGAGCTGAACATGACACACAAGCAGTTGTGGCAGCTCCACTGCTACATTCACACAAGAATAAAAAAGAGAAACCTATGTAATGCTGACATTTGTGACGTTATAATAATGACGCATAAGATAACAAGCAAGCTGATTCATGATACATCACATTGGTCTGTTCCTGATAGAGCTTTACAGCTCATTACATTCCTTCAACAAAACCGGTAGAACAAGCTCAAGGTTCCGTCTCCATTGAAGGCCAATCTATGAGCACAGCACAATGAATAAATCTATATCTACACCCTACATTATCTGGTTAAGTGATAACAGTGTACAATGTGTTTCCAGAGTGATATGACTTTCAATGTTTGTGGATCTTTCTTATTTCACCCCTGCCCACTGTTTATTCACTGGCCTGTCAGAAGGGGCACATGAAACTAGCCCTCAGCTGTCTTCTCTATCAGACTGGGTAATGGGAAAAGCTGACATAAATGATGGCCGACCAGATTAGAGAAGTAATTAAATACACTCTACAAATCAAAGCTCAACAACGTGTCAGTCAAGGTAGGACACATCTCACTTAATTTAAAACTCTGAGAAATGACTACTTCTCCCGCCTGAACCCATCCATATCAGTAAAGGACACATTTACATTCTAGTGAATATGAGGTAACATTCGGTTTTACTGTCATGTTGACATTTGATTCAAAAGACAACGACCAAGGGTCTTAAACCATTTTCAGACCCTAGTAGATGTGTTTGAACCTCCTGCAGTCATAAAGGCCATTCAAGATTTCATTGCAGATAGTGTTAGGAAAAGTAGATATGGCGATGGGGGCAATAGATTACACTACTGAATATACGGTATGTAAGAAACGTTTGGTAACACTTTATTTGGATAACCAATTTTAGATATTTAGAAAATAGTCAGCAAATAATATATGAACTAACACCAACCCTCCTTAATTTTCAACCAAAACCAAAACCATAGCATGACTCTTAATTTAGCCCTACCTTTAATCTCAAAACTCAAACCCTCAGTTTTATCCTGCTACTAATCCTGATGCTACTACACTGCATTTTCACCCTTATTGACAACATAAGATTGTTAGCACGCCTTACTGTCTAAAGATAATTTTAGTCAAGATTTAGCCTGTAGATATGGCCATAATATTTAATTGTATGTTGCATCAAGTCAAGCTGATCCTTTTTTTATGACATATAATTCACACGGGTTAACGAGAAAACCAAACCAGGATTGCTCTTCTCAACTGTAGATAATCAACGTTAAGTAAACATGTAGCCATTTCCCTCTATTTATGACACATTTAAGCAGCAGGCCTGACCTCCTATTTCCTGTTTCCCCTGCTGTTTATGCTCTCTTCCATTTTACAGTCACCCCTGTCACATGTTCCATTCCCCATGTTATCAGATGATATTTCCATGATGCTGAGGGATGTGGAATACTGTGGTTACTCCAAATGCAGGGGCCACTGTAACAGCATATAGGTCTATGAAAAATGGATGCTTTTGGTAGTTTGCATTGGAAAAGCGCAAGTGATGTCCCCCACCCCCCCAAAAAAGTTCAAAGTAAACGTAGGATGAAGCCCACTAACAGGAATGCACCAACAAGGTTGTGTTACCGATGAGGAGGGTCTGTAAGCCAGAACAGCAGCAGAATGGTGTGCTGTCTCTCTCTGCTCTCAGCACTGGACTGAATGTGGGTACGAAGGAGCTACATTAATATGCATGAGCCTCCACCAAAGCACGCACATAAACATCCGAATATGGCTACTGACAGCCATTAGAGAGTGGCCTCATTGAATCAAACAGAATAATCTGTCTTTGATGCCACAGGGTTATCAGCGTTACCATCACTACTGCCATCCTGCCATTAGTGGGCATGGACATTGCTGGGCTTTTCCTACGGGCCTCAGCAAACTTTCTCAGTTCACTGAATCATTTTTCTTTCTGCAATGCACAAATCATGCCCTGTGTATGAAATGAAGACCGTCACCCCAGCAACCTTCATGTGCAGAGTGCTTAGCTAGTTATTTCAAGCGGGACAAAGCCGTTCAGTTTGTATTTCATCTGGATTAGAAAAGGACTCTCTCTCTCTTTCTTTTTCTCTCTTTCTCTTTCTCTCACTCTCTCAGGTGTCACTATGTGTAACTCTATATAGTTTGGGGATTTGTAGCAATGTCATACTTGCCTTTCAGCCCGAAGCATAACAGAAATGTAGATGTCTGTATGGTACTAAGAAACATACATCCTTAACTAAGCATCACTCCTGCACACAAAGGGTTAAAATGCAGTATGTTCAGGAGAAGAGGGTTGTAGTGTGATGCATAAGTAATGAATGTTCGGCACGAGCAGGATTGACAGACAGGCTCAAATTAAAGTGTGAGTTGGGAACGATACAGCTGAGGTTGAACAAAATCTCATCCAAAGTGTTGATAAGAAATCTACTGCCAAAGAAATGCATATTGTGACAATGTAATTGATTGCAAATAGAAACTCAGAATGATCTATTATGACAGACTATAAAAGGGATTGCATATTTGTGCTAGGAAAATTATCTTTTGTTTGTTATTTTGCTTCCTTTAGTACCATAACCACTGTATTGTTGTACTGTGGTGCGTGTCTGACATCGTTCCTTACATTAGCACAGCATCACCACAAACTTAATGTAAAACTATGACTGTAATGCAAAACAGATTAACACAGATTCAGAGCATATTAAAAATCTGATCACTCATCAGCTAATTGTGCTGAGATATTAGAGGATTTTATGGATCCAGTTAATTCATTTGCTGAATCTGAGCTTTGATGTCTGACAAGCATGCCCACACAAAAGTTCAAAGACAATTATGTGTGACATGTTGTTTGGCAAATGTTGTTAATATCCATGAATGTTATGCCTACCTTAGAGCCTGCATAAGCTCATGTTAAATGAATAATTGATAAAGCCTTTGCTCTGTCCTCCATGGTAAACAACTGACATAACTGGGGGAGACATTTTATTCACCAGAGTTCATCAACACACCATCAAGAAGCTTTTTTTTTTTTTTAAATACAGTCTCTGTCATCACAAACCAGAGACTGCAATAATTAGGTCAGTAAATATACCGAAATGTATCTGATCATCTTTTTTATGTTGATTGTAGCCTACAACCTTTTCCCTCTGGCAAATCCAACACAATCTCAGCCATTGCTTTTACTTTGCGCACATAAACTACATAGCAGAGGACATCTTGAAAAATGAAATTATAAGGTGGTGGAACACACTGAAGCATGTAATGTAATTACTTCCCAAGTTTCACAGAATGTCAATCACCACCATATCGCTGCATCGTTTAATGGGATATTGAAATATCCTTATCCAGAAAGATGCAATGACGGCTCCTGCTAATTAGTATGAATTATGAGGACTGAGATGACTAATGCTGTAGAGGACAGGTTTTAATTGAGAATAATAAAATGGAGTATCCAGTGAATTCATTGGGGCAGTGCAAAGATTTTTCATAGACTCGTTGACATTTTTGAAAGGTGATTTGTAATTAGAACACTCATGCCATTTGGTCACTGAAAGACCTCCACTTTGTCATAGATGTGCTACTATACAGTTGAGCTAGTAGAGTTAATACTGTAATATATGTTTACATTTTAACTCATGTATGGGAGCTGATGTGCAAACCGAAAGGCAACTTTGCTTATGAAGTAAAATCTTCAGGAAGTAAACTGCCTCGCGCTAGCATAAAAACAAGCATTTTGGAGGAAGTCTGAAATGAGCACTATTGGAGCAAATAAACACTGAATCTGAGTGCAAATATTCACAAAGAGCTTTGCCTCCTCAGTGAAATCTCCAGCATAAACGTTTACCCGAAAATTGAAGGCTGTGCAGATGTTATGATTCAGCAGTGAAGATTCTGGCCAATTATGCACAGTATCAAGCCACTGCAGTGTAACAGAGACTGTGTGTGTGTCAGAGAGAGAGAGAGTGAGGAAAAGAAAGAGATAGAGAGAGAGAGAGCAGAGGAGGGTTATGGCTTTAATCTTTAATCTTGCTCATCATTACTGAGTAGTGTAATAGAGGCAATGGGCCCCACGGGCACAGCATAAATGCAAACACAGAAGACTAGAGCCTCCAAATATCCTGCAGGAAAAGGCCTGGCAGATACTCTGAGTACCAGATATATGTGCGTACACACTCACACACACACACACACACACACACACACACACACACACACACACACACACACACACACACACACACAGTGGTTAAAGTGGGATTTGGTAGGTGGGGGTACTCTATTTTCCGGTGTGGTGGCGGCGGCGGGGGGGTATTTGGTGGATCTGGCGGCGGCCGTGGCGGGGGGTATTTGGTGGATCTGGTGGCGGCGGCGTTGAAATCACCCATTCCTATATTTTTTTAACCACAGTGATATAAGGAGGTCTAACCAAAGACTTCAACCAGGGATGGATCATGAGCCTTTGGGCCCCTATTTGGTTCCATGAGAACATTTTTAATTTGGTAAATATGATTTCCTGTATTCTGGTGCATTTTGGGGATGGCCAGCTGGAAATGAACAATTAGTGCTGACATTTAGATTTGCTTTCATTCCCCTAATCACGGTGAAGATAAGTCATTTTGGAAAATGACACTTGAATCAGCCTTGATGACTGCAACAGTGAAAATGGATAACGAAATCTGTTCTGCATCAGGCCAAATCTTAGTCATTCTTACACAGTAATCACAGCGCAAATTACACAGTGCCTACTTAGTTCCATGGCCTGGACTGTCCACTCACACAGCCATTAATAAACAACACTGCAGACTTCAGTTATTAAATTAAAAATATTTTACTGTTAAATTAATTATCAAAACATGACATAGTAACAATGCTTGGTAGACTTCTTAGACTATCAATTGCTTGATTTTAAAAGAAGAATGACTGTTTAGGCACCAATTCCAGACAAATTCTTACCCTTGGAAATAATCAGTTATTTTCGTTTACACCCTCTCTTATTTCGATCCTCCTCCATCTTTAAGAAGGAAATTACGAAGACATAACATTACCAACGTGTTTTCCAATTAGGAAACAAGTACCGGTACTCACATATTTGTCTATCTGACAAGCTGACGTGCTAGCCAATAACCAACTAGTTGCAGTTAACCAGGGGCGGACTGGGGGGAAAAAGTGGCCCGGGAGTTACTGTCAGACCGGCCCACTCAATACACGGCGCGTGGCCCACTAAGTACACAGCGCACTGCCCACTCAGTACACACCGCATTTCCCACTCAATGGATCGCACGTATCGGTCAGTGGCCTACTGGGAAAAATACCCATACACTTAACATTATTTTGGTTAATTACAAAAAAAATTACATCATATATGCTTGTTTTTTAATAACATTCGGATCCACCAATTTGCCTGGATGGACACATGGAATAAAATTATACTGGCTATTGTAACACTCCAAGGTATAGTTTGCAAGATGAATAGTATCAGATCAGATCAGATGGTTATCAGATCAGATGGTTATACGTATAACTACAAAGCCTATTGGTTAGTACACTCAAAGCGTATTAGATAAATATACTTGAAATTAGTGCTGTCAAACTATTACAATATTTAATCGCAATTTTTTGTCTATTATAAATGTCCCTTCATTTATTTTGTATCCATTTATCCATGTTTTATTCCAGAATCATCTATCTAGATAACATATTAACATTGTTTATAATGTAAGTGTTGTGAAACGCAAGCTTTACTTGGCCAATTCAACACCTTTAGATAACATATTAACAATCTAGATAACATATTAACATTGTTTATAATGTAAGTGTTGGTGAAACACAGTGATTTTAGCATAACAAACTAGCTGGTTAACTTATTTGACACAAGTTACAGTATTAGGAATGATAAGATTGCCCTATTTACAACTACCACCATGGATAGCTTGCTCATCGATTGTAAACAAGTGACTACAGCTAACATGTTAAAATAGATTATCTCGATGTTGACAACAGCTTGCTTATTTTACCAGATCATAACGGTCTCAATTTAAGACATACCGTTAGCTAGGCTTGCTGTAGGGAACGTAACCTCATCTGTGAATAGCAAGCTAACATTTGGCAAGGTCAACGCCACATCTTACCTTATCACAATGTCACCAGTCAGTGGTTTTCCAAATAAAATGTAGGCTAGAGTAATTGACATTTAATAACATCTCAAACTAAATCAGACTGACGGAAGAGATTGACAGAGGCAGCAGCAAGCTGTGCCTCATCCGTGTTAAGGGCTAGGGCTGACTGCACACGTCAATACGGTTGCTTGCCCTGTCTGGGAGTGTTGCGTGTATGTATGCAAATCCAAATGTAAGAATCCCAGAATCCTCTACCTCAATCGGCACAGCTGAGAACACTTCGGCTGTGTAAGTACCAATTTTCAGGTGTTCATTAATAACGTAGAGATATGTGCTTACGTTGAACTTCCGAAGTCCATAAAACACATTTAAGAAGTAACGTAAAAAAAAAAAAAAAAAAAATCGAAAAATAGTCACCATAGGTGTGAAGACAGATTGCAAGTAGAAGTATAGAATTCAGTCAGTGCTTGTAACTATTTGTGTTTCCTAGAGAAACTAGATTAATGTTGTCTTCAAAAGCTTGAAAATATATCGTACTATGCGCTGCGAGTGACCCGGATGGCGATGGGCCGGTTGATGATGATATTGGGCTGGTGTTTTGGGCCATCGGCCCACCGGGGATGTCCCCGGTATTCCCGATGGCCAGTCCGCCCCTGCAGTTAACCATTGTTAATGTTCGTCATTCTCAGTCAGGGCCAGAGTGATAGAAAACGAATAACTAAAAGCCTGGTTCTTTCTTTAAGTTGTGTTTGTTGCCCTATTTAAAATATAGACGTTAGACTTTAGCTTACTACTTCACCTTGGACTCCAACATGCACTCGCTCTGACTGGAACAGTCTAAACACTTACCGCAAAGCGTCGCGCTCTCAACTGAACTGACAGGTTAACTGTTTTTTTTCGCGCGAAGCGTGTTTGTCAGAGGGATGAACAAGGCGGGGCTAGGGGATGATATTAAGTTTTGATTTGATCGAGACGCTGATGAACTCCTTCAGAAGGAGCGCGAGCCTTTCACAGTGCACGTAAAGGCCGGTTCAGACCAAAGATTCGCGACGAGACGAGACTGGCCTTAACATTACAATTTTTTTTTTTTTTTTTTTTTTTTAAGAATCTATTTATTTATTAATTTATCTGAGGTGCCGGTACTGAGTACCGGAGCGTTCCGGCCCACTTTAACCCCTGCACACACACACACACACACACACACACACACACACACACACACCGGACACACACACACACACACACACACACATACACACACACACACACTCATAGTCCTCAGGTTTGCTTTTCAAAAACACATAATCAGCTTGGGGAAATGTTCATGGTAGAGGAAAGCAGTGAGGATACTTACCCTACATGATGAGGTCTGAATCATGAGCCCCCTGTCTCTCTCGTGTGGTTAGTTACTGATCCTTAACTCTCTCCTATTGCAGTGAACCAGATATTATTGCAGAGCTAACATACCTATAGATTGAAATGTACATTGGACGCACATAGACACATTCGTCATTTTTTTCTGGTTTACAGATGAAACCAGTGTAGAGGAAAATAGCCTGCTGGTGCTCTCTCCTGCACAGGGCGAGTGGTAAGACCTAGAAATGAGTGGCTTTTAAATGACTCTGTCTAGGCCTGTGTCTCGGAGGAGTTTGAGCTTTCTCTTCTACATTCAAGTTCAGTGTAAGTGGCTGAGTCAGGATTCTCATAAGTTTGCTTGGGATGCAACATTCTGCACTACTTAGTAGGGACCCTGGTGACACTGTCTGAAAAATGTAAGTACTTAAAAACACATCAGGCACATCACATGATTATATATTGTGTTGTTGTTTGTTAATAAAAGCATATTCACAGGTGAGGATAAACAATGTTAGTGCACTAAATAGTTCAGTAAAGACCAATAGTTCAGGAAAGTTAATTATTACTAATTGAAATCATTTTTCTTCATTATTGACAGGTTGATAGCAGAACTTGATGAGTGAAATATCTTTGGTCTACAATATATTCTTTCTTCTGATACTGTGTGTACAGTAAAGCGTTCACCAAATCTTGTTCCAATGGTTCATTTAGGCAATTTCATTCAGGAACCCATTGCCCAACACTTGCAGTTCATTAGCAATAAACTAATGACTCTCATAATTGGCATGTTAAACAGTTTTCTGGCCACATATATTCTTTAACTGAAAAGTGGTTAGTTACATGTGTTATGTAATTGGGCTCTATGTTCCTTCAGTCCATTTGTGGTCAAAGGATATAAAGCACAGTATCTTAGCTTAGGGTACACATTGCATAGGATCCTAACAATAGGCCCTAAATACCCCTGATGGATCCACATTGTATGCAGTTAATATTATAGCTATATAAATGCTTCAGCAATAACATGATGAGGTCTGCCACTAAGGAAAATCACCTCCTTAATTTGAATGGAGCATAAATAAAGATTATTAGGTTAATTAATTATTTTGCAGTTATTATTTTCTTTTACCTCCACGTAATTACTCTATGCTGATATAATTGAATTTGAACCGGAGCCAGTAGAGGATAATTTGTTTTCAGGTTACCAAATGGTGACAATGTTGCTTGGCTGAGAGGAAATGACACATGGTAGCTAGACGTAATTCATCTGGCTGCCACACTGACACCAAACCAACAAAAGGAAATTAATTCAGCTTCCCAGCCACACTGGCAAACAACATTAAACACAGAAATGAATAACAACAGCGAATCAAAGACCAACACAGGGGCCGAGGTAGTAGATATCCAGACATATCAAATACAACAACTCCAACCAGGTGAATACAATATACGGAGCAGCATATTTCTGACAAAATTATGCATGATGCTCTTTTTGCTTAGCCTTTTGAATATGTGAGCAAGGGAAAAAGTGTGGAGGGAGAGAGGGAAAAAGCAGAATAGAACAGAGAGAGAGAGAAAGAGAGAGAGAGCATGCAGCAAAAGAGTTTGAAAATGTAGAGAAAGAGTGAGAGAAAGGGAGAGATAATGCAAAAAGAGAGAGAGATAATGCCGAGAGAGAGAGAAAGGGAGGGATAATGCAGAGAGAGAAAAAGAGACAGAGAGGGAGAGAAAGAGAGAGAGAATGTAAAGAGAGAGAGGAATGGAGAGATAATGCAGAGAGAGAATGCAAAAAGAGAGAAAGAATGCAGAGAGAGAGAAAGGGAGAAAGAATGCAGAATGCAGTGAGCGAGGGAGAAGGAGAAAGGGAGAGAGAATGTGTTTGCTTTTTATCATGCAACCACATGTGTACACATGCCTTTGGTTAGTGTGACAAAATGTATTTGTTGGCTGGGTTTTTTTGTCGCAATTCATGCCATATGGAATCTCTAACCATGTATGGGTGCACACATCACAAAGAAAGCAGTGGCGCGTTGGAGCAAGCACAGAAATGAGGATTATCGCTTATCTTACAGCATGGCAACTGTGGTCTGGCTGGAATGCGAGTGCATTTTATACCTCTTTGATTCACTCTTTGGGGAGTATAGCACATGCAAAATGCATTCAGCACTCATAGCCACGTAATTCAATAGCACCATTTGCTTCCCACTCACCCCGGCCTGCTTCAATGCCGTCGCGCTGCTGAGACACAGAGAAACAGAAACACACATCTAGTGTACATGTGTCCCGCTTTATCCCCGCACAACATTCCACCGTTCATTTCAACTGTTACAATAAGCAGTGGATCTGCCTTTTAGATGCTGATGCCTCTATAAATAAAAACCATGTTACATGAGCTCTTATAAAACATCATATGTTATACATTAGCTGATGTTTGACCTTCTTCAGCAAAGTGTTGCTGAGGCTAGAGCTTTCCACCCAGACATAAGTATTTCATATCTCCCTGCAGTATGTTTCACAAACACAGTAAATGCATATCCTGTACACACAACATGGTGGAAATGGAAAATGTATTACCTTTCCACTAAACACACGCACATACACACATTTAAGTCGACAAACATTTTAAAGAATATACTTAACCTTCTGGTCAGGTCAGAGGGCACTCCACTAGGCAGGAGTTGAAATGTGTGTCTTTGTATCAAGGACAGAGTAATCTGATCAAAGCATTACGTTCACCCCAGGTTGTAGGTTAGAAAGGGACATCTGTTTTCCAGGCAACAGGCAAACTGTAGTACCATTTTTGGCACTGATGAAACATGATGTTTTCTTTTCATGGCTTGGTGTCCATACTAACGGTGTACCTGTTTTGACCTGTATCTCTAGGTCACTATAGTCAAATGTGAAACTGACAAAAATTTGTCATTTTCCCTAGTGTTCACAGAGAAGCCTGAGTATGTGTAGGCCATCCCCCATTAATTTATCTGGCCCTGGAGTCTTTAGGTTTCTTTAGCTCCTGCCAGTGGAATTAAATGAAATGAGTAGCTGGACAGATCAGTCTGTGAGTAAAACAACAATAGTCAGAATACAGTTAATGATCCCAGGGGCTGCACAAAGTCATAAACTGTAAAGACATCCTTTTACTTTTTAATTCCTCTGCCCCCTGTGGTCATTCTACGGAAGGCCAGCATGCTGTTTCAATCGGGAGAGCTGTTTGGCTTGGCTTGCTGAACACATTCGGCTTTCAGCTCTTTTTTTCCTGTGGCAACTCTACTCACTGCATATGTAGTTTTATGTAAAATTTTGCTCAGACATGTTTTCTGTAGTGTAAAAAGAAAATGTCAAGCTTTTTGCAGGTAATGTCTTGAACACACAATGTTTGTTCTCTGTAGTACAAAACGATGTGGCTCCGGCTTGTTCAGTTTTCTTTATCTTTTGAGATCCACGTTAAGGTTTTTTATGTTCATCATTAGCTGTATAAAGGTTGTGTTTTTACTGAAATCAGGTCTTGCCACTGTACATAGTCTTATAAATAAATTAGTGTATTAATAACTTAATGTCACTGTTTCATGGATGTCTATGCTTCAGTACAAGTAGAGTGGTGTTTCCTACACTGATACTAGTCCTCTTAAAAGTGAACTTGACCAAATAACTAAAAGTTTTAATGAACTTGGCAGTACAGTATCCTCCGACTGACTAAAAGCACAAATAAAAGCCTAACCTCCTAACCTCTGAACTGAGTGCAGCTAAAAGAAAGGGAAAGTTAAAACCCAGGAAAAGCCAGTGTACAAGTTTTCAATCTGGTTTTAAAAGTGTACAAGCAGGGAGCATGTAACATAAAAGGCAAGACTATTCCATAATTTGGGACCAATGACAGTAAAAGCTCGACAACTCTTTGATTTAAAAATAGACCACGGTAAAAACCACTAAAGGTTTATCGGAGGACCTTCAACTCATTGATGGAGTAAGGGGTCAGGGGATTGGAAATATAAAATGGAGCTAGTCCATTCACAGTCTTAAAAACAAACAATAAAATCAACCCTGGACCTCACTGGCAGCCAATGTAGTTCTGCTTAAACTGGTGTAATGTGGTCAGACTTCTTGGTCTAAGTTAAAAGAATAGCTGCTGCCACTTTTTACTTATTAAGTGATGCTTGGCTTAACTCTGAGTATAGTGCATTGCAATAGTCCAGTCTGGAAGATATAAAAGCATTTACTACCTTCTCACAATCTTTTTGGAACAGGAAATGTCTCACTTTAGCAATTATTCTCATCTTGTAAAATGAAGTACTAACAACCGAACGTATCTGCCAAATTGTGTGTCAAATCTGTCAAATTTTTAATCTGAGTAAAAATAACACCCCAAGGCTATTACTACAGACTTTTGGTACAGTATGAGTGGACCAAGCACATGACTAATCTCAGGAGACCAAAGATAATAACCTCTGTCTTATTTCCTTTAAGCTTCAGGAAGCTATTACCCATCCAGAGTTTAATGTCTTACAAGGCAGTCCAACAGAGGTTGTCAATTGTCTTATAAATATAATATATTTGTAGTAATGTATTATATATTTGTAAAAGAATAGTAGTAATATATTTGTAGTAAGTAATATTAATTAAAAGACGTTCAGTTGTCCTATGCAAACATGTTTTGTAGTACCAATTCATATGTTGTGTATTCAGAAAGAGGAAGTTCACCATTTACATGTAAATTCCACCTGCAGTACTGGAGTCTGGTGAAGCCAACCATGTGATTACTTGTGCATCAGTTCATGCAGTATCTTGTATGTTGTAATACTACTTATAATACTTAGATATTTGATTACTCACCTTAAGCAGGTTTCAGTATGAAATAAAAACAGTGACCCGTTTCTATTGCTGGTAACATCCTTGGTGTGATAATGTGATTTTTTTTGTTGTTGTTGTTGTTTACGGTGTAGACAGTTTATACCATGGGCCAAATTTGGTTTAAAAGATTGTGATGCAATTTGTGATTACATGCCAGTCCAGTTAAAACGGTAGAGGGTATCAAAGTCTGAAACCTCTGTATCACAGCAAACTAGTGTTACATGAAGTGTCACAGTTGTGTATCTCCCAGAACGGGGAGTGGCGAGCGGTGCCCGGGGAGTGGTCCTAGTTCTCCGCATGTTTCCCTTGTTCATTATGCTTACAAACTGAGCGCGTCAAGAAGTGGTACGGAGCTGATTGTGAAGATTACCTTAAGTCAGTTCAGTGCACAACGCCATTTGAAAACTACGAAAAGGCAAAAACCTAGCGGGACAACCTCATTCCGCACCGTCGGTCCCCTATAAAGGGAATGCTTTTAAATGAAACTGGTGTAATCGCAGGACAAACTTCTCCAAGTAGCAATCAAACTTTAAAAAACAAGATACGCATGGACCTGACCGGGCAGAAGACACTGCTATCACTATGGGAGTAGTCTGAAAGAGTGTGCGTTTCAGCGAAAAGTGGTTATTTTGTCGTTCGTAATAGTCGCCGTGTATTTTTCCATTTTGTTTTGTGGCACACCAACGGGCAGGACTGTGGAGTCTCTTTTGCCGGTCGCGTGGCTTCTTTGTGTACAGCTGCTGTCTCTACGTGCATGCTGAAACACCGTGGCCTGGAACAGAAGTCCCAATCCTCGAGGAAAAGGTCTAACATCACACAACTGGTATTAGGCTTTAAATCAGGAGCGCCAATTAACGCCAGTGAAAGAGGATTACCTAAACTTCACACTTCGTTCCTTTCCCTTTCCCCAAGCTACCCCGCACCGTCCCGACCACAGCTCGCTCGAGTCTCTCCATTGCTTACTGCGCGTGGATTGTAAAAAGAGAAAACAAATTGAGCTCAGTTCATTGTACAGCTGCGCTCTACACCGAAACATCATGGATGTACGCTTTTACCCGGCTGCTGGAGGGAATTCTATTCCTGGAGATCCACAGAACCTGGATTTTTCCCACTGCTTGGGATACTACAACTATAATAAGGTGAGATTGTAGCTATATTATTCAGTTTGAACTGTGCACTGTGAGTATTTGGGGACTCGCACAACGCATCTGTGCTGGAGTGAAGTTGTGTTGTATTCTATACGACAAACCGACGTGATCACGGATGCTGGGCTTGATAAGGCTTGATATTTGACATGCTGGCCACTTTGGTTTCATCCTTGTTTATTTCTGTAGTGTACAACAATTCCGTTGTAGAGTTCGTAAACGTCCGATGGCCTCGATGCTCTGCTTGTAGACTATCTTTCGGACGTAGAAACTTCATTGGCACTTCATTATGGCATTGTTACATTGAAAGACTTAACGCTAGGTCAGAGGGACTTCGTTAGGGTAGGTGGAAGTGCAAGAATTAGCCTATGATGTCACTTGGGGTATTATAACATGCTCAAATGCATTGTAACAAATGGACTGTAATTAGGGAGATAGATCGGGAGTAGCCTATGTTGTAGGTCTAAGTACAATATCTAAGCCAAATTCTAATCTTGTTCGGAATGGTGAAGGGGCGTATTTGAAACTTACGGCGTGATGGTTATATTTTGCGATACATGGCTATTAGATACACCTTACAGATCAAAAAGGTACCCTCAACTGAGAGCGGGTTTAGGTTGTGTTTGAAATCGATAGTTTGAAAAGACCCCAAAACAAAGACCTGTCGATAGGAGATCTCATATTACAAGATAGTGGCACAATTCTAAGGGGTGTTACAGCTAAATTATTATGTTCTTCGTGATTAGTCATCAGTTATAACCAACTCATAATACATAACAAAAAGCGTGTCGTCAGTGGATATTCGGCCAGAGCAGGTCCTCACTAAAGTTGAAAGATTAACAATATGTAGTAACTTCGTTCGAGCTGTTCCATACTTTTGTATTCGCATGAACTCGTCGACAGCGCCACAAGCCATTTCCAATGTGAAATTGTAATAGGCTACACCATAAATAAGAGTGCGTTTGAGTAGCCTATGCGGGCTATTGCCTCTTTATGCTGATGTAGAACCTACTCTGTAGACATGTAGGTAAGCATTTGTAAGATGTCAAACTGTATTCAAAAGTCGTTGCATCAGTGACATACAAATGGCTATCAGTATTACTACCCAGAAATAGAGGTGTAGTTTATCATGTCATTCTGTTTTTTTACGATTCTTTGTTAACAAATACATCTACTTGTTTGTTCAGCAATGTGCTAATGTGAAAGTTATAATGGTTTTGTTAAGCTTGCATAATGAGGCCTTGTGTGCAGCTTTTGTGAGTCCTAAATATTTTTTTACCCTCCAGTATCTTAATGTGAACCATGTTTAATTTCATGTTGGCATGCATATGCATGCAAGACTGTATTAACTTGTCATAACCTACTATATTAAAATAGTCATTCATTAATATGTGCTGATGAGTTTATAATATACCATATATTCCTGACCCCATGTTAAGCATTCGTTCATTGTGTCATACTTTCATTTTACCATGTGATCTGGTAATCTGGTGATCAAAGTAATCTGGTGATCTAGAGATCTGGTGATCTGTGTTCACAGTTTGTCTTGGGAGGAATGTAAAAGTAATATACATTTCAGGGTATGTGTTGAGTTAGCACATATACATGGTGTGATCTGTGTGTGTGTGTGTTTTTGGGGGGTGGGCAGCAATCATAACAGCTGAAACTGATCAAAAGGTCTTGTTGAGTCATCACATCATCAGCACACCTTCAAGAGACCACTACATTAATTACCCCAAACTGTCTAATCAATCTTACTGTCTCAAAAGGGATTTGGGGATTTGAAATGGATGAAGACAGGGAGGAAGTCAAACCAAAGCAATTAGTCACTCACATTATATGGCCAGTTAGCATTGTCTATGTGTTGTTTTCTCTTTTCCATGCAAAATGCAGTTCATATTTTGACATACAGTATATCTGTCAATACTTGTTTGCTACTGGGATGTCAACAGTTGCATTGCATCATTCTCAAAGGGTTGTAACCTGATTGACAGCTAAATGAATGTACCTGGACCTGTTTTTCAAAATATTTGAGAATTTGTAACAAATGCAAAGTCACAAGGAGTAATTCAAACTTAATGAGGTTCTACATCCAAGGATAACAAAATGCCAATAAAAGTATGTGGACGCAAGGCCAAAACTACCTTCTTTGGTATAGATATTGTAATGGATTTAGTCATTGAATACATGATAGTGTTGCTCTTTTTGATAACCTCTAAGCAATCCATTAATTCTGATACATGAAAGGTAGCAATAATTCAGGTTGGAAAGGTCTGTCCTTCTAGATTATTCCCTTAACAGGCCATAACACAAAAGAGCAATGTTCACCATTCCCACAGAAAAACCCTCTCGTTCAGTGATTACTTTGGTGTTTTTTTAAATTGGGTGCAGTCTTACATTCTACCAGAACTCAATTTATCTGGGTAATGGCTGTGGTTTTTACTGGCGCTTTGGTTTATACAGAGAACATGTGGTTGTAGTCAGTGAAATTTACAAGAGAATAGCTTTACTTCTGAGATACTTAAAGGAATACTTGCCCATATTATCCTGGACATACCATGGGCTTATTTTGTGTGACTTCATTGTGATGAAATAATGTATACTTTACATAACTTTTTTGAAAATGTAGTATGTGAACCTACAATACGACAGTTATATAGTTCAGATATGTAGCAGTGAAGGGTTTAGAAAGACATTTCTTGCTGCACTAAACGGCCCTTTTCACATGAGCTTTCCTTAACAGGGACATATATTTTCTTCAGTTTGAGATACTCTTAAGTGCTGCACTGCTGAATCAGTCAAGGCAGGATTCAATAAAGACAGTTGTCAAGGAGCCATTAAAACCTCCAATAGTGCACCAAGTGCACTTGGTTGTATCTTTAGTAAGTGAACTGCTGTACACTCTCCTAACTTATGAAGATGCTTGTATGTTCACAAGCACTCAATATTTTGAGAACTTATTTTCACTTCTAGTTCAGTTTAAGTCAGAATGCTCAGTATAAGCCAAATTAGCAGGTGGAAAGCCATCTCTGTTGTTTTTCTCTCTCGAATGATCACTGTCATTTGCTTACACAAGCATAGATGATTCTCTTTGTGGAGTTTTCTCCATGACAACCTCTTTGGACTTTGTGTCAGGAAGTGTGTACCACGTAAGATTTATCATAGCAGATGGTGCCTGTAAAAATATGACAAATTGCCTCTGAAATTCTGCACAGTGCATGCACTAATGTCCTCTCTTTCTCAGGATTAGAGCATACCAAATAAATAAAGGAGGGAAAAATTATATAAAAAACACGTACTTGATGTCAACATGGAGCTGTACCAACTGTTATAGTAAAACAATCCAGCCCCCTCCATTGTTGGAAGATTTGTGGATAGTGTAACATGCAAGGATGGAGCAAGCAGCTGTGGTTATCAAGGGATGTCAGAGGGCCCCCCTGTAAACGCTGCCCTGGCACAGACAAAAGCTTGATTGTGAAGACTTTGGTTGGCATTGTTTCACGCCTCAGCATGGAAAACAAAGCTAAAAGGAACTACGGAGGAGGCATCAGATATGTTAAATTACAGCCTCTTCCACTGTAACTCCCCCCCCCCCCCCAGGCAAACTCACAGTATCCCCACTTCCAAATCCCCAATTGCCTTCTTTCACCTACCCCCTGTCCGTTGTTCTGAGCCTACTTGGTCTTCTCATTCCTTTGTGAGATGAGGATTGAAAGGGTTAAAGTCCTCTCCAAACACTGAGCTACACGTGCAATGCCGACAGTGTACACAGCTGGTGCCATTTCATCACACACATTCTAAACATATCCAAACACAACTTTAAATGGAGGTACCTTGAGAAGCTGCTTACTTAGTTATTTTCAAAGCTTGATTGATGTAACCAAACCTCCTTGCAGAAGCTTTTTTTCCACTGTGGAAATGAATACCTGTTTTGTATGCTCTGAACCAACCCTTGTAAGTGGACTGTTTTATCATATTTATTAAATGTGCTTTCACAAGGGAAAAAGTGAACTCCTTACACCCTTTTCTGTTATTCCAACCTTTCAACCATGTAAGGTTAGACTTTGAGTCAAACTGAACTTAAAAAACCCAGATGTGTGTAGATCGTCTCACCAAACATGTATTTTCACATTCATTAGTGTTTTTTCCCTCCTTTTTCTTTGACCACACCCCTTAGCTTCTTTTAACCCCTGTGAAGGAAGAGCTTCCTTGACAACGCTTGAACAACAGTGACGTTGCCATGGGAGCGGTGCTTGGACACCTGAGTGATAATGTATATTTGCCTTTGTAAAGGCACAAAGATATTGGTGGCAAAGGAACAATAGGATACTTGCAGAACTGAAATGACATTTTAGGCTTTCATAAACAACAAGAGAGGACACCAGATGCAGAGGCTGATTAATCATGAAATGGGCTCCTATTTTTGGCCGACAGCACTTGTTGTTTGAAAGCCGGGCTATTGTATAATGTTTTTCAGCCTTTATGTCATCAGCGCTATCGTGTTCCATAAAGATGAACAGATATAGAAATTGTTGACATCAAGACTTGTGGCCGTGACACCCGCAGTGGAGTCTGTTTTCACTGGATCTGCAGTACACACAGTCCACTAAGCTGACCTTCATATCAAATCACACTCTGATAAACGGAGGCATGATACTGTTTCAGCCCACCACATCTGTGCAAAGCACTGAAATAAAATCCAATAAGTTGCTTCTGTTGTTGTTCGTATCGATCCATTTTTTTGTCTTCTAGATCAACTTGTGTTCTAATGTGATTGTACCCCTCAGGACAAAGGACTCACTGTTCTCTGAAACAGCTGAAGCCAAGCAGGCTTATTTTACTGACAGGCCATGAGAGATGCAATGCTGAACAAATTGGTAGATGATACTCGGTTCCCCTGTGGTTGTAAATGACCAAGGCCATTTTGCATGCAGTTGAATTAATAAATCTAACAACAAACCACCCCAGAGGGTAGCTACCTATGTGTATGTATGTCCGAATGAAAGATTTAGAACATTACCTGTAAACAGTGTTAAAAATACCAGTGCTTCTTAATATAGTCACACACATATAAATGCCCTAACTTAAAAAAAAAAATCTTCTTTCCACTCCACTGTTGGGAAGCGGTGAGATAGCCCTTCTGTGTAATCTCGATAATGCGGATCAGGAATGTTGCTGCTGAATATGTAAATCTTTGGCTGACACAGCCCATTAGCCTGATCAGATCTCATAAAGAGCATGTTTAATCTCATGGCAGGCCATAAATTGACTAGGCTTCTTTTTCCTCAAACAACAAGCAAAGAAGCCTTTGCTTAAAGAGAATTTGGAGATGTGAGACGCATGTTTTGATATACTCTGGAACCTTCTGACAGGCCTCCTACAGTACAGTGCATGGTGCCAACACGTGTGACTGCAGTTTAGATAAGGGGACTGTAGCGCTGAAGAAATGGTGTTAGGCTCGGTGTCGTATTGCAGCCATTTATCATGACACACCATCAGTTCTTCAGTCCACTATTTATTATACCACTCTAACACATCTGTGTGTGTTAGAGACAAGAGCACAGAAGACAAGAAACATTCATCAGGAACAGCTGAAATAGTCACCAATCTCTCTTTGAGAACATGTCAAACTAAAATAAAATGACTTCTCTATACACATGGAGCAGGTCAGTACATGAACTACAGATATAATGATCAGGAAAATTATTTCAGGGTAGTATTCTCCGCTCTCATTTGATACCATATTTGTTGATGTATAAATTTGACACCCAAGGTATTCCATCGATTGATGTAGAAAAACACTTAAACCCAGCCATAGCAACGATTTGCCAAACTACCGACCTGTTTTATAAAAATGTATTAAATTCTAATTGGATTCTCTCTCTTTCTCATATGTGACCTTTATATCTCTTCAGTTTAAAATATGGTTACACCTGGTATAGCCATCACATCACTACCATATGTTAGGCTGTGTTTCAAGACCTGCACATATTTCTAAACACATGTTGAGTTAATTGAACTGTATAACAAAATAGTTAACTCAAATGGTTAGTCATGCCCTTACTGCAATGATCTTTTGGCAATTCTGTTACACTGGGCTCTGCTTTCATTAAAGTCTTAATGGCCTGAGAAAGTAGAATTTTATTGTTCTCAACAGGAAGTAACCTGAGATTTAAGAGCTTTCGTTAAGACAAAGCCATGATAATGGAAACCCTTCCTAGCCCCCGGGTTATAGACCCAAATTTGCCCCAATACTCACTCAACACACGGGGGAAAGATTTTCCTTTTGAAGCCCAAGAGCCAAATGTTGTCTTGTCGTTATTGGCATAGGTTTATTTTTTTCACCTCAGTTATATTTATGACTCATACTATCTACATTAACAGTGTTTTTCCTTGCCCAGGCATTACTCACTGTTTTGGTATTAATTTGTGAATGGGCCCACCACTGCCCTGAGTTCTCATTATTGAGCAGCGTTTAGCAGGGAAATACTGAGGTCTCTGATATTACATGTCGGATGAAAGAGAATCATACTGTGGTGATTATTTCATTAGTTTCTTTGTTAGGCAGGCTGTAACCGAGGCACACATTCCCATAATGCTTTGTGCCACCAGGTTGTCCTTTAGGGAGTGACAATGGCAGCAGGTGTGCAAATATTCATAAGGCTCACTGAGCAAAGAGCCCTGATAATGGGGGTAAATATAAGGCTTATTTGAATGTTCAAATAGAGGGCATATTGAAATGAACCACCAGCTACACCATACTGTTCCTCAATAACAGTGCTACTTTATGTTTAAATCGCTGCGCTGGTGGTGGAGCGAGAGCAGAAAAAAAAAATCTCATAATTTAAAGGGACTTGGCCATTAGCAAACGGCTCCTGTTACATGTTTATCGCCCCTCGTCAAGCCCATCACAGAGATTTGCCTATCTGAAAGGTGGTCCATTCCAGCTGGAGTCAATGTTATGGAAATTGGGCAACCATGTGTGTTTGCCATTGGTTTGAAAGGTCACAGACTAAAGATATTATAGATCTGCCCCTGTCCGCCAAAGATCATAATATTCTCTATGGCAACAGCGTACTGCTAGTTCAAAAATCTGCTAAGGCTGTCCCACTAAAGTATTAACATCATGGCATTCAAAGTCATCTTCGCCCAATAAATAAAGTTTAATAGTTTTCACAAAAGCTAATATAAGTGGGAAAAGCACCATCACAGTCTGCCAGATTTTAATTGGATATTTTATAGAAGTGCATTAGGCTGATAAGACTGAAGCCCTTTGTTTTCCCCAGTATTGTAATTTGACATAATTTATGTTAAATTAAGTGGTAGATCTTTCTCAGTGAGGCAGCTGCACTGCTGGTCTCCCCTCCTCAGCGTGTGGCTATAATACTGTGTCATTAGGAGACTTGATCTTTACTCCACATTATACAAAGACTTATTCTGTTTACAATATGCTTTTCCTCGCTGTCTATTCGGTTGAACCACAAACGCTGATCTATCTGACAGTCCTGCAGTTTGATCTTTTTTTAAAGTAAACAGTGATGCTGTTGTTCACTTAAAGCCTTGCTTGCCCCCGAGTGCTGGTCATAGTGGAATCAAATTCTTAAAACCAACTGTAGCTATGGGCGACTTAAGTAAATCAATGGAAAGTAAATAAATACCTAAATAAATAGAAGGCTGAGATATTAAAGAAGAGGAACTGGATGACCAAAGCATTTGCTCATGGGTACCGCAACCTTAAAATGGAAAGTACCCTACATATAGCATTGGATGACATTTTCCATTAGTTCCATGGAAAGTGGAACTGTGTTCAGAGTATACATTTTCATCCCACTGCCAGTAATTTTGATTTGATAGCGTATTGTTTTGGGGTACATTTATAGATTATTTTCATTAGTGAGCAAAAATACAGACAGACATTCAAAAGGCATAAAATCAACAGAGGAAAAGGGAGGGAAAAAGTGAAAAAGCTCCTGTCTCTCAGCCTCTAGACATATGGTTTCTCTCATACCGGGCTCGGCTCTGATATTTATTTCATACGCATATTAAAACCGTGGAGTGGTTGCTTTGTAGACAGTTTCCAAAAATTGTCCAGTGATTGCTTCATTGCTGATGTGATTTTTACTGGCCTCAAAAGTATCTTTAACAAAACAAAAAAAGTGCGAGCGCCCTTTCCCTCTGGATGTAATTGAAAGTTAAGTTTAGGATGTTCTAATAAAGGTCCCATTAGAGCCACATTGCAGCTGGCTTCCATCTGCTCCCCCAATGCCGTATTGATGTTGAGGGAGGAGACCCAGAAAGTCACCCTGTATTTGGCTCCATTCCGCTTTTGTCCTCTCTTTATTTGAAGCCATTCAGGTGGGCTTTAGAGGTGCCCACCCCCCCCCCCCGATTGTTTGCTGAAATGAAAAGCAATAAGAGCAGGCGACGTGGTGATTTGTAGGTGTTGTGGCAGTCCATTTTACCTTACAACTGTCTAGGAGTCCGAGTGAATTATCAGGTCCTCGCTTTCCCTCGGCTGGTATTCTGGACATGAACTGGACTGCTGGTGAAATCAATGGGAGGCAGGGTCTGGTGTTTCAATAATTCTCCATAAAGAGACTTGCAGGATCTACAGTACTGCCCTATAGCTCAAGCGTATTCGGTTGCTTTACAGCATGTCTTTGGGGCTGTAGGGCACTGCAGATGGAGATGGATCTGCTTTTACAGGAGATTCTGTGGGAGATTTCCTGTGACAATTGCTTTGATTTCCTTTACTAAACCTGACATAAATTCCCAGCCAATCAACAGTGACCTAGCTATTTTATCTTTTGATATTCTCACAAGACAGAGAAACCAAGCACTCATATATAAATATATTTTTTCTTCTTGAATCCTCTTGCTCCTGAAGGAGAGAGGTAGAATGATTACATTGTATAAGAGACATTACAGGCAGTTGATTAAAGCATTACTTCAGAGTTATCCAAGGTTAACCGTCCATAATGAAAGACTGTGAAAATAATGATACGCTGCATGGTTTTATGAAAGCTGGTGGCCATTCAGCCTGGCTACTCTGACCTTCACAAGTCACACGAGCTAATCGGAATGAGCCCCCTTATCACAGCCGTGTTTTCAGGAAGATTCCCTCTGCCCCCGGCATAAGGTTAGGAGACAGTCACTGTAAGGCGCTTGATGCTGCAGTGTGGACAGGTGTTAGGGAACAGTGTGTGTACACAGACAACCCCTTGGCTTCGGGGAGTAAAGTTTAGACCGGCCTTTGAAGTGTCTTGCACTTTCCCTTTGTAGGAAGATCAGTCACCCCCTCACACTCTTTTAGAATTGGAAGTGTGCGTCTTTAAACAGGGAAATATTTATTTCAGTATATTTTCCCAGATGTCTGTCTCTCTCTCTCTCTCTGGCTTTCTCTCTCTCTCTCTCTCTCATGTTCTGAAGGTAGGATATATCATTGCTTGTGCAGCAATGCCTTAATACTCTTCAAAGTCAGAGCCAAAGGTGAAAGCCCTGCTCCATGTCGGACAAACATCTTCGCTGTGCGTCGAGATCTCTAGCCTCATGCTGCAGAGGTCACCGCGTGTAGTAACGCTGCACACAGCAGTCCGTCTGTAATCCTTGGACAGTAGCTTGGATCATGTGCTCTGTGTTAGTTCCAAGGCTCCTGCAGCTCAATGGGGTATTGTTTCAGAACCATTACGCGGCATGTCGGCCCTAATAAACTACCGTCATGAATGCATTCATCCCCTCCTGTTCTCTTGGCCCAGATGTTAAGTCACAGAGGGAGTGAGACAACACTGTTTTTTTAGGCATTGGCCAAGGTCTAAATCTCCCCTGAGACAGCCCCTAGCCACCACGTGTAATTGTCATAAAGTGAAGCTAATCTTAATAGTATTTTTTTTTTAAATAAGCTTAGTGTTGATGAGCTGACAAACAGAGAAGACAAAGTGAGGGGGGGGGGGGGGGGGGTTGACTCTGATACCTCAATGACAGTTCATTCTGGCTCATCTCATAAATTAAAATTAAGCTTATTCATCTGCTATCACATTTGTGCACTTGGCAAAACAGCAAAAAATAGCAAGTGTTAGCCTTCATACATTCCTTGTCCAGTTGATTTTAATATGGCTCTGAGTGTATGCTGTGTATGGTGGGCGGAGAGCGTGGGCTATCACCCATAGGCAAAATCTCAACAGGGAAATGATTGTCACATGGAAGTCAGACCATAGCCATCATCACTACATCATAGTCATATTCAGATGCTCTGTGCTTTTCTGACGGTACACATCTTGTATCAGGCTGATTTGGTGTTTAGGAACGTCAGAATGCTTTAGTTCCCTTGTTTGTATTTGGTTAGAATGGTCAAGAATGCTTTTGAGGATCGTGACACTTCTTTTAGCCTATGAATTATTCCTGCCTCACACAGGGCAATGCAAATCTAAAGTGCACATGATATTTTGACTAATTCATTAGCCTGTACTCACAATAGTTGGATCCAGTTTTGTGGCAACAAAGGTTGAGAGCTAATTAGTGTTTTTAAAGCCAATCGGTTCCGTATGATTGCAGATACTGCTTTTAGAACAGCATTCACTTCTACTGGATTGAGTGATTTCCCGACAGTAATGTATAAAAACGGTGCTTTTTCCAGTTTAACTGTACAGGAGATTGGTAACAACAGGATTCTTACGTTCTTACTTTGGGGAAATATTGCGGGAGTTAATTAACAAATAAGTGCAATTGCTTCATCCATATTTTCAACATTAGACTCTGCACAACAGGCAAGCCTCAAGCAGCAACAACAAAGTAGTACATAAATCAAAGTGGCTTTCTTTGCCAAACTGGCCCCCTTGGGAGGTGCCTCAGTACTTAATTAAAATCTAGAAGGATCTTGTTTTAAGTGTTAGGTGACCATGCTGCATAACAATGACAAAGCGTGCCCCAAAGCATTAGTTGTACATTTTGGAACATAAAAAGGACCGTATCTTATTTCTTAAACTCAAATGAGATCTGAATGGAAGCATTTCCAAATCTCTGCAGTACATGGAGACTTCTGTGTTTTTTTTCGTGGATGCCTCTACTGCTGTTGTTGGCAATGAATCCTCGCCCAAATGCCAGAATATTCATTTCAAAACGACCCGTGTGGGATTACATGGCATGTGGGGACTTTTATGATTCCATTTATGATGTTTATCATTGTACAGTGAAGTTAATAGCACTGTATTTTATTCCATTCATACATGTTAACACAAACAACCTGGACGAAAATAGGTTATAATGTGGTGAATATACCAAAGACTGAAAGGAGAGGTCTGACTACAAAAATTGGTTCACTCCTGTTTCTAATTTCAGCTCCTTGGAAACTAGTTCATTGATTTCTGTCTTCTTATCCTTTTGACGTAAGAATGATCTGTTTTGTCATCCCCGGTGATTGAACGTCCCTCCAAGACAGGTCTGCCATTTTGAACCGCTGGTACACATTTACATGTGTGGACAGGGAAGTGAGAGACAACATTAGCCCTTGTTTTTAGCCTGTTTCCAGAGGCAGGCTGATAATGACTGCTTCAATTAGAATGACGCCTATGGGATTAAAACCCTTGCTGAAGTGACTGACTGATTACACAAATAAGTAGACAGATTGATGGACAGTCATACACTGTGAACCCTGGGAGGACGCAGACGCCCGTGGACTATCTGATCTGATGTGCCGTGCACTTAAGTTTCCTGACAGCTCCACATTGACCACCTGAGTGTCCTCTAAGCTACGTGGTTCCTGGTCACCGCGGCGATATTAAGTGATCAGCTGAAATCATTGGGATTGGAATGCCTTGGAGCGCTGATGAATGTTGTCTAACATTTTCTTTTTCTCTCAGCCACTGAACAATCAGCTCTAGTGGGAAGCCCATCAAAAAAGAATAATACATTATAGGAGACACTTGCAGAAAATGGTACTTAAATAGAAGCCCGCTGAATTGCTGAGTGTTGGAGAACTAACCAAGAGCAGCCTATGCTGCGGTCAATCAGTCACACACGCTTGGAGGGATGGATATCCAGACTCTGCAGATTTAGGTGAAAGACATGATGATCATGCCGGGCGAACCTGTGTCGTCTCCATCTGCTCTTTTACATCTGAGCCGGCGGGAAACATGTCTCACAGTTTGCTTGATTAGAAAAATGCAAAACCTCAAGAGCTGACAGCCAATCCTGCAAGTTAATTGGGTCGGCCTCTTCAGCAGTGATGAACAGAGAGATTAATTCTTCCTATGTGTCCAGTAAATCAAGCACCCTATCTCGCAATAAATTGGCTGATGGCAGATTGACAAGCGCTCCTTTTTTCCCATCCGACTACAAGACTTAACTGGATGTTCTCCTGTCGTCCAGCACTCATTGTGTAGACCACGGGACTAGCTCTGCTTCAGTCTCAATGCGCTGACTGCCCTGGTTGTGATTGTTTCACCTGCAGTTGCAGCTCAGTGCTAGCAGGAGCTCTATCGAGATCTAGGCTCACAGCGCTAAGGATACATACGGCTAGGAGCACTGGTGTGACGGAGATGTGGAGAAGCGGGTCAAACGCAAGCCTAATGAAGACGAATGGAGCCGAGTGCTGCTCACATGTGTGCCGGGCCTTGGGGTCTGATGGGTTTGGTCCATCGCATAGTGGGGACACGGCGCAAAACCCATTTATTTTTGGTGCAGAAACTCACTGTACAGATCCCATTTGCCCTAAAATAGAGGTCAAGACTGGTGTACAGAATGTGTCGCTGACCCTATTTCACGCTTCTTCTTCTTGGAAAATGGGATAAACACCTGCCAGGCGAACATGTACATTTGCTGCAATCAAAACAGAATAGCTTTTAAACGTAAAAGTAAATGCGTTGGGGTTTTAGACAATTAGCTGCGAGAAACAAGAGGGATATGCCTGAAATATGTCTGTCTGCACTTTTAAATAAATCACATCAGTGATGTGATGTGGGAGGATTATAATGAGGACTAGATTGAGCATTCAGTCAGCGCATATGGTCCATTGCTTTTTCCTTTAGAGGATATTGTCCCTCTGTCAAAGTAATTTTATTCCCACTATAGATAAACCTGACAGGAGTCCTATTTGAAGTCCAAAACCATCTTACTGGGAGGAGTTGTTGAAGCCAGTTTTATAGCACCTAGGCAGTTTAAGTGGGAAAAATCATGACTGGTTTTTCCGTTACATATCCATACCCTGGCTTGTGGTTGTAATATGTATTTGAAACTGGCTTTATGACTTAATGTGATTGACACATACCTCAGTGCAAAAAGTACTGTGGAAAATGTATGCGAACCATGTTGTTATCCTACAGGAAATCCACATTAAGAAACATTCTAGCTGGTTAGAGCTTGTTTTAACATTTGGCTCATCAAAAACGAAGGTTTATTTTGGGGGAAAATCCGAGTGCAATTACTCTGTAGTTTAGAACAGATGCATCGGTGTGTAAGCAGAGTGTTTTTTTCCCTGAAAAGAAGAAATCTTCTGAAACATGGACCAACTCCAGTAATTCTTAGGGGTTGTCATTTTTTTGCAGGTGCCTTTGATCTCTGAGCTGTCTCCCCGGATTGAAGAAATGGAATAATTTCACTGCATATCTGAATAAATCCTTAGTATGCCTTTGTTCACCAGCTTTCTAAATGTCACCATAATGATGGGAAATGAATGGCTCAGATTAGTTATTGTTATTATTCTACACTGGTATCATAATCTTCCTCTTCATTTAAAAAAAGCAACACATTTAAAATGTGATTTTTGGGTGTAAATACAGAAGGAATATACTAGCCGCACACGGAGTAGGGGGCTGTTCTTGTCAAAAAAGAACAACTGCTGGGTGTCATGGAAAGATGTAAGTGTAACTATTATCAAGCTCCCAAGGTTCTGTTGCTAGAGAGTGTCAGTCAAACTGATAAATGGAAGGTAATTGGCAAAAACTCAGTGCTTGAAATAGTTAATTGTCTCTAATGTCTGAAAGGGACATCAGAAGCTGTCTGACTTTAAGTCTTCACAGCTGTCCCTCCATTTGGGTAATGTTAAAATAAAACATGGCGTTACATAAAGTATCTCTCAAGATGGGCTTGTGTATGTAAGTGTGTGTGCCTGGACGCCACCCCCAACCGTTTTTAGCCAGGTTACATTTAAAAAGCAACAAAATACAGGTAAAGTCCAAATAGAGCAAAACAAATGTATAACCTGAAGAACATCCTTATCCCTGCATTTTCATAATTTCAGCTAATTTGCTCCACTCACACCGTTAATCTTAGTGCGACCTGTTGATCGTTAGTTTCCAGACACATTTCTGGAGGGGCGCCCAACAGTATTTGCAGCAGGACCCCTGTCAAAAGCGCCAAGCAACACAGCCACAAATTGGAATGTGGTACAGCTCCGGGAAGCGGGCCAAGATTTAAATTAGACAATAACCTCTGCTCCCTTCTTCTGCCTCTCTTCTTCCAGCTGTAGGCACATCCATTTGTTTAATACAGTCAGCCCTGCAGTGTGTAATAGACTGATATATGAGTCACCACTCAGCAGTTTGTGTTCCCGAGATTTATAAAGACTGAACAACTGGTCAGGTTTGTACTAACTGGAGTCTTATCAAGAGAACATGCTTGGGGGAAGACACATATCCTTTGTGTGGAGTAACCACCCTTGCCAGCCCCCTACCATATGTTGCATATCTTTCCATGGTGTAAGCATATGGCATGTATATTTAATTGAAGCTCATTTGCGGGATGTGTGTTTATTTCACGATAAATGACTGTGCCGGACAAATTAAAGAGATGCCGCTGAACGCTGGCATGGTGAAAGTGGTCAACACGGGACAGATGCCAGTTAACACACGTGTGCTCATTGAAACACAGAGTGCAGATCAACGAGAGGCACAGGAAGAAGGACATTTTAAAGGAGACAGTTTGTGAACAAGGGAAGGAAATGAGCAACATGCCTGCTACGAATGGAATGTTTAAGTCAATTTGACATTCAAAGAAAGGAGGAACGTGAATGCCATGCATGCTAACATTTAACTAAATTCCAGTTTATCTGGCTTAGTAAGTGCAGAGGTATGTTTTTACTACTTGACAACAAGAACTGCGTAGTGTAGTGTGTGAAAAGGTGTGTTATGCTCATGTATGTCCCTCTGCACCCATTTTCCTGATGCACTGTCAGGGATTAGATGATTACATCCTGTGCTCTGACCTCTACGATGCCCTCTTTTTCTTATCCACAGACGCTTCCTCAGATGGGAGCATTAGCCAGTAATAATGTACTGAGAAAGAGAGAGAGATAGAGAGAGAGAGAGAGAGAGAGAGAGAGAGAGAGAAGAAGGAGCGTGCCCTTCACGCTCAGGCTTCGAAAAAGAGAGAGGCCACATTCCCTGCCTCTATTTGATGTGGTTTCATTTTGCTCTTAAGTGACAGAGCCTGATTGCAACTGTCAAACAAAGTGCATTAGCACCGCGTTTAGCACCACATACTGGGCAAAACTCTGTTTTACTTCTCCAGAGCTTGACTTGCATATCTCAGGTCTTTATCTCTATATTGCAAGGGTTGTGTTCTGTCTCCACTGGGAGTCCGCCCCCCCCCCCCCCCCCCCCCCCCTCCATTCCAAAATGGCACGGGTATACCTCACTGAAATGTACTTTGTGTCAAAATATTCTGGAAGTCCAAAGGAAAACCCTAAATGAATAATGGAATGGTAGAACAACAACATGCTAGCATGTCATGGTGAATGTCCTGCTTGTCTGTATCCGTTAATCTCATGCCGCTGAAACATTGCGCCAATTGCTGATGGGGTCATGAAGGCCTTGTGCCTGTAGTCATTGTGGGAACTGTGCCTCATGTTTCTGAAGCTTGCTCCTCATGTCTAAGCCCCTTTGTGGCTGAGGTCCAATAGCTTTTCACCCCGCTAGATCAAAGATGAAGCTGCAATCAGCCTGCACTTTCTTTTCGGATTTGCTATGAAAGGGCACAGCCCCTGACTCTAGCCTTCAGTAGGGGTTAGATGAAGAGCCAGAAAGGTTTGTCCTTAAATCTGCAGCGGTTAGATGGGACATGGTGGGCACATGTAAAGGCCAGCCCAATCAGGCAATGGTAACAGAGGCCTGAGGCTTGGTTTGTGGTGGTTTCCTATCTAATTCTATCCCACAGTTTCACGGTATTTGTTTGGTACCTGGTCACCTAAAACTAAAACATAGTCACATCTTTGGCCTATAGTTACAGTTCGTTGTTAAAAAAAGGTGCCTTACTTCTCTTCAAACTAAGCCATAGTCTCATTTATTTTTTATTTTTTTTACATGTGTTTGTACTTATACTTGAGCTCTGAAAACAGTGTCTTAGTATGAAAATAGGTTTGACAACAAGTATTGTTTGGTTGAAATTTTGATATAGCTGCAACGCTGTTCTTTCCATGGTTATTTTTCCAGTCAAATTTTGTTTGTTTATAGAACATTCCTTACATTCCAGAAATAAACAAAGTCTAGTCCATGTTTTGTCAGGAAATAACATCTGATTTAATTAATATAAGCAAGGAAACAAGGAAATTGAATTTCATCACTGGAATTGGTTTCAGAGTACATTCTCCAAACAATCTCCAGAGTCTTTTCAACTTTGCAGTGGAACTCATTTGTTTAACCCCTAAAAGCTGGCGGACACAAACGCCCCTTTGAACCACAGCGCTCTCTCTAGATGAGAACTTCAGGAAAGTAAAGACGTCTTAAGTCATACACATTTTTCTGAAACCAAGTACAAATGTCCACATGTGCTGAAATATGCCAAGAAAACATCTTAAGTGTCACGTCATTTGGGAAAAATACCTTTTCTCAAAACATGTAAACACTCTCATATTTTAGACGTAGCTTGCACGGGTGTGTATCCCCCACATATAAACATTAAATCCAGTTCAGTCTATCAGTAAGCTGGGAGTCCAGGGACCAAATGGCTGCCTAATACACTCTAACCTTTTATTGAGCACTGTGTGCAGAGGGGGAGGGGGACAGGTGTTCTTTCATCACCATGTTGATTTTTTTCTTTTTTTTGTAATACTCCCGCAAAGGGTTAAGCAACTCCTTGGGCTCCAGCCCCTTGTGAAAGCAAACAGTGCCTCATGACACACAATGCAGTGGCACAGCAGACTGCAGGTACAGAAGGAGACTATCAGGACAGCACACTGAATAAAACTGTCATCTCGCTAGATGCGGGTTCCTGATAAGAGCATTCGTTCCCTTCTTTTTCTTGTTCTATTTTTCTTTCTCTCTCTCTCTCTCTCGCTGGCTCTCTCTTTCTCCCTATACTCTCTGGCCTCCGCTACTTGAGAGTTTTTAATCTGTTGGTTTTGACTGTTGCTGAGATAGAGGGAGGGGAGTGAGAGAGAGTGAGAGAAAATCGGCTTTAATATTTGCCTTTCTGTAGTCTTCCAGAGCAACTGCTGGAGAGGGGGGATCTGACTGCGCAGTACAGGGGTGTAATGATTTTGGCTTTAAACTGAATATTACCAATCGATTGAGCCTGCAGATCAAACCCAGCTCTGGAACCGGCTGGGTGGACCCACAGAGCAACGGAGTCCGTTTACATGTGAACTACAACACGGTCTAATGTGTGTGCGTGTGTGCAGTGGGATTTCTCTATGATCATACAGGAGCAAGTCTTGCCAAGCTGGGTTGTTAATTAGCATGTTTTTGGAGAGGGACCTGTGAAAGTGAAAGAGAGTCTCCTCATATGGCTTTTGTGTCCATCTCCTCTCCAGTCAGCGAGGCAATTTAAGATGGATTTCTGCCAAAAGTAAAAGGGAAACCAAGGAAGAAGAAAAAACGAAACAAAGCAATTTACCTCTGGTTAGCGTGAACCGCGGGTTTTGCTGTAACTGTGCTATTTATTCTCCTTAGTTAGGACTGGAGAACGCATCAGTGGCAGAGATTCGGGTTTCAGCAAACCGAGGCCTCCCTCTGATTGCAGGGCTTAAGCTGAACTGTAAAATAGCTTGTCAGCATCTGATAGGTTTCTGCCAGGAATATGTTCTTCATTGAATTAGTTTTTTTTTATACCAGAGGTGAAATGTCTGTGGTGTTTAACTATATCCCATCATGTTGGGTAGATGCTATAATTAATGATCTCCTGTCACAGGGGACTGTATAACCTGAGCACTGTAGACTCATGAAGAGGTCAGATTTGTGGATGTTTTTTTCCAGGGTATTGACCACATATTCACATCAGTACACATGTAACAGTAGTGCACTTTTGCTCAGACGATGTATTTGAGTCGACTAGACGTTTTGCCCTCAGGAGCCATTTGTGGAACTCGAAGGCCTGATATTGTGTGTCGCAAAATGGGAGTTATAGCCAGAGGGGTCCACACTGACAAATTTCTAAATAAACATCTATATCAGACCCCCTCTCCCCATTGCTTTGTCTGTTTTTGTCAATGTTTTCTGCCCTCAAAGAAGAATCCCCCATGTATTCGCTGTTTAGGAATAAAGCCTCCTGGTATTGAGGCCAAAGAGTGTGAATGTTATGGATTAAAAGATGACCCATTGTGCAAAGATGTTTTGAACCTCAGAAATAATGCTTGTGTGAAGGGTTGGCTTTTTGATATGCTGCGTAGTGTTAAAATAGCCCCCCCCCCCCCCATTCATATTACAATCTCTGCAGTCTCTTTCTCTGGTCTTTGTCAACCAAAGCCTTTAATACTTTATCTCAACACACAGTGCAGGGCTCTCAGTGGCCAAGTACTGTTGATGCTCAAAATAGAAGAGCATTAACATGAAGTTTATTTTAAAATCCTCGCTAACCTATTTGTCAGACATGTTTGTGGGCTAGGTTTTCTGTGTTGTAGTAGTTGCAGTGGGGCATGCTAATAGGGGCAGTTGTATATTAATGAGGCAAAAACACTGATTCAGGTTTAGGTTCAAGGATTCATCTTAGACTCGCAATTACATACAATACAATACACAATTATCTTATGTAAATGATGCATGGATTAACAATAGACATATATGAATACTATAATACAGTTTCTGAAGATCAGGATGCTGTCCTCTCTCTCTTTTGCCTTGTTGAATTCCGAGTCCCCCATGCTTGATACGGTTGCACAGAATGGCCAAACACTCTCAAGAATGATATGCTGTTTTGCACAAGTTATGTGTTACGATTGCTCAAAGGCACAGATGTGAGGGTGCTTTCGCGTTTTACTGTTAACATTTCTCTTGCTGCTAGCGTAAACTGAAATAGCATCTGATGGGAAAATAAGAATGTGCCTGAAACAGACAGAGCCCAGTAGCACAGGCCTAAGGTTGTTTACATGTACTTTGAATACATAACAACCACCACCACTACCATCTCCTCTCCAGAAGCTGTTTCTAAAGTTGCTGTTTTTGAAACGTGCTTTATGCAGGCTTAACGTGTTTGTTCCCTATTTACTGATGGGACCAAACAGGCCTCTCCATCATATTGGGGGTGATCTGGGGTCACATTGGTGTAATATTGTTTGCGCCCTGGGGTTGAAATAATTTTGTATGTTGTAATAGCTACCAAAACCTGCTTATTTCCCACTGGGCCAATTCTCATAAGAATATTCCTGTGTTAAGGTTATGAAATCCTGTCCAGTTGAGGTATAAACATTGAAATGAAAACTGGTATCAGTCAGCCCATGGATTACAGGACAGAATAATGAAATGGCTGCCATGACCCTTCCTGCATTTGGAGACACTGTATGTAAATTATAAACAGAGTATAACATCAGATGCCCCAGAGGGGGAATACATACGCAAAACATGAACTACTTTCATGATGGTGGAAGGAACGAAATGCAATGGAAATATATAAGTAAAGTTAATTTGTATAGTCACAAAGAGCATTATACAACATAAAATAGAGAAAAACTTAGAAGATGTGGTGGACTACCCATGCCACATGTTTTCGAAGTACAAGAACTTAAAAACACTATGCATAATTACAGCACAATACACAGTAAAAAAATAAACAAGAAATACTTAAAATACAGACCTGGTGCATATAGATTACCCAAACGCCTGTCTAAACAGATATGTCTTAAGCTGCCTCTTAAAAGAAGCCACAGAATCGTCATACCTTAAAGATGCGGTCAGAGCATTCCACAGTTTAGGTGCTACGGCCTAAAGAGCCCAATCACCACGGGTATTTAGGCGGGTGCATGGGACAGATAATACATTAGCTTATTTGACCTAAGCTGAGCTGATGAGTTAGGGTGAAGTAGATGTATGCAGGAGCCTGACCGTGAATGCTCTGGGAGTAAGAGTGAGAATTTTAAACGGGATCCTATACGCAACAGGGAGCCTGAGAAGAGATATGAGTAGAGGGGTAATGCGAGACCGTCTGTTTGACCTAGTAAGTAGTTCCCTAGCAGCATTCTGAATTGCCTGCAAAAGGGATACTGAGGCCAAAAAAAGAAACAAAGCAAATTACCTCTGGTTAGTGTGAACCAGTTAAGCTGTAACTGTGCTATTTATTCTCCTTAGTGAGGACTGGAACTGCCCGCAGACGATCAAGGGCAGACATACTAAGAGGACAAATGTGCATCACAGTAGTCAATACAAGATGAGATAAAAGCTTGTATAAGCACCTCTAGTTCTGCATTTGGAAGTACAGACCTCAGTTTACTTATATTTTTGATGTGAAATAAGCCAGATCTGGTTAGATTATTAACATGGGTGTTAAACGACGAGGACTGGTCAAATATAACCCCTAAATTACACAGGTAGGAGTGGGCGGTTACTGTTGCAGCCTAGATGAAAGACAACATGGCCCCCACTCTACCTGTTGGGCATACTTGTAGTTTGTATACTTTGCCTCTCATGTTCCTGCACACTTTATAATTTCAACTATGGAGCGGACCTTTTCATTAAAGCTTGCTGTCCCACCGTATCTGTATTTAGGATAGTTCCACTCAGAGCTCTGTGTCTGTTTCCTTTAGCCTAAGCCCCTCTGAAGAGAGGTTGAAAGGGGGAAAGAGAGCGAGGAAGAGACTGTTAGTACATGCACCAGTCATCTTTCCAGGAATGCTGAGCCTAGATGTTCAGAGCTGACTAAGTCATTACTTGTCTCTGATGCCTGATTGCTGTAGCGCTTTCTCCTTCTTTTGAGTTGTGTTTCCTATTAGTGTTGGGCCAAAGCAAAGCGTCTCCTGAGCTTCAGAAAATAACTTCATAACTCTTTTTGGTCACCCCATTATTACCTTCCCCCTCTCGTCTCTGAATGGTCACTTTGGTCATTTGGCAGAGCTTATGACCAGAGTGCTTTCAGTGCAGCTTTTCTTTCTCCCGGTTTTGCGTTGTGTGCGCAAACCAGGCTGGAGAACTGATCAGTGCAGCCCCACACAGCTCGTCTTTTTAATTACAGAGAGCTCATTGTCTGCACTGACCCATTTTAAAGCAGGAGCTGCCATTAGCTGTGAAGACCCTCCAATCACTCTTAATTTCATTTGACGTTTGGCTCCAGCCGGGCCAATCGTCAACATGACTATTTCCGACGCATGGACACACTCACACAAACACAAAAATCAACTTATTTAGGAACTGTTTGTCACAAGGCCTTCGAGGTCCTTTTCCCATTGTTTTGTATTCAGTCAAACTTTCGTGTCCTCCATGAGGTCCTGCTGATCTCCCACATCCACTACATCAGAAATGTCTCCAGTGACTTGTGACAGTATCAGCAGTTCTACTGAAAGACGTTTTGCTAGAGAACGTCTGAGAACACAAGGCACGCATTAAACCTCATATCTGCTGAGGGCAAGCCACATTGTGCCAAGGTGTTTCCTCCTCCAAGGACCTCCATGCCTGATTGAATGTGGTCCCCCCCCCCACTGTATTCTTTCCTCCCGAGTCATTTATCTAAGGCTGACACTGTGAGGAATTAAAGTGGGCACTGTCTCTCTTGTGTCTCTCCACTCTATTAGAGCATTTGTTCATTGGCGCCCATTTGTTCGTGGACAGGCTTGAGTTAATATTCATGAGGGTTGAGGATTGCCATGTGGTTGGAGCACTGGGCAAAGAGGCCAAACATGGCAGGTAATTGGATTGTGGGAAGGGGAGGATGTTGATGGTGTTAATGAATAACTTAAACCCTCTGAGCGACGGTGGCACCTTAGCCCCCTCAAAGCCTCCATCCTACAGCGAGAGAAAAAGAAATACGCATTCGCTTCCCTTCATGCTGTTAGCATTATGCAGCGCCCACATTGAGGATGAAATGAGGCATTCAGAGCCTCACGGCCTGCATCGTCCTTCCCAGAATTCTCAGAGAAAGAGAGAGAAAGATAGAAAGAAAGAGAGAGAGAGAGAGAGATCTTTCTGTCTGTGGCTTGAGAGCCATTGTTTGTTCTCCCCACTAAAGTCTTATTCACATCCCGGGAAACAGAGAGAGGAGAACCGAGAGCAGAGTGGAGTAGAGTAGAGCAGAGCGTAGCCTCCCTATCTCTTCCCACATCGGCACAATGTTCCCTGTGTTTGAATAGAGAGGGATATCTCAGAGACTTCAATTTGTAATCTAAAAAGACGAAGGAGGACGGGGTAGCACTCCACCGATAAGCCTCTCGTGAGGTTAATTACTACCCGAGTACTTCTCAGAATGACTGACTTAGCCTCACCAAGATGGCAGAGAGAGAGAGAGAGACAGAGAGAGAGAGAGAGAGAGAGAGAACGGATGGGGAGGGAGGAGAGAGGAGGGGGGAGGACACGGTGGAGTTGCTGTGAGGGACGTTGTCAGGTTTACTCCCGGACAGATGTTTTCTCCGCAGAGGTTATCTGTCTTGTTTGGTGTGTGTGCGTGTGTGTGTGTGTATAAAGACCCTGAGCATGGAGCTCTGAGCTGCAGTTTAGAGAGTAGATGGCTCCAGGTAAGAGGCGGCTGGAACCACCTGCTTTGCCAGCTGCCGTCAGCCTAGTGGCCCCGGCTCAGCCTTGCGTTACGCTGTTAACATTGCTGCTGATTCTCCCCTCTCCCTCTCCAGGGCATATACTAATTAATGGATACTATTCGTAGTTGATTAGCCGCAGTTCCTTCGGTAATTACATTCGCATACTAACCACTCTGAAGAAAAGAAGAGGAAAAATTAGGGAGGGGGTGAGGTGGAAAAAAACATTAATGCACTTCTCATTTAGCTCTGATCTTAATTTGTTTCTGCTATTGTTTGGACTCGGCAAAGATACACAATTTTTTTTTGCCATCATGTGGGTGCAAGCCTCTTATTTGAGTTACTTTGCATTCATTATGTCTTTCCGCATGTCTTAGTAATGAATACACAAAAGGCGATTTGTTTAGTTTACTTCAGTTTGGCTGGCCGCTGGAAATTGTGGATGGACCGTCTCTCAATCGTCTCTTATATCCTTCCTCTCTTTTCCGTTCTCTCTGTTTTTGTTTTTCGCTGTCTCTTCAAACTCCTCATGAAGATGCAACCCACCAAAGTTCTCACTGTCCTGGTTCTCCCCTGTGCTCCCCTGGCGTAGGCTAGGGTTTGTGTTGCTCGGTCACAGAGAGGCCCATTGTGCTCCACAGTCCAGCTGCTGTCCCATAATTCTTCATTCTGTGTCCCATTGTTCCTACCTGTCAGTGCATTTGTGTCTCAGAAGAAAGGAAGTGGCTGCCATTCTGCCAGGGGGTTGTGTGTGTGGGTTTAAGAGGGAACGGGGGCTTGGGGACGAGGGGTGTGTGTGCAGGGGGGGCTTGGGGGTGCTGGTGTGTGGGGGTGAACAGCCTGTGAGGACCATGCTATTCCTTCAGTCCCCCTCTCAAGCATGCCCTATTTAAATAGCCCATCCATACTCAACCCCACTCTTACAACCCCTACAGTCCAGAAACCAAAAGCTCCATGTTCTCATGATGCTCCTCTGCACCTCCAATTCTGTTTTTGTTCCTCTGCCGATTCAAACCACCCCTCACACCCACACACACACACACACACACACTCCCTGGGTTACTTGAAGTTAATAATCTGCCGGTGCATCTCGATCCTTTGCTTTGTGATGCAAACCCATCCTTAATTGCCATCCCATAAGGCATGAATAGTGAGCCCAGATTCTCATTACCTTGCAGAGAATTGGCCGAGCCTCTCATGCATCTCGTGGGCCACAATGAAGTAACGCGTCGGCTTTTTGCCTGTGTGAACAGAGCCAGAGGTGGATGTAATATGCAAACATCAAAAAGCCTGATACTGGGATTGCCTGCACAGATTTTCGGGTGTTTGCTTGGCCGGAGTTAAATTGCTCGTAGCAGAAGTCCTTCCGAAGATAATGAATGTCTTAAGTGTGTGTCATGGTGCAAATGCCATGGCTAGAGGGTTTCTAACGTGTCTTTTGTTTTGTTTTTCCTCACAGTTTTCAAACAACAACAACTACATGAACATGGCAGAAGCCAACGGAGCCCTGCTTGTGGGTGGTGATGTAAGTATTGATCTTATTCTCCTTATTACTGCACATGATTTACACCTGTTTCGGTTATCTCATTAAACTTAAACACCTCAAACACCTCCACACACCATCCTTGTGCCAGTAAGAATCACTCGCTGTGTACGCGAAACATCATCAGCACCACCCCCCCTCTACACACAAACATCACCTCCGTACGACCTCTTGCTCTCTCCCGACACTGAAACAGAGAGCAGACTTCAACGTTCCAGATTGCCCTGCGTCAGGCCCAACAGAGGTGGCCTGTGTGTCGCGAGGTCAGATGTGGACAGCAGGCGCTGCTGTCTGGTCTGGTGGTGGTGGGTGTATGGAAATGCAGAGAGGAGGAATGCGAGCAGCAGCCTTTGTCAGGGAAACATAAGGTGTGTCGCAATGCACGACCATCTGCTCGCCACATTAACACGGCGACATGTGGCAGTGTCGTCACTGGGAAATGTAAGGGCCGGCCCGGTAATGATAAATGATCCTCCCCCACCACCATCTCCTCGCTCGGATGCACCGAAGCTGCCACTTGAAGTGCCCAAATAAAACAAGGCTGAGCGGAAGAAGCACTGAGCACCTATCCGTAGAGCTTTGGGTGTGGGTTTTGTGGAGTGTTTCTCCTGAGCCCCTTTCTTCATGAAGCCTCCATCACAGCGGTGCGATATCCTAACAGCTATTTTTCACGATGTCACGGCTCGGAGCCCGGGAGGTGTGTTCGGATGGGATTATCAGGGTTCGTGTTCAATTTGAGTTGGTCTAATATCATGGATTTGGTGGAGGTGGTGGTGCTGTGTGTGAGTGACGCGTTTGCTTTGACAGCACTCAGCCCGCCAGAGAGAGGAGTGCCGCCTCAGAAAGTTCGTCTGTAAACACCTGTTCCCAGGCTTGTTGGGAGACATGATCAAGGAGGCTGAGCTGAAGCAAGTGTCACTGCTCAACCCCCCCTGAAAAAGAATATCTGTCTTTTTTTGCATTTCCTGTCATAGGGGTGTTGCCTCAAATGCCAGCTCCTGTCATTAGAGATATGCCTGAATAATATGTGTGCTACTGTAAATCAAGGAACTGATGTTTGGACAAGATGGTGAAAAATACAGGGTAGGCTAAGTTCTCTTTCTCTCTTTCTCCTTCTCTCTTTCTCTGTCTCGATTCTTTTTTTTTTCATTTTATCCTTTCCCTCCCTTTGCCTCCCTGTCTCTCTGGGTTCATGTCCTTCGGAGGTTGCAGTGAATTATGATCCAACTGTGTTCAAAATAGACTTTTTGCTCCCCCTTGGCCTGTTCCTCAGCTCTTTCATTGACGCTGGAATAGTGACAGAAAGGCAGGCATCATCTCATCATCTCATCTCATCTGCACTTCAACAGCTTGGGCATGCGCTGTTTGTCCTTTAACAGAAAAAAATGATCAGGGAGGGGCTTTTTTTTTTTGGAGCTGACACTGTGATTCGGCGTGCCTCATGAATCCGTTCTCCACTTTCACATAGCAACCATTGTTAACAGACCCAGGCAATGCATTTCCAATGCAATTCCCAGGTGGGAGAGAGACCTTATAGCATCCATACAGCTTAGCTTCGGCTGCAGCGTAACCGTGGCAGCCGAGCCTTGCATAGCTACAGACGAGTCACTCTCAGATTCACAGCTCGAGTCATAAAAACTGGACCTAGGGTTAGGGAAAGTATAATTTTACCCCCGTGTTAAAACCAACTGGCTGCATCCCTACAGATCTGAGCCCCTTTACTGTGCTGAGTCCAGGCCAGCCGGAGCTGTTGCTGGGAGAAGGCAGCCCCAGCTGTGAGGGCCTCTTGTCACAGTGGTGGGGGCTGGTAGAACTCGATAGAACAGGCCCCTCTGCTCATTTGCATTTTATCAAAAGGAACAACTGTTTCCTCTGTCATGGTGCAGATGGTATTGTACTGTAGCACACGTTTTAAAAATTAAAAGTGCAACGGCATCAGGGAAGGGTTTTCATTTCTTTCGCTTTTTGTTGTACATTCGAAACGAAAAGCTGGGGGGATTTTTGAGTGTGTGCAAAGCATTGTTTCTTGTAACCTGAGCTGAAGTGGCATTAAAAGATACTTTCCACTCAGCGTTGTGTAATTTCACACCGAAATTAGTTTTCTCTCCACTGTAACGCTATATTAATCTACTTAATGTGTCAGCCCCCGGGTCCTGGGTGCAGCAGGACAGACGGGGGACAAGCCTCTGCACCAGCCCAAGCCAAAATGCATCTGAGTCAGTGTCAAACCGATGAATCTGACAGCAGTGACATCTAAAAAAAAATGTGTTCATGTAGGCATTCTTTTATCCCCAACTCCATTGAGGGAAGCACCGAAAATGCATGGGTTTTTAAATGATCTCTTTTCAGTTTAATGGCAATGAGCCGTTACCATAAGAACATCAATTCATTTGCCTACTTCATAATCTTTGTTTGTTTACTTTAATGTTAATCTGTTTCAAAATACAGTACATCTGGAGAAAAAAAAATGAGTTGAAATAAAATGTTAGAGACAAAATGCATGAGTGTGCAGGAGGGATCGTATATCACTGCTTTATGCACTTGGGCATGTTTGATAGGATGACCTTGGTTTCCTGCCAGAGTGTATGTTTTAGCGGGGAGCCGTTCCAAAATGGAAACTGATATGCACAGATTGAGTTCCGTCGAGCAGTATCGCTTGTCTCAAGCAATCAAATTAGACACGTGTAATTACTTATAAATATGCTGAAATGGATTTGCAATGGCAGAAATTTGAAGTATTCTCATCGTCGGGCCCCAGTGATGATGTCATCTGAGCGGCACGGCTCTCCGCCTCACTGATATTGGAAACTGGGCTTCAGTCCCTCCTCTATTGATCCCCTGCCTATTATAGGCTGTAATTGCCTCCTGCTCCCTCTAACAAGTCCCAGTTATTGCATCGTTGAATCGGATTACAAACTTTATTGAGAAACTGAGGGTATTGCTTCAAAATTTCTATCCCACTACTTCCCCAGCACTGGAAGAGACTTGGATATGAAACGTCCCTCTATTCCCCACTCACACCCCATTCAGTGGCAGCTCATAGGAATACTCATAGTCATTAATCTGATCCAAAACTTAGACTTACAACTCACACTTATTTCATAATTTCCTCTTATTACCTCATAATTTATGTAGATACCTGTTTTGGGCAGCAGTGGTTCTTTTCAACCCAAACAGCATATGGGAAGGTTTTTTTGGGGGATGCCCATGGTGGCTGTTTAGTTATGTCGAGTCTCTTCTACCGCTGGACGTGTTTCTCATGACTGCCCACCATCTGAGCTGTGTGTGCCAGCTGAAGCAGCCACAATCAGCAAACACTCGACAAAACAGATACACATCACACACAACACACGCACACACACACACAAACACTGCCAGGAACATCCACACACAAACAAGCGCAAAGAGCAAACACCCACATGCACACACCAACACAACACACAGATGTGAGGCAGCCAGCATCTGCCCCTGGTGCATGCCTGCTCTGAGCTTTCAGAACAATTTAAATGGATAATCAAGCCGCTGACGTGAAGAAAGTGGATTGTGCATCACTTAATCTGAGATCAGTCCCCCACCCCCTTCCACAGCCACCTCATGAGCACACACACACACACACACACACACACACACACACACACACACACACACACACACACACACACACACACACACACACACACACACACACACACACACACACACACACACACACACACACACACACACACAAACACACACACACACACACACACACACACACACACACACACACACAAACACAGCACCCTCCCTAAGCTGTTCCCAACGCTAGATTTAGGCAGGCTTTATGTGAAGTGACACTAGACAGGCAGTGTGGTACAACTCTGTCTCATCTCCACCAGGCGATCCTAGTCTGGCACCTCATCCCCGCAGAGGGGACCAGCAGTGACAGCTGACACCTTCCATACACCCCAGACAAGCCCCAAGTTCACATCTTCATTTTCACTCTCCCCCTTTTCGCCTGCACAGATGCTAATTTAGATCATCATTATCAACGGGAGATGGAGAAGCAACTGGGGTCCTTTGATAGGGTTATCACCCCTTCTCTTTATTTATTTCGGTTCACTTTTCCTTTACTTACCCCCACCGACCCTACAAATCCTTATTGTTGTGTTTCTTCTGACTCAGAGCCGTGCTGTAGAACCTCCTCCTCCATAACCCCCCTCACCCCCTCGCCCCCACCTTGTTCTTGCAGAGGCAGGCCTTTGTCTGAAAGGTCACAGTCACATTTGTTATGTTTTCATTCTGAAGAAGCAGGAGAAAGGGTTGGGGGTGGAAAAAGAGTCACAAGAAAAAGAAAGAAAGAAAGAAAGAAAGAAACTCACCTCACCTCACCTTGTTATCTCTGCATGTTGTATCAGATCTTTTGTTTATGGCTTTTATTCTGGTCTCTCTGAACCAGGTCACAGGCTTCTGTTCCCCCTGTTCTCCTGTCTCTCCACACTCCTCTCACCACACAGCCCAGCCGCTCAAGAAAACCTGCTTTTCAGAGCAACTCCCCGTCTCGCAGAGAAAGAAAAGGTCACGGAGTAGAGCAAATGAATGTGACTCCCACCCCCCACCCCTCCGCCTCCCCCTTCTTGCTCCCTTCCTTTTGAATCTGTCCCCTCGGCGGTTTGTGGGACGAGGCCAAACAAACAGCCGAGTGTTTCCCCAACACGTCATTCTTTTCTAATGACAGGTTCAGCACTTGGCACCGGGCCTGCTATGATCTGATCCCTGATCATTTCCATGTGCTGTGCCTTTCCACTCTTGAGTCATGACTGGATTTTTCTGTCCCTCTTCATTTGCGCGTGCACGGCTCAAACGCCCCTGTTTTGATTAGCTCGCTTGCTAATTGGAGCTCAGGCGTGGGGATGGGGAGGTGAAAAGAAACATGTTTCGGGAGCTACTGGTTTAATAGAGTGAGGATGGGGGGGGGGGTTGGAAAGTGCAGTGGAGAGTGGCGATGGTTTCAGTTTCAAGTGCTGCTAATACGTCCTCTGCGATCGGTCAGCCTGCGGGTGCGGTGGATTCGACTCGACCCTGCACCGGTCGGCCTCAGCGCAGAAACCAGAAACCGATTTCACAGCTGGGAAACAAGCGTCAGAAAAAGTTAACCACTGGTACCGAGCTGTAACATAAATGAGAGGAGAGAGAGTCACTTTGAGGCAGAGAGAGAGAGAGAGAATAAAGACACTCAACTCTATTAGCTGCCACCACCACTGGAATTCATCAAGGCTCGTCAAGGCGGCAGTTCTGTGGAGGGTGTGAATTAGTTTCAAGTGTCTGTGTGCTGAAGCAAGCAAGGGGAACATTAATACACTCTAATCAAGGGTTATGCTGGCATATTCCCACTGCTGCCTACACTGTGTTTTTTCTCCTCTATCAACTTAGCGGTAGAGAGAGAGGGAGAGAGAAAGAAAGAGTCTCTAGACATCCTATAACCCTGTTATTTACAATACAGAACACAGAGACATCAGAGGAGAGAGATGGAGCTAGAGGAAGAGGAAGAGGGAGAGATGGCGCTAGAGAAAGAGAAAGATAGGGCTTCTGGTCTCATTGTAGTGGTATATCCTGCCCAGCAAAATTTTTACTGAACACTGGCCCATAGCAAAGAGGGATGGAGATTATGGAACAGTGTTTGTATTCAGGGCCGATGGAGACAGCCAAAACCTGTTCACCAGCACCTGTGTGTGTGTATGCCAGGTAGACAACTTCCCCTAGAGAGCACTGGAACTGAATGCTCTGGCTAATATAAATAGAAAGAGAGAGGCTGAAGGAAGTTGTAGAAGACAAGACCAGAGAGGAAGGTGAGCAAGTCTCATCTTGGAGAAGCCAAACTAAGCAAATTACGTGTGACCAACAGCTTTAATTCGAAGGCAGTGGGATTAGTGTGTTTGATGAGCAGATTTAAGAGTGCAAGTGTCGGGAACAAAGAAAAACACTTCTGGCCAAGCATAATAATCTGGAGAAATGTTCTTTAAGCCCGTCTCCCTGTGACATGTAGTTTTCTCTACACTTCAGCAGAGCATCTCCTAGCCCTCAGATTAAAGGCTTTTATCATGTTTCTCCCTCTCCCGCGATGGCTGGCCGATATTTTAGGGTTTTGACATGACTGCTTTAAATATCCCCATGCCAAGCAGAAATTCATGTTGAAGTTATATTTTGTCAAGT
>NC_137927.1:11860993-11955993 GCF_963457725.1 Sprattus sprattus | reverse complement strand
CACACACACACACACACACACACACACACACACACACACACACACAGACACTGCAGAGGAGGGGGTCGGGCACATCTGGCCCCTTTACACTCAAGATAAGGACTTATTTCCAGATTTATGATGACTATCAAAGTATCTATTTAGATGTCTGCTGTGACTGCCGTGTTCCAATCAAAATGCAAATGGGGATGAAGCAGGAGGACATAAATAAACAGATCTGTTACAGCCTCACACCTCGCACTCGCAGAAAAACACCGGGGCTAAAGAAAATTGTCCACCTCCCCTCCCAGAGTCACCATTAGTACTCGTGTCAGGAAGCGGCGATTTCTGCTCGTGTTTTCTCATTTCCATTTCAACCACTGCCAGCAGACTCAGTACGGGGAGGCTTTAATCATAATATTAATTACTCTAATGATTTTGACTCACTTGACAGAGTGGGCATTTTTTCTTAGTCGATCACACTGAGGAAACCCATCAGTAACGGCAGTCTATAAAACAAGCATGGCCCATTTAGGATAATTAAAATGTTAGTATACCAGAGAGCCACACACACACACGCGCGTGCACAGACACACATTCATACCCACACACATCAGTGTAGGTCTGCTCGTGTTAAAACCAAGAGAAGAGATTATCTAAACAGCTTTTTCTTTATCTTTTTTCCCCCTCATTTTCTTTCTTTTTTTCCCCAGAAAGTGCATTTTACCTAATTTGCACAATGTGTCATGCTCTTAGTGGAATGGCACCACTGGGGCTATGCAGAAGTGCTTTTTCTACAGATGGCCACTGCTAATGAGTACTGTGTGCTCATCTTTGATGTTCTCTATGAGCCGAGACCTCCGCTAGCCTTCCAGTGCTCCCCGGTAATGGGAATGACAATGACACTATCAGATCAAGCATGGCGCTTTAAAAAACTGGAGAGAAGTCAATCTCGGTCACTCATGTTAATGGCCTCGTTCTGGTCCAATCAAAGTCATCGATGTGCTCGGTATTGCTGTGCAGATTGTGGCGATGTCGTGGTTCATGTCTGTCCCTCGTGGTGTGGAATATTTTCTGTTACACCAACCAAAACCATATTTGCCTTTGTAAAATGTAGATTGTGCTCACAATAAGTCATGGATTTGGCATGTAAGATAAGAGAGGGAGAGCACAACTAGAAATCCAATGTTTTTTTTATGTGTGTCTGAGAGGTGTTGGAACTATTGTTTTGTGTGTGTGTGTGTGTGTGTGTGTGTGTGTGTGTGTGTGTGTGTGTGTGTGTGTGTGTGTCAGAGGAGAGTGAGTTCACGAAGTCTTTTCAATATCGCCAGGTGCGTGGCTTTATGATGTGTTGACATTGGGGGAGATTGAGTTTGCGCTGCTGAATGCCAGATGGATGTGCTGAGGGAGAACAAATCACCACTTCTTTTTCCCCCCTCATTCTTGATGTTGTTGTTGTTGTTGTTCTTGCTCTTGTTATTGGGCTGGGTTATTTTGTGTGATTCTTTGTCAGTACCACTGCCCTCCTGATCTGTCTAAGCTGAGCCAGAGTGACAGGTTCTGTAATTTCACTCATGGTGCAATCAATGCAAACACTTCACCTCCACACTTCACAAAAAGCTTTTCTCCAACAAAATGTTTTTACACAAATCATTTAAAAAGGGGGAGAAATGGGAGGAAAAGTCATTGGCAAATGGCTGAAGTTTATACTTGTGATATAGAAATAGGAAAATTCTCATATATACTGTATAATTGTGTGTGTGACAGTATGATATATGAGGGCCGCCAAAAGAATGTCATCCTCAGTCATACTTGAGGTTTAATTTCGTTCCTTTGTCACCAACCCAGTGCAAGGCTCTAGAAAGAATTCTCAAAAATGATATACGCTGTGTGATTTTTGTTTGTGAAACACAAATCCAAAAAGCCTCCCTTGTACTTAGTGTGTCTGCATTTTTTGTTTTAGTCTATGTGTCCAAGCGCTTGGCAGACAGGACTGTGTTTCAGCTCTGGTTCCAAGGGTGTGGCAAAGAAAAACCCAGAGCTATGGCAAGACTTCTGTGAAATGCTATTACTTGGAATTCTGTGCAGTAGCACCAGGAGATTGGAGGAGTCACTTTTATTTTAGTAGTCTCATATGTAGAATTAATAAATGAGGTGATATGACAAAGCAAATCTCTACAGCTAATTACAAGTAACCGTAAATCAGAGGAGATTTATGCTCAAGTGTTTGCGTCTGTCTTCCTCTCTGATGCAGAACATCGGGCAGGCTCACCTTCGCCAGTACCCCCCTAACCCAGCCATGGTGATGAGATCCATCATCAACATGAATAATCCCAACGGCATGATGTCGCGGAACCAGCTGACCACCATCAACCAATCCCAGCTCAACGCTCAGCTGGGCATGAACATGACTGGACCCAACATCGCTCACACTTCCCCCTCCCCACCTGCCAGCAAGTCAGCCACACCCTCTCCTTCAAGCTCCATCAATGAAGACGAAGGCGATGAAAGCAATAGGGTAAGTGACGGCTCTTCTCTGTATTCATGACTGTCACACTCAACAACAGAGTCCCCAAACTAAAGGCAACACAGTTTCCTTCAAATACTGTATACACATACATATTTCATTACCATTTTCTTGAAGCGTTCATTTGGCTGCACTTAATGGGTTCCATACGACTTTGATTTTGTGCCAGTGATATTTTAAATCACACAGGAAAGGTCACATAGACTGTGTTATAAGCTGGGTTGCAAAAGTCATTGTGTTTGGGTTGAAAAGGACATTGAAATGGAGTTGTTTTTGAGATGATGTTGCCCAAACCAACCATGCCTGTACTTGCAGAGTAAATATGACGGGAAACATCCATGTACTGGATAGTATGTGCCTAGGAAGTAATTAATGTCCTACATATACTGTGTTATAAGCTCTGTTATAAGCTGTTATAATCATTAACGTCCTACATACATTCTACTTCACAGCAAATGACTGGCGAGAAGCGCCCAGCCCCCGATGCCGGCAAAAAGCCCAAGACACCCAAGAAGAAGAAGAAGAAGGACCCCAATGAGCCGTCAAAGCCCGTCTCAGCCTATGCCCTCTTCTTCAGAGACACTCAGGCCGCCATTAAAGGACAAAACCCCAACGCCACCTTCGGGGAGGTGTCAAAAATTGTGGCCTCCATGTGGGATGGTCTGGCAGAGGATCAGAAGCAGGTACTTGATGTGGCTATCTTATGTGCCTCAAAAATCTATCCACCACTCCAGCTTATCCTTAAAGTTGCTTTTCTGTATTAAATAAAGCTATTCCCATTATGCTGTGGTTGTTTACCACAAAAGAGAAAATGAGGAAGGTTACTACAAGTGTTCTCATCTGCTGAATAAAACCATTGAGCATGGCTAGAGTAAATGTCAAATCTTCAGGATTTATTAAATTGCCTCATAATTGTGTCCCTGTTTAAATCATTTTGCATTGCTAATGCCTCCAGGTATACCAGACTCGAACATGCACGGTACTAGGTGATGTGCTGTTAATTGCCTGTTTTTCACACCAATTTCTTCGTGTCTTCTCAGGTCTACAAAAGCAAAACAGAAGCTGCCAAAAAGGAATATTTAAAAGCCCTTGCAGCCTACCGTGCCAGTCTGGTCTCAAAGGTGAGATCCTTTCTCTCTGTTTTTTTTTCTGGAAGTGCAATAATAGCAAGTAGCGAGTGCATTTAATGAACCTAAATTATAGATTCACATTCTGCCGCACGCCTCATTAACTTTCTGCATCTGTGAGGTATTCAGCAACATTTCCATGCCCGCTGAAATCTTTAATGTCTTCACTGATATTTACATATTCTAAATTAATCCAGACACTTTACATCATCTTTCTGTAATATACATATTTATCCTTCAGCTTAAAAACGCGGCACCATCAATTATATAAAAATTCATACAGTACATCCATTAGCTTATAAAAAAAATATTTGTGTACATGTGTAGTATGTCACCACTGTTGTTGGTAACATGTGCAGTTATATAACAATAATTTTAGTGTATATGTGTGTTATCCCAAGAAATATCCCACTGAACTGTTGTATTCCTTCACTTCCAGGCAGCAGCAGAGTCAGCTGAGGCCCAGACCATCCGCTCTGTTCAGCAGACGCTGGCCTCCACCACCCTCTCCCCGGGCCTAGTGATGCCCTCTCCGCTCTCCCAGCACCCCTCCATGTCAGCCGCTGCTGCCGCTGCCGCTGCCCAGGCCCTCCAGCTGGCCATGCCCAGAGCCATCGCTCCCAAGCCACTTCAGATGGTTGGGGGCAACCAGATAGTCACCTCGGTGGCCGTGGCCCACCAGAATATGCCCGGTGGCATCCCCTCGCAGCTGCTGGGGCAGATGGGCCCGGGGGGCAGGGCTATGGGAGGCGGCCCACAAGGGTCCGGGGCGGTGTCGCAGATGAGCCCGCCCATGCCAGGCGGGCCGCCGCCTCAGCAGCTACAGCACATCCAGCAGCAGCAGATGCAGCAGCACCTGCAGCACCACCAGATGCAGCAGCAGCAGATGCACCACCAGCAGATCCAGCAGCAGATGCAGCATCAGCATTTCCAGCACCACCTCCAGCAGCAGCTGCAGCAACATCACATGCAACATCAGCAGCAACAGCAACAGCAGCAACAGCAGCAGCAACAGCAGCAGCAGCAGCAGCAGCAACAACAACACCTGCAGCAGCAACATCAGCAGCAATTGCAGCTCCAGCACATGCAAATGCAGCAGCTGCACCAGCAGCAGATGCAGCTGCACCAGCAACAGCAGCAGCAGCAACAACAACAACAACAGCAACAACAGCAGCACCAGTCTCAGTGTTCCCCTGCCCAACACTCCCCTGGCACCCCCCACTCGTCCACGATGGGCAGCCCGGCCCCAGCCTCGGCCACCCCACAGCACCACCCCTCGCAGATCCAGGCCCATGCCCTCTCCCAAGTCAGCATTTACTGAGCCAAATGCACACGTGCGGTCAATCCTATTTCAGCAAGCAGGAATAGAGGAAGAAAAATAAAAGCATCATTCCGAGTTGCTTTTCTAAGTTGCACTTAAGAAGTGTGTAAGAATTACAATGTTTTACAAAGAACTGTCCATTGTTCTAGACGGATATTCAGATGTGTAAAAAAAGAGAGAGGCTAGGATGGATGGGGGAAATATCTTAAGCTGGACTTTGTCTATAAAATAGGCTGTGCTATGAGAAAGCTGGTTGCTGAGTGCCCGATTATCGTTTGTATGTAATATTAGTCTTGCTCTGTTTTTCTCTTGTCGATTTTAAAAATGAACTTTGGGGCAAACCCTGGTGTGGCACAGACAGTAATGCCCATCGCGGACACATGCCCCGGTTTTATTTAACAAAGCTTTATTTATGAGGTCAGTGTTGCCGGGGCTTCGCCCAGCTCTTGGCACAAGTGAGAAGATCTCAACAGAAAACTGCACAGGTTTGACCTCTGTGGATGACACATCCTGAAGGAGACATTTTCACATAATAAAGGGGGGAACACCTGAACAGAGTGAAACAACACAGCGACATAGCTGGCGGTCGACACGTTTTCAAACGGTTGTTTCCTCCTTGGCCAGTATGTTTTGTCAGACTTCTACCTTCTCTCTCTCCACCTATGTTTTATTTCTCTCCTTACCACCGCCCCCCCCCCCCCCCCCAACCCCCACATTCCTGTAGATCTAACCGTTCAACAGTTGCCTAAGGGGAGTCGATCAATTCACAACGCTTCTCAAACCAAGTGAAGTATGAGCACATTCATCCACTGTTATCAAGTGTTGAGGACATAAAGGGAAGTGAAGGGTAGTGTACATGGTGTCTTGCTGGTTAAGAGGAGTGGACATAGGTCCACAGGCTGCCATAGATCATTTCAGTCATTGTACATCGGCAGACTGGACCCCTTACCTGCTGTACTGTTTTTGTATATGGAGGGGAGAGAGAAAAATCTGAGCTGGTCTAAGCTCATTTGCTCAAAGGTGTGTAAATGGCGCTCCAAAAAAGAGAAAGAAATCCTCCTTTTATGTATTTGTCTTTACCTCAGATGTTTAATGAACTTAAATTATGTTTCTATTTGTTTTCATTTTGTGAAATAAAGTGCATATTTTATGGGGCGGGGGAAACAAAATTCCAGTTCTAGGTTGATGGTTTCATGATTAATGTATTTTTACACTATTCCTTGATACCACAAACTTATCTTATGACAGAAGATAAAGAAGATACCTAGCTGAGACATTTCGTTGCACTGTCAAAGCCAACAGAAAAGGCATTGGAGGTATTTTGTGCCAGCTGTAATGGATTCTGTAAAAATAAAAGAGAAAAAGATGTACATTTTTCATATCACCTGTTGTAAAGTTTTAATATGTGAGGCTTTAATTAAAACATTGGTAAACTGACCTGTGGATTGCTATATCACATAGTGCATTTCTGCTCTTTTATACTTTTTTATGAGTTACATTAGCAGCGATTCATTTGTTTGTATTTTGCTTACAGATTAAAAATCAACTGCTTTTTAAATCTATCAATAGAATAAATGCATTTCAGTATGGAATCCAATATTTTTGAGCTCTCCATAGGCAAATTTATTTCAGTTTTGCTTGGCCATTCAAGAAACAACAAGAGACATTCCGTAACTAATGTGATATTAGCCATAATTTTGTATGGAGTATTATATATTTCTTTGTGTCTCTTTGTTTGCAATTAAAAAAACAAAACAATCACAAATATTTATTTCAAAGAATCAGTTCATTTCTCAGATGATCTCAGCCATAATTTTGTACGAAGCATCTCATCCTGTTTCCATGTTGGCCATTTGAAAATAAAAATGTCAATGTCAATGCTTAGCACCAAAATCACTTCAGAGTAAGCCTGAGGAGACGTTTGTATGTTTTCTATAGAGCAGTACTCTGCAGAGAGGATTCATGTTGCCATCATGATAGTGTGTACTGTTTTTCTCAGTGATTACAATTGAGTACCCTTGTAATTGTGTGTGTTAAAAAAACAAACAGTGTTGAGACTGGACAGGGTCAGCATGTAACTGCTACTTGTCTCAATAACAGTCCCATTCTCACTGACCAATGCCTCTGAATCCGACTCTTCTTTCTTGTTCTGTTTTCTAAGATGGCCCCTGGAGAGGGGGATGGTGGAGGGTGGGTTGGGGGGAGTTAGGGTTGTGCACTCTGGGAAATGGTGAGGGGGGAGGGGAGGATAGCAAACACTAATTATCATAAATCCACAATAAGCATTTGGAGCGGGTGGACTTGGAAAGGAATTGGTGGGGGTGAGGGGGCAGTTTTGAAATGAAGACACTGAAAAACCACGAAAAAGCATGCAGAGGAAGGATGTTTTTTTTTTATTATTTCTGACACACAAAAAAATGTGCCTTTGCACTTTTTACACCAGCTTGAGAGAATTTTTCCAACTGAATTTTGTTCTCAATTAGTTAGTCTCCAAATGCGTTTGTAATTTCGGATGAGGGTCAGTCCAGCATGAAGTGATTGGCTCTTCAGCTCAATGTGGCAGCGATGCCCAATTCTGTCCCTCCGTGATTAATTGCAGCATCTGTCCTGTCAGGAGTGGTGCTGAAGAGGTCCACAGGAAAAACTGAAAATAAACGCTGGCAACACATCTTAAAGCGCTTATGATGAAATGAAAATTAAAAACAGCAAGTGCTGTGCATGACCTGAATCTCAATGGGGGAGGGGTAGGGGGGAAGAAGAGGAGGAGGGGAAGAATCTGAGAGTGGTGTCCATGGCGACCAAACACATGCTTTAAAAACACAGTAATGAGGCTCTGGGAAATGGCTGTTATTATTCCGAACAGATTCACGGTGGAAGACATCAATAATGCATGGAGCTCCTTGTTATTCCATAACCCCTCAGCACTGTGGTCACCGAGTGTACAAATATCTCACAGCAAGGGTTGTAGTTCTGGTTTTGGCGCACTTCAATAAAAAAGGTTACTGATATTTTTACTAAACACAGAGACATTTGCAATGAACATTAGTGTGACCTCTAGTTGTGGTAATACTGTGATGGTAATGATTTCTGCCAGCATGTTTCAAAGGGGGAAAAATAGAATTTCAGCCTCTCCGTGATCTAATCTATTCACTGCCATTTGTGCCTTCCACTATATCAGCTTCACTAACAAATCCATTTGGCACAGACTATTTTGTGCAAGTAGAATGATACCAGCCTACATATATACATAAATAACCACATACAAACACATGAGCCATGCATACAAAAATCTATACATATCAAGCTATGATTATAAAGATACAAAATGACAGGGAGTACACTAAGGGTGGATATTATTGTCTCGCATCAGATGAAGATCAAGTGCTTCTTTTGTATGGGTGTAGATGCCAGATGTGGAAGCTGTATTGAACTACATTGTAATGATTGATTTGCTCTCGTGTTTTCCTGCTCAGTGCACAGACACAATGCAAGTGTAACAATTGCCCTGCTGCCACTGTCCTACAAGCCTAGACACACAGCCACTCACCATGGCTGGGGCAGCGTCGGGGATGTGGATTGGCCAGATTGTGCATTTTCCGTATTGTTTATTAGAGACACCCCACACACACACACACCCCAAAAAAAGGCACATGTAACCTTTGACCTAACTAGAGACACCTGGTTCTTGGGAGAGGAGTCCACCAGTCCTACGTTCAATGGCAGGCTTTGTGTAGCGGCCTGTTGAGCTTAGCGCAGTGGATCCCATTGTTTACAGAACTGCTGACCTTTAACTTCAGCTGTGAACTTTGTGTAGGGAATTCTCTTTGCTCTCTCTGCTGGGTTTGTCCACTTAAACCAGGCTCTTGGTAACCTTCGCATGGAAAAACTTGACTTTCAGAGGGAAGGGTTGATAAAGTCAACTGATGGGTAGGAAAATCCTAAAAGTTGTCTATAATTATTTAAAGTTATGTTGGTGTCTGAGGGGCCAGTTATTTAGGAGGGTGAAAGTAGTCAATACAACCTTCTGTTAAGGCAGATTTTTTATAACATTGTTATAGTAATTCTTCTCACCTCTCAAATTGCTCACTCTTAAATAGGGATCACATCATCCACGAGTTATAAAAGGCAGTGGTTTTACATTGTTTATCAAATAATCAAAAAATATCATAGCACATCGATTAACTGTCAAAAATAGAGCGTTTTGTCGCATGGATGTTTAAAAACCAAAGCACAGAAGATATCCTCTTACTAGAAGTAACCTGTGCTTGTCAGTATAAACAGCACTCTGAGAGGCAGACTTGGAGTGGAGTAAAGTAAAATAATCCTTAAAAAGGATTTCTTATGATTGCAGGATACGTATGTGGTTTTGTTAATGTCAAGAGAGATTATGGTTCCAACTTCATTTCAAGCTGCTTTTGGAAAGCTTTTTTTTCAGTGCAGCATACAAAGTGAGCAGGAATTATTCATTTGACTAAAAAAAAAGAATCACTATTTGAGCAAAGCACACTAATGCACAGGGCTCAAATATTTTCAAGAGTGTCTCTACACCTACTTACTGCTTTGGTTAAACTCTCCAATCACAGTTTATTCATTCGAGATTTAAAGTTCAATTAGTTAATTTCAAGACATGCACCTGACCCTAGAGACTGCATTTTTCCCCTTCTAATTTGTCTTAAAGATCAGTTTGACAGGCATGACAGAAATCTCCAAGTATTGCACTGATTTCTGTAAAACACTCTGTGGTAAACAATGGCAGCGAATCATTCTGTGATGGCTGACAATGGTTTATCTTCGCCATGGGCCATATGAAAATAATGGCACAGACACTTAGAAGTCTGCCTGCATGTAGTTAGCATCTGAACTAATGCACTGCACCAGTGTCAGTGTGCCATTTGTTTTGTATTGAGTTAGAGACTCAAATTGAAAATTGCTCTGCAGGCTGTCAGTGATTCGAGAACACTTGCTTTGTTGTGACAGAACAGAAAGCCCCAGAGGTTGACAGATGTCCTCATACTTGATTAAAGAGGGACCGGTTTCACTTTATTCTGTCGCGTTCGGTTGCGGAATATAAAAACCCTGCTTATTCGGCCCCATTGTCACTCTCCAATTCCCTTCATCAGTATTTTATGGGCTTTGTGTTCAACAGAGGGCCCGGCTCTGAAATTGCCTTTTATTGCGACTTACTTAGCCTGTTAATGTAAGCTATTACTGGGCTCACAGGTTTCTATAGCAACAAAACTGATAAAGTGTACCAGGACACCAAAGTGATAGATTACATGTGCATGCTGTGTCATATCCAATTAACTCAAACTGACTGTACAGCGTATTATGCCACTCCTCCAAGAAAAATCAATACATATGGACAGAGCCCAACAAGGATCCCCTTGTCTTCTTTTATTTGTTTATTTTTTCCCCCTCCTCTCATTTAGTCCTGCAATAGGGAAGCAGAGACGGATCATGCCACGAGGATGTCTCTTTGCTGCTACAAGAGGCAGGTGCTGCGTAGACACCATTCAAAACTTGGCCTATTCAGTCCAAACTCCTCTAACGCTCCATTCATGCATAGCTAAACACCATCTGCTCCTGTTTTGCCTGAAGCAATCACAGCTGACCAGAAAAAAAACCATGATAACAGCTGTTGCCAAACAAAAGCTAAACAAAGGGGGCAGGGAGAGGTTAGACACAAGTTCGAAACTGAGGGAAAAAAAAGAGCTCAGATGAATATGTGACAGAAACCATAGGCTCGGTAATCCAATCAGTAAGACGTAAAGAGGAAGAGAACAAAGCAAGCACATCATAAGAATAATTTCATTCACCGCAGGAATAAAAGACTATGGAAGAATAAACAAACACTGTGGTGAAAATATATCTGCTGGGGGAAAGAAAAATCCTGTACATCAGTGAAAAGCCCTCACTCAATTACTTTCAGTCCATTATTTGCTGGAACAAAACCAAATCCTCTATCAGAAAACGGAATTGTTCATCACTATGCACTTAGTGTTGCATGTGGGTACCATGGTGTACAAGACAAATGTAAAAAAATATATATATACAGTATATTATGAACACGCTGTTAGGCTGAAATCCAAAGATGGGAATGCTGACTTCAAAATATAGGCAAGTTTAAACTTAATACTGCGCGGCATCATGCTTTAAAAATAAAATCAAAATCTCACATGATGCTCTACAGTACACCAGCATCCAAATCGATATTTTACCCACACCACCTCGGACACTCAGCTTTATCAGAGTGCTCCAAAGAGGCGAAGGCATCCGTCAGTGCACCTAATGAAGCCCCCTTTTTCCTGCGAATGTTCTGTGTTGTGGTGTGATTGGCACCAGCCACGGGCCTGAGCAAGGAAGCCTCTGGTATAATAATGCACGGCTGTTGACCTGGGGGAGGAGCGACCACAGGATGTGAAAGACTGTGAACAGCTTGCGTGCCTTCAGACCTCAGCCTGTGTTTGCAGTGCCGAGGCCCTGAACCCACCAGTGGATCCATAGACACAGTACTGTTAATTTAGTTGTAATAGAGCATTCATGATGACACGAGGCTAAGGATCACCTGACAGCAAGGGACATTACCTCTATGAGATGTTAATGTGATGTACAGCAAAAGCGAAATACAATGCAAATGTAGGGGAATACATTCATATCTAGTATATGATTAATCTTGTGTTTTCATTGACATTTTCTTGTGTGTGAGTGTACATGTATATGAGTGTGTATGTCTGTGTGTGTGTGTGTGTGTGTGTGTGTGTGTGTGTGTGTGTGTGTGTGTGTGTGTGTGTGTGTGTGTGTGTGTGTGTGTGTGTGTGTGTGTGTGTGTGTGTGTGTATACGTGTATGTGTATGTGACACTTAATTGAATATTTACTCCAAGATCCTACACAAATACATGAATACATCAAATACAATTCACGCAAAAACACTGTTATTTGTATTATGTAAGCAGGCGTTTTAACATACCTTTTACCTTAATCTAAAATGCTATAAAAGGAATTCAGAGGCCACAGAGGGTCCTACATTATGACAAAAACATGTGAAGGACAAGCTGAATTCTATTTGTTACCTGTCGCGGAAAACATTTGAGGTCAATCTGTCTTCCGCTTCCTTTAATCATAAATATTCATCTGTGCACTGTACTGTGGTTCACATGAAGGACAAAGGGAGCGAGCACAGGGGACAGGCCTTTCTCTCCGCTCCCATTTGAAGTGATTTGTCTGCGACGCTGATTTTGAGTCCAGTGTAGTTTTATCAGTTTAATGCACAGGCAACGTTCATTATGTCTTTGCCGGGAGGGTCGGCCTCTCTTGAGCTGAACAAGTGTGGCTTGTGTTTCTGTCAAAAGGGGGGTTTCAGTGCTTGACCTGCGAATCCATTCAGCACTCAGAGTGATCCATTGTTTGTGTCCCCTCTTTGTTTGGACTTTACAGAGAGGGAGAGGGGGCCTCTACAGGGAAGAAGGAACCAGGGGCCACTGTGTGTGCCAGACGTTTGCCACACACACACACTCACACACACACTCACACTCACATTCACACTCACACTCACTCTCACACTCACACTCACACTGACACTCACACACACGTGCGTGTGCACGCGTACACACACACACACACACACACACTCACAAAACACACACAAACACACACTCAAACTCACACACACACACAAACACACAGGCACACACACACACACACCCACACACTCACAATCACACACACAAACAAACACATATGTGCTCAATGTTAAAGAAGGTAAAGGTATAGTGTTTATCAACCACATTGAAAGGGCAACCATAGGCTACTGCATCCCTCTCTCCACCTCCCAAGCCTATGTGAGAAAGATGGGACACTTTGATAGTAAATATTCTAGAAGATATACATCCAAGAATGTATGCACACGCTGCACCTTTGGAGCTGTTCTTTTTGTACTGTGCAGAGTGCCATATTTACAGTACTTTCCCTAGTCTCTTTACCCAGTCTTTACGTAATAATGCAATGCAAAGCCATGCAATGACACTGAACTGAGTTTTGACTATTAAAAATACCTGCAGTTGGTACAAGCTAAACTGATTTTGGAGGACACTGCTGGCCTCAGCTGTTTAGTTAACATACTGTCCCGTTCTGACACTGCAACCCCAATTTGTATGTATTTATAAATGTCCCATAAACAGCATAATTTCATATACAGCCGCGGAAAAAATTAAGAGACCACTTCAAAATTATCAGTTTCTCTGGTTTTACTATTTATTGGTATGTGTTAAAGTAAAATGTACATTTTAGTTTTATTCTATAACCTACTGGCAACATTCCTACCAAATTTCAAATAAAAATATTGTCATTTAGATCATTTATTTGCAGAAAAATGACAATTGGTCAAAATAGCAAAAAAGATGCAGTGTCTTCAGATCTCGAATAATGCAAAGAAAACAAGCTCATATTCTTTTTTAAACTACACAATACTAATGCTTTAACTTAGGAAGAGTTCAGAAATCAATATTTGGTGGAATAACCTTGATTTAAAATCACAACTTTCATGTGTCTTGGCATGCTCTCCACCAGTCTTTCACATTGCCGTTGGGTGACTTTATGCTACTCCTGGCGCAAGAATTCAAGCAGCTCGGCTTCTTTTCATGGCTTGTGACCATCCATCTTCCTCTTGATCACATTTCAGAGTTTTTTTTATGGGATTCAGGTCTCGAAATTGGGCTGGCCATGACAGGGTCCTGATCTGGTGATACTCCATCCACACCTTTACTGGCCTGGCTGTGTGGCATGGACCATAAGGATTGAACCAAAGCGGACTGGAGGGTCTCCTAGTTCGTCTTCTCTGATGAGTCCAATTTTCAGCTTTGCCCAACACATGGTCGTCTGATGGTTAGACGGAGACCTGGAGAGGCCTACAAGCCACAGAGTCTTGCACCTACTGTGAAATTGGACTCATCAGAGAAGACGAACTAGGAGACCCTCCAGTCGGCTTTGGTTCAATCCTTATGGTCTTTTACAAACCTCAGCCAGGCAAAGTACAACGTTGTCCCGGAAGAAAAACTTGCTTCCTTTTGCTCTGACAATGTTCCCCAACTCTGAGAAGTGTTTTTTCCAGCAGGGCAATGCTCCATGCCACACAGCCAGGCCAGTAAAGGTGTGGATGGAGTATCACCAGATCAGGACCCTGTCATGGCCAGCCCAATTTCGAGACCTGAATCCCATAAAAAAAACTCTTAAATGTGATCAAGAGGAAGATGGATGGTCACAAGCCATGAAAAGAAGCCGAGCTGCTTGAATTCTTGCGCCAGGAGTAGCATAAAGTCACCCAACGGCAATGTGAAAGACTGGTGGAGAGCATGCCAAGACACATGAAAGTTGTGATTTTAAATCAAGGTTATTCCACCAAATATTGATTTCTGAACTCTTCCTAAGTTAAAGCATTAGTATTGTGTAGTTTGAAAATGAATATGAGCTTGTTTTCTTTGCATTATTCAAGATCTGAAGACACTGCATCTTTTTTGCTATTTTGACCAATTGTCATTTTTCTGCAAATAAATGATCTAAATGACAATATTTTTATTTGAAATTTGGTAGGAATGTTGCCAGTAGGTTATAGAATAAAACTAAAATGTACATTTTACTTTAACACATACCAATAAATAGTAAAACCAGAGAAACTGATAATTTTGAAGTGGTCTCTTAATTTTTTCCGCGGCTGTATATGTATCTGTAAACCTCATATGTTACCCATACCTTGTTTCCTCCATACAATACAGACTATTTTGAGAAAAAAACATGCAAACTGAAACTAATCAGGATCAAAATAATGGAAAGGTCATAGCAAGAGCCTGAGTACAGAAGACACTTTAGTCTGAGACACTTTAAAGGTCCTCTGTTGGCTGCAGCAGTGTTGGCCTAAAAGATTCAAAGGAAAAGCAATACCTATAAAAAAGGAAAGGTTACGATGGGTAAAACAACACAGACTGTGGGTATATGAGTCATTTTAAACAGATGTGTCTGTGTTGGATGTGTTTGGATTAAGGTGTAGACTAAGATGTAAACAAATGATAGAACATTAGAGGAGAACCCGATACCCTCTACTTGGAGCTGATTTCCTGCTGGTAAATTGGGAGAATGAAACAGAGTCCAAGGTCACAACTCAACCCATCAGGACAACACTGTAAAGCATGTTTCTGAGATATGCAACATCTATTTGGTAAATAAATAAGAGGCTAGAGCATTGCATTAAATAGAAATGGCTAAGACAATCACCAGATTTGTCCAATAGTGCCCCTATTACAAACATGTGCTTTTCACAGCCAACATTTATTAGCTATGTCTAATATTTAACAGAAACAGCATGGTAATACTTCAGTCTAATGACAGTATGAAGGACTTTTACCTAAAACATTTCTTTAATGACCTGAGGCCATATGTAAAGGATGTATGTCTATTTTTATGTCCTGTCCTTTTCAAGGTGCCCTGACGGCCTGTGCTTTCACTATGCAGTTTTGTTCCACTGAGCTTGAAACTCATTGTTTACATCGCTGACACTTGACCAGACAGACTAGGAACTGAAGTAATGAGATCTCAAGCCAGCTAGTTTCAGTGCAGTAAGGTGGGTCTGCATGAGCGTGACCTACAAGTGAACAGCACTTGGAGCTCCACAGGGAGCACAAATCACAATGGAACCAAAAGGTTTGACTCTAACAAACCATCAATTTTATAAAGTTATATATATATATAATATTACAGTTGTTTGTCTGTTCCTTGTTTACGTTTTACTTTGACTATCTAATGTTATCCTGTTATTTGAAAATTCTACCCACTGCGTGGTACCCACTATGTTTGAGGGTTCAGCTGATTGGTTACAGTCAGTTTGTATTTGTATGCGGTGGTCTATGTATCATGCTAGTTCTCGTGTGTTAATTCTGTGTTAATGAACTTCAACAGTTTCATCGATCAACGTCAAGTTGACAGCCGCAACCCCACCCCACCCCCAACACACACACACACACACACACACACACACACACACACACACACACACACACACACACACACACACACACACACACACACACACACACACACACACACACACACACACACACCACCCAACCACCCACATACACATGTCCTTTTCAAAAAGCTTTCTAGCAAAGCCTTAAAAAGGAAGGCACTTTTTACCATTTCCTCAGTTTAAAAAATGTCAGAAGCCTGTCATAATTGAGCTGGAAATTCAAAGGGAAAAGGCAATAAATAAATAAGTAAAATCAGAAATTCAAGACACACATTGTTAGTTGAGTATTTGTGCAAACTGCAACTACAATGATTTCCTCTGGGGAAATGAAAAGATGGAGGATACTTATTATCTTGGCACAGGTACACCAGGTGAAGGCTCTGCTTACACAAGTAATAATATTTATAAGGCAGATTCACATTTTGATAGAAAAATACACACACACACACACACGCACACACACACACACACACACACACACACACACACACACACACACACACACACACATGCATTTATTTTAGATGACCCTATCATTGTAAAAATAGTGTATCCTAGAGATGGTTGAAATTGACAGCACAGTGTATTCGTCTCTACCTACCCCCAACCCCCCAATTCCTCTCCCTCAGGGTTAAACTGTAAATTATTTCTTCTGTGACAAACAGTTCCAGACTCTCTGAATTATTTAGTTCTCACACTTTTTTACTAACAATGTTTGGCTCCAGCGTTGACTGTCATAAGACCTGAGCACAGTGACAGTCACACTTGTGTCTGCCTGCAGCTGTGAATGAAGCCACACATTTAAGGCGGCTCCCGTCACAGCCTCAGTGAAGGCTTTAGAGATTAAAGGTGACAAAGCTAATTCAGCAGACGGACGCCCAAACATGAGCACTTGCTCTGACCTTTCCACTGCCTATGAGAATAGGGCACCTACAAGAGCAACTATATTAAAAAGTAAATGGATGGGCTTTTTGGAAAGGTCAGGACACATGTTTCTGAGATGTCTTGCATTAGCCCCTTAGCAAAGACGGTATGACTTTCATGATAGTAATATGAAAGAAAGGGAAATGAGTGCAGATGGAAAATCTTGTGAAACCCAATGCAGCAACTTTGGAAACATTCAGAACATTCTTTCTTTACTTGGGAAACAACTCTAATATTCAGGATGTATTCTAACTTTGCTGGTTTGAATGTCAAACCTTCAGACTTCATTTAAGTGTGGCAAATAGTCTTCAACGTCATCAGTAAGGGTAAAACTACAGAGTTTAACAATAGCTCAGTGTAAAATCACTGACCTCTGTATTTCTGTTAATTAACCTGCCAGGACAGACACAGTGGTGTGGGCCAAAAAGCCCAAACAAGCCACAGTCATCAGCAAGGATGAGGCTAGTAAGTGAAGCCTCCCCTTCATTTGACTGCACCATGCAACACTTACGCCACATTTCATTTGGGGGTCATTACGTGCACACACGGGTCAGTGGTTCTGGCGATGGTTTGGGCTACTGCGGAGGGCCAATGGGCTGACGCAGTGGGAGGGGGGCCTTCTAACAGCTGCAGTATTCACAGTCTGGCAAATGAACTGACCAAGCTATGATGAACTCTACCCATTGTTTGCCTCTATAGACCCATGGCTTCTCTTTTATTTTTTTCTCTTTTATTTCGTTTGGGTAATTTGAAATCATGAAGCTTTATTGGACAAGGCATGCAATTGGCTTTTCAGCTTAAGCAGTTTTCATAGTGTGTGATTGTTTCTATGCCTTGTACAAAAAACAATGTTGCCTGGAATTTGAATGAGGTTCTGAGACTCGTATGGATTTCAATTGTGTAATTGAAATTGAGTGAGCACATGACTTCTTTGCTTATTTGTGTCCAGCAAGCCATGTATCATAGGGGTTTTTCCATAGTTGCTTTTTGTATTACATTTGTGGATAAGGAAACATGATTGTTATTTACATTTACTGACAGTGGACTCTTATTGAGTTGCAAGGTTTACAGTGAAATATGGAAGATGACTACTGATTCACAACTGCTGTCATTGAAAATAATCTCTCCTTGTTCTTTTAGGCAAGATGAATAGGTCTGATGTGGATTTAGCAAAGGCTTCCACTGTGTCATTGCTGTTTTCAGGAAGGGCTGTCCATTTCAGCATCTACAGAAATTGGAACATGCTTTGCTTGTATCTGACAAGGCTATCAGGATGAAGAGATTGAGCCGGGGCCATGTTGCTTATGCATAGAAAGAGCTGAGCTCCTATTGCTGTCAATTGAAAGGTAATACAACTCTAGGGTTTTGCTGTTGGCAGAAAGGAATGGAGCACATCAATACAACTCATGGGAAAAGCTGCCATGACACTTGAGTTGTAGGAATGACATATGCTATAAGGCACAGATAGTAATACGGTGCTGTAGGGCACAGATAATTCTGCATGCATTGATTGCATAATAATAATTTTATAGGGCACACATAATTCTACAATATTATATGGCACAGATCATTCTACAGAGTAAACTGGTAGGTTGTTTACATTTAGATATTTGGAAGATAATGAACATCAGGTGAATATGAAGATCGATGTAAGTAATTAGCTTATTTCCAAAATGTTGCAAGTATCTATTAAGCTCAAAAAACATAAGAAAATGAGTAATGTTTTGCTGGAGAGTACAAAAATGGCTTTGGGATACGTGTTGAAATAATGTTACCCCAGTGGTATAAATCTGCAGCGGAGTAAGGAAAACGTTTGTGTTGCTGTCACGTTTAATAAAGTATAAATGCTTCGAAGATTTTTCTGGATAATAAATTAGGTATCTGGCCTTGGACTTCAAGACCTCTTGTGGAAGCGAAAAGTAAATATCAAGCTGATGAACCTCAGGAGGAATTTTGGCTTCAAGTAAAACAAAACCACAAAGACAGAATCCTTCTTCTGAGACAAATGATTTCAATTCAAGCACCTAATGCTGTCTGGTGTTTTCCGCACGGTAAAAAAAATGGATCAGATTCTCCTGCAAATACACAGTCAATACGTCATGCCATGTCAAGAATTTGATCTCAGAGTGCATGACAACAAATCTCTTGGGAAAGTAAAGGTCAGGGGAGCTATGCATCCATTGCATCACTTAAAATGAGGTAGAGTCCTATTATCATTTCCATTTCTTGTTTTTTCCTCTCTCCCTCTCTCTCTCTCTCTCTCTCATAAATGTGGTGATTCACTGCTCCAGTTCTGAACAAGCTGATGATTTTAATTTTCTTTTTTCAGAGTAATAAACATTGACATGAGAATGGGCCTCAGGCAGAGACTTCTAATGAGAAAATGAAATTAGTTTTTCAGCTGACTGATCAGAAACATTTTATTCATACTAATCAAGCATTTATTTGAGTGTTGGATTTGTGAGCATAAGGGTGAGTGTATGTGTGTGTGTGTGTGTGTGTGTGTGTGTGTGTGGGGGGGGGGGGGGGGGGGGGGGTTTGTTTGAGTGTGTCTGAGTGTTATAAGTACAATGCAATATGTTTTTCTTTTTGACCCCATACAAATTGTCTTCACATCCAGGTAAATATATCTTCATCTTCGTAATAAACAAATCACATCCATCCCCCTCACTTTTGAAAAGCTTGCTACGACCCTGGGGCCGTATTCACAAAGAATCTTAGGGCTAAAAGTAGCTCATAAGTGGCGAATTTAGGAGAAACTCCTAAAAATAATGGGCGTGTCAGTCTTAAATGTAGGACTCCTAATTTTTTTTACTAAGAGCAATTCACAAAATATTTTATCCCTAAAAGTAGCACCTAAGTCTAGGACAGCTTAAAACTCCTCATGAGGACTCCTAAATCACTAAGACCTATTCACAAAATATCGTAAGATGGCTTGTAGAACCTGATAATGTAATAATTTCCTGATAACGTAATAACCCTGATAATGTAATAAAAAATCCCTCATAAGTCCCTAAAAGATGTAATAAAACCTGATAATGTAATAATACCCCGATAATGTAATAAAGTGCAGGTTAGCCTCAATTTTGCAAAACCTGATAATGTAATAATTACCTGATATTGTAATAACTTTGGTTGGTGCTGTAGCATCAGGTCTCCAGTTTCAGAGGTCCAAACAGTGAAGCTGTCCAGAGACCTGCTGCTTCACTATTAGCAGATACAGTATATATTTTATATGATTGCGAATGCACAATTTTTACAATGGTGAAAGGGATATTCAGTCAGTGGTAATGAACTAATAGAGAAATAATGAGAACATTTTGGTATGTTATAGACCGGCAGCTAATGGGCACATAGAACATTGAGTTTCTAAGTCCTCATTGATCATCAATAGCTGACATTTCGCTATTTGATTTATATCAAATTCTCTTTTGATTTTGTGTGGCAATGTCCCTTAAAAATTACACTGTACCAGGCCAATCAAATCGTCTTTTGTCATTCGTCAGTCGCTCGGATTGGTTGTAGCGCCATTCCTATTGTGTGGCATTGCGTGCAGAGGCAACTTAACAGACAACCGTTAATCCCGCCCACACTGAAAATCGTGTTGTGCCAGACCCTTGTACAGCTTCTTGCTGTACAGGTTTGGCTTGCGAGGCTAAAGGCCTATACCATTAGGATCAAAATATGAGCAAAACAATAGTGGGTGGTTGTCTACACAGCATCACTACTTGGTCTGAATAACTGGTGTCCCAACATTTCAGCACTGACCAAAGTTTTTACAATATCAGGAATTTATTACATTATCAGGTTCTGCAAAATTGAGGCTAACCTGATAATGTAATAACTTCCAATTAATGTAACATTTTATTACATTATTGGTATGGCGATTGTTACATTATTGGGAAATGCACTTTATTACATTATTGGGATATTATTACATTATCAGGTTTTATTACATCTTTTAGGGACTTATGAGGGATTTTTTTATTACATTATCAGGGTTATTACGTTATCAGGAAATTATTACATTATCAGGTTCTACATGGCTGCAGCCGACTTGGAATTGATAAAAGACATTGCTTAAACCGTGAAGGTATTAATATTGTCGTAGAATTAGCGCGGGATGCAATGACGCCTTTAAACAACGATGTGTCCCGAAGTAAAATGTTTGGAAACATAAAGATAACCTATTTGGCTTCGGGAAAACGCAAATGATGACACTGGGAATCATCAGTCAGCCGTTTAATTAATCAAACTATCAACGCACTGTAGACCCCACATCATCCAACAGTTTATCAGTTCCCTTTGGACAATCACCAATTACACAAGATCAAAGTAAATTCCATGGCGATCGCAGGAATGTCCAGTGACGGGACACACATTACAATAATTCGTCCACCGTGGCCTGGATGTACCGATGACTCGTGCATTTCAACGCAGAGCGGTCGCAGGTTTTTGAGAACTTACCAGCTGGATGCCGCTGGGGTGGCAGTGGCTATTGGTCCTGGGACCAGTAGGCTTTCGCCTAGGCTACGGTTCACGTTTGTTTCGCTTTGATCAATTAAGATTGGAGGGCTTGAAGCGCTGTATGTGCTGATATAAGTGGTCAAGGGCTGGAAATATAATATCCTAACAGTTTGCTGGGTGCTTTAATTATTACTCCCTTGATTACATGCAATTGCCATATTTTATATTGATCGCTTTATATTTCTCTTAACGTGCTAAGTGTCATTCCCGTTGGATGCACAAACTTGTCATCATGCGTGTGCATTCTGCTAACTGCACTGTCCATAACTATTTAATATGACTTAATTTGAAGCCTAGGTTATTCTCTTATTTTCAGTCGATATAGTGGGATTGTTAGAGAGACGTCACGAATGAGTTTTTAATGAGAGAGCCTGTCAACAACCAATCACCGTCCTCACCCCTTCTAAACTCGTGCATGAGAAGCGACGTCATCCATAGCAACGGAGTTTTTATCTTAAGCTTAGGAGTTGGTATTATCCTTAGTATGAGTAGGTCTCAGAGCCGTTGTGAATCACTTTTAAGAAATTACTCCTACGTAAAAGGTTTTAGCGCGAGTTAGGAGCACTCCTAGTGGTAAGATAAAAGGCTTTGTGAATACGGCCCCTGATCTTCAGAGTATTATACTGTGTTCATACTGTTTGCACAATAGCCATAATAACAGCCTCTCATCTGTCTGTACTGTATATGTGATTATAAACATGCTGTTTATAAAATACTGTTGTGTTTGTTGGATGTTTGTTGCAAGAATCCATTCTTAACCTGAAAATGGTGAAAATTTAAATATCCGTCAATCTAAGACATATAAATTCAGTATCAGGGGTGAAACAAAATATTGTGTGATGCTGTGTGATGAGAATTTCATCAGGGCTTGTATTGCGATGTCGTGAGCATAATTTAATTATTAAAGAAAAGAGCTGTCAATTTATTCAAATAAATTACTAATTAGTCGCATAATTTTCCATAATCACAAATGTTCATAATCCATCAGAACATTATCATACAAAATGTAGCATATATATTTGAAACCCAATTAACCATGTGAATAGGATTGAATCAATGCAAATAAGGCTATTGATGTCTTTTTTATTTTAATTTTTATTCGGATATGTTCTTGCCTACTGGACTCAGGTGAACACAGAGACCACAAACAACTATATGCGTTTGACATTTGCTGAAGGATCATTTTCTATTCATGAAATATACAGTATGTGACATAAGGCCTGAAGAAGGAGTCTCTCCATGAAAAAGGAAAAAGGAAAAGGCAAAGGCATCAAACTTCACCACCTCAAGTGGGTTGAGGTTTTTTCCTCATCTCACAGATATCATAGCAATGGCAGGTTTTGACATAAGATTAACATTTAATGGGGCTGTCTTACGCCTTCTCCATGTTAAAGCGACACTTTGCAATAATGTTCCTCTTTTTGGCGTATGTTTTTATGAGTAACTAGTTTTGGTCATCTTAAAATTTCTTTTGATGGTATATGTTCATGTGAAGAACCCATAGACATATTTCTCATTTCTCGCTGCCATGTAATACACAATGTACTCAGAACACCCTATGAATATGTTAGAAAAGCCTTCACAGCACGACATTGTCAATAATATCACCAAAAGACTCCAGTCGGCATGTTAGAAGCTGTTATCATTGCCACCGGGGCAGCTGATGCTGTCTGCAAGGTTTTGCATGTGTTTCAGGTAGGTTGCTTACTAGTTTTAGACAAAAACTCCATAATGTTGGTTTTAAAATGCAAACTACATTTCTGGAGTGCGCTGAATTTCACAGCAATTGATCTTAAAAGTGAACATGTTACTGTTGAAAGGTCTGAATAACTTTTCTTAATAACTGCCTCATGGTGGTAGACATGGAATCAGCATTTAACATAGAGTTCACAGTCTAGAGAAATGCATTGAAAATGTAAACTAATAGTAAACACCAACAGTATTATGCCTACTAGCATTTTTGGTAAGACCTACCCTTATATGAGCATAGGGGTACCTTTAGGTACCTGGACCCCCCCGATGAATCCAGTGTGCTTTGATTGGTCAGCTCCGCAGCGAATAACTTCGCCATTAGGCAATAAGCATTGTGTTACGAGATTCCATCATCATGTAACCTGTACATTTTGACTTCAATTTGATTGGAGTATTCTACCAAAGCTATAAAAAGTAACCTGTATTCTTGTGCTGTCCTTCATGGACTGGTTTGGATTCATGCCATGTTATGTAAACTTAGTCTACAGGTCTGGGGCCGTATTCACAAAGAATCTTAGGGCTAAAAGTAGCTCATAAGTGGCGAATTTAGGAGAAACTCCTAAAAATAATGGGCGTGTCAGTCTTAAAAGTAGGACTCCTAATTTTTTTTACTAAGAGCAATTCACAAAATATTTTATCCCTAAAAGTAGCACCTAAGTCTAGGACAGCTTAAAACTCCTCATGAGGACTCCTAAATCACTAAGACCTATTCACAAAATATCGTAAGATGGCTGCAGCCGACTTGGAATTGATAAAAGACATTGCTTAAACCGTGAAGGTATTAATATTGTCGTAGAATTAGCGCGGGATGCAATGACGCCTTTAAACAACGATGTGTACCGAAGTAAAATGTTTGGAAACATAAAGATAACCTATTTGGCTTCGGGAAAACGCAAATGACGACACTGGGAATCATCAGTCAGCCGTTTAATTCATCAAACTATCAACGCACTGTAGACCCCACATCATCCAACAGTTTATCCAGTTGCCTTTGGACAATCGCCAATTACACAAGATCAAAGTAAATTCCATGGCGATCGCAGGAATGTCCAGTAATGGACATGTGTAACACACATTACAATAATTCGTCCACCGTGGCCTGGATGTACCGATGACTCGTGCATTTCAACGGGGAGCGGTCGCAGGTTTTTGGGAATTTACCAGCTGGATGCCGCTGGGGTGACAGTGGCTATTGGTCCTGGGACCAGTAGGCTTTCGCCTAGGCTACGGTTCACGTTCGTTTCGCTTTGATTTATTAAGATTGGAGGGCTTGAAGGGCCGTATGTGCTGATATTTGAAGTGGTCAAGGGCTGGAAATATAATATCCTAACAGTTTGCTGGGTGCTTTAATTATTACTGCCTTGATTACATGCAATTGCCATTTTTTGTATTGATCGCTTTATATTTCTCTTAACGTGCTAAGTGTCATTCCCGTTGGATGCACAAACTTGTCATCATGCGTGTGCATTCTGCTAACTGCACTGTCCATAACTATTTAATATGACTTAATTTGAAGCCTAGGTTATTCTCTTATTTTCAGTCGATATAGTGGGATTGTTAGAGAGACGTCACGAATGAGTTTTTAATGAGATAGCCTGTCAACAACCAATCACCGTCCTCACCCCTTCTAAACTCGTGCATGAGAAGCGACGTCATCCATAGCAACAGAGTTTTTATCTTAAGCTTAGGAGTTGGTATTATCCTTAGTATGAGTAGGTCTCAGAGCCGTTGTGAATCACTTTTAAGAAATTACTCCTACGTAAAAGGTTTTAGCGCGAGTTAGGAGCACTCCTAGTGGTAAGATAAAAGGCTTTGTGAATACGGCCCCTGGAATGCATCTTTCTTTAACTGTGCATATGTATATGTACGTTTTTCTTAAGTAGTGTTCCGAATAATGAAAACTGAACCGAAAAATGAAGCACTGTGAGGGAAGGCATGGCAACACAAAGCAATAATTATTAGATAACAAACCAGCACAATAACGATCTAATTTTAGTTATACCAAAGTTAATGTGGGCAGCATGTTTCAATAAAGCATGAGCATTTTTACACAGGTTTCCCTCTGTTTTACAAGTATGTGTCATCCTTTCCATTATTCATACACCCAATACCTAATTCTACCTAATTACCAATCTGACACACAGTTTAGTTCATTTACACATAAGTTGACCTTTCTTCCGGATGAATAATTGAATACATGTTGTTGCCATTTCATGTGGCTGTTGTTCTGAGTCACATACCACGCAGCCAACCTTACGTACACAGATAGTAAATACCTCATAAACGGGGTCAGCATTGTGCCAACAGCAACACAGCTCAGAATGTGCTTATGTGATGTAATGAGAAGCTTTATATCTCAGGCTGTGTAATGTCATTACAACTTGAACAAATTATTCCAACATGTGAAGACCGGCACAGTTAATAAAGTCATAACCTTTTGTCAGCCAATCAAGTTTTTGGTCTAGTTTCAGGCACTGCATTCGGATTCATGCTAGTTCCTTGAAGTTGTATATGCTCCACCCTTGTTCTGTAGATCCTCAAGGACATGGCACTAAATTGAATGCATTCAGTCATTGTTCCAAAGTTTAATCATTTGATTTTGTGCAGCCTGACGCCTGAGAAATCCCTTCTTGGACGTTCGCATTAATTAGTGTCAAACAGTAATTCCTAATTTGAAAGCAGAGCTCACAGTAGTTATCTGCTGTTTGTACAGAGGAGTGGCTGAGGCACCAAATCTAGCTTAGCCTTTTCCCTGTTGTCACTTTACAACAATCAGTCATCAGGCACAACAAAGGATGGAGAACTTGTTTATCTGAGTCCTCTTTTCTTTTTTTTTTCTTCACCTACCCCCTTTTTTCCACCGCTCCACAGAGAAAAAAAAGCCTGCTGTGATCGCATTTGTTTGATAAACACTAAGCATGGCTCTGTGGGCCTTTACAGGCGTTTAATTAACACAGCCGCATAAACAGGCAGTGCACCAACACGGACCCACATTGTCTGACAAATGAGCACAGGCAAATCTCACATGTACCAGTGAACGCATGCACCTCAGCTGCGGGGATCGGCAGACTGAATTAAATTGCCACAGTATTTATCAAGAATGAGCAGGTACAATAGATGATTAATAGCCTATATGGTAAGGGTGTCATTTTTAAAAAGGAAATATACATGAACTAAATATGAACTATATGTTCATAGTCGGTTTCCAAGGCAGCATTTGTTTGTATACATACATAGTTTGCCATGAACATAAGCAGCCAAACAACAGATCAGGATTTATATCCACCCACATCTGCTGCTCTGCTGTGCAATATCCCTTAGCCTGGAGCTCTGCTTAGGAAGGTTAACCCTTGACTGCATCTCAGGCCTCAGGGCTGATGGCGCCCACTTTGATGACTCAAATCATTAGGTTACTTCAGCAAGGCGTTTCAGTGCTGCGATTAATGTAAGCCAGTCCTGCTCTGTGCACGGCTCCAATCGTGTTTACTCGTGGGCCTCCCCAGGTACCACGGCCAACTAATTGCTTTTACACGACTCACAAGTAACTGCTAATTGTATGGTTTTTATCAAGGCATTTGTCACATCAAGCAGGGGGGGCGGACTCTGAAACAGGTACGAACCCCTCAAGGATACCAAATGCAGGCTAATATCCTTGCAAGACTCTTGCCTTATAAGAGTAGGAGGTCCTCATTACAAGCTGCAGGGGGAAACCAATCCCATATCAGTATGCTTAATCTAAGATGCCTTCTGAATGTCGACATGCTTAGGTCTGTAATGTGCTATGACTAGAAAAACAACTCTGGGCTTCAGTTATTTAGGAACAACTTCAAAGGCTTGGCCACGATGTTCACTGTGCCAGGCCTGAAACAACATTAGTATTATATTTTAGTTGTTTTTGTTTATTTTCCAAAAGGGGGTCCAGTGTTCACAGACATTCTCAGCCTCCCTCTATTATTCCACCCAGTAATAATACGTTTCTGGCCACTTACTGACCAAGCAGTGTGTCCGCGGTATCTGGCCACCCGTATCTGACCGTCCTGGTCCATCTGCTTGTGGGAGTGATCGGAGGCTCAGGGTGTTACCCCTGTGCAAGACGCCGATGCCAGGACAGAGGAACGCGACAGACGGAGAACGGGGAGGGATCACACGTCTCACTGCACCAACCCCTGAACTCACACTGCAAAAATACGAGACCCATGGACACAAGTTTCACCTCTAGTCAGGGGTCAGTGTAATGCAACCCAGAGCCGGACTGGCCTTGTTCCCTGTCCTGTCAACACCCTTCTTATTCTCTCTCACTCAGCTGGAAAGAAAACCTGTCCAGTGACGAACATGTGTCCAGTGGCAAACAGTAAAGATGATGAAAAAGTACGCATTTAAGACTATTCTCATTCGTAGTTTCACTTTGGTGGAACGAGCTGCCTAGCACTACCTGAGCAGGGGCGTCCCTCTATACCTTTAAAAAGCACCTCCCTTCCTAACTTGCACTTCTACTAGTTCTTAACTTGCACTTACAGCAGTTACATTCCTGCACTTTTTTTTTCTATGTCTTATGTAAAATATTTTCTATTGTTACACTAGGTCTTTATCGCTCGTAGCTTGATTGTTCTCTCCCTTGTACGTCACTTTGGACAAAAGCGTCTGCTAAATGACCAAATGTAAAGTAATGTAAGTGTAAAAAAAACATTCTGATTAAAAGTGTGCCTTTATGTTTTTCCCCAAAGGAGTCATTTTTTTGTATACCTTTCTAACTGTTCATTTACACAGCTGTGGTGTCTGACATCACAAAAAACAATACTGTTACACTCCAGTAAATAGACCAGTCATAGCCAGCAATTACAGAAGCATTCTTAATGGCCTCTGCTCATGTCTTATCAACCCAAAAGAAATCGAAGTGGTCACATTTCACAGGCACTTGGTTTTCCATATTCTAGACATAAGAATACAAAGGCTCATATACTTTGAATCATTCACCTTTCAGAGTAAGGCAATTTACAGTTTAGTTCCTTACTGAAACATCCCTTCAAAATATGTTCTGTTCTTCCAAGATGTGTAAGGGTTAGACTCTGATGACATTGATTGGAGTAGCAATGTTTTCAGATGCCCAGTTGATTTTTTTGTGTGTGTGAATTACTGAGACAGTAATTAAATACATTAAAATGCATCAGAGTGAATTGAGTGCCTATCTCATTCTCTCAGCATGCTGAATCAGCAGGTACGTAGCAGGAAGTAGCCTCTACTATGGATTTAGGTCAATGTACCTCTTGTAATAAGATAATTAAGGAGCCAGCCCTCAATGACCCTTTTGAGAAGTTAATACCCTGACAGTGTCAACCCTTATGAAAATAAATGTGATTAGGTTCTTCTATCTGCTCCCGACATCAAGTCTTCAGTCCCTTTATCACAGATCTTTTATAGCATATCATGGTACTTAAATAGAGCTAAGATGGTAGATAAGTGAATAATATGAAACATACCTACAATACAAGGATGTAACAGAACTTCAGACCACTAAGTCCTCATCTTGAAATGATAAGTCAATGTTAAAATTGAATTGTGAAATGTAATGATCTAACTACATGCTGGATAGTTTGTTGCATATACATGTGCCTTTTGCTGCCCACCATTATTGCCACATCAATCCTGTTTTAAACGAGCTGACCTGGTAGGCTTGCAGTGTGTTCCCACAGGCTCAGGTGGAAGGTCAGTGCTGGTGAGTGTCTCAGTGACGAGCTGTGGTGACTGAGTCAGTAGATCAAGTCCTAACCAGGACAACCTCTGTCTGCTCTGTAATTGAACTCATCAAAGACACAGTCACAGATCTCTCAGCAAAAGGGGACCATAGCCGCTACAGCAATACGCTCTGGTAAAAAAAAAAAAAAAAAAAGCCGTGGCCCTTTTTCCTCTCCAGGTATTGCCTCCTAATCCATTGTAAGAGCACGGTGTACCTCAGGCCAGGCCCCTGAAGCTGGAGGAGGAACATTCATTATTAGCCTCTATGATGGTGTTGGCCTACTTACTGTAGGATATCCCATCCACTGTAAATTATCTCAGTTTCAGCCTAGAGCAGTTCATCAGATCCACTGTGGCCCAATATGTCTGTGGCCCATGGCACACTATTCTGCTGGAGATCCATCCAGATTAATGGCTTTTGAGTCTTGAACATGAACGGTTATGATGTGAATGAGGCTGTGGGTTTTGCTATGCAGCTAATCCTTTTTACAACTATTTGCAATGATTGGGTGAGTAATGAAACGGAGTAATGTGTGTTGGCCATAAGCAAACACAGACACAGACCCAGACATAGACACAGACACACACACAGACTCACACACGAGCCATGCGGTTCACTGGGAGATTTGAAATAAACCTAAATGTAGTCATACTGCCTACAAAGTGGTTTTACCCAAATAACGGTTTTCCCCACTGCCAGGTGCGCATACTTCATAAGCAATTTTACATTATTGCGTTCCGTTATTTATGTATCTTTCTGAATTGAATTTTCCATCTGGCTTGTGGCATAAAGGGTTCTTTGTGTGCTGCTGGATCATTACTCATGATTTTACCCTCTTCTCTTCCTCAAGAGATGTCACAGGCGTTTTTTATCCAGAAGAGCCAAATGCAGAGTGAGACGCAGCCGTTTCCACGGCGTTAAGCTTATTCCTCCCCACAGTTGCTATGCAACAATATGAAATGTTGGCACAACATGATCTAGATCTCTTGCAACAATAAAGTAGTGCACATAGCAGCAAATATATTGCCATAGTGGATGTGTGCTTTTAATGCTGCTAGGAGTGGTGTGATGAGACATGAGTCTCATAATGGGTCGTTCATCCCTTTTACACTGTAGGACTGTCATTTCTTTTTTCTTTTTTTTTGCAAGTATATCAGCAATCTTTCAATGATTTAATGGAAGCCGTAGGGCAATTTAATCTTAACACTGTCAGAATTTATATCTCAGTGCAGTACCATTACTTTTTACTGCATTTCATTAACACAACCTGAACTATAGAATGTGTTTGGTCCTGTTGTCCTTACATTTAAACATTGCATGTGCTATGGACCATTGCTGCCACCGCCACAATAAACGTGAGGTGATTTTTTTTCATAAAGCCTTCTGTTACAGTTATGGCACTACAGAGGTAGAGCATATCCGTTATTTAATATGATGAATCACCTTTATTTAGATGACAAGAAGTGCTGTAGAGGCTGGTTCGGCTGCCTTTTTCCTGTGCCTTCACAAATGTTCTGGTGTAGTCTCTGTGGCTCTTCCCTTGGATTATAATTTTGCATGGTACTGTCAGGCCTATAGTTGGCAGGTTTGTAGGACCAAACTAATTACTGGCATGCGATGTTTGGTTTTGTGTTGTGACTTTTGCAAACAGAATATACACGTCAGCTTTGTAATTTAATTATTAATATATTTCTTTTACAGGTCATGTAGCCCCTCCCTGTCAATGTGCACATACAAAATCATTGGCTGGCAGAGATTTTTGGGTTGGCTGTCAGATAATGAAAACTGTTTGGTTGAAGCATTCCAGTCTACACAGCACTGTTGATGGTGTGCCCTTTAATGTTTTTTAAAGGTTAACCCATCTTGCAAAATGAGGATGATGTTCTTTCCTAACTCGCAGTTTATTCATTCTTAGCATGCAATGCATTCATCAGAACAGGCTTCTGCCATGAACAGATACTGCACTGACATCAAACGACTAAGTTTCATGTGAACGGCCTCAGTTCATTCACACATTGCATGATTTAGGTTGAGTCGGAATAATATTAAATCCATGTGTTCTGCACTGTGGCTGTGGTGTACAAGGACATAACCCTCATTTTCCATTAAGACTTGGATTAAATACATTTTGTAACCGTTTGTCACATTTTCACATTGGGGAAATAAGTGCTAGGCAGTTTTCCTGCAATGCAGATTATAGCACATTTTGTCAAGTTTAATACCAGGAAGATTTTGAAATAAGCCATTTATGAGGAACATTTTTGAAACAGTGTAATCATCTACAGTATGTACACACTAAGGAGTGTTTATTTCCTCTTTGCATTCTGATGAGGAAGCATCGCTCTTAACAAAAGGGAGCAGAGCTACACATATTGGGATAACACACATAATGGCACTTGAAGAGTAACACAGTTCATTAATCATTGCTTTCTTTCAGAGCCTTGACATATGAGACAAGGAAATCTACGTTTATGAACTGAGAGAATAAATATGAACACAGATTACTCCCAGCAGAACAGAACATCTACCCTTTCACCACACACTCTCCCGCCATCACTCAGCCACCATAAATGAGCCAATTATTTCCTATACAACAGCATGCCAATTAGTTACAGACATCCGCGCAATGCTTGTGTGTGCCAGATTCTTTGGTAAGGTTACTGTCAGACAGTGCCTCCCCCCTGCCGCCCCCTTTAAAGTGATCTATAGACACTGTTGTATACAACATGATGTGGAGATGGATGTTAGCCCTCCTGCTCCTCTTGATAAATTATGGAACATAAGTGTGGTTCTCTTTATATTTTCGGCTCGCTCTGGTATGGGTCAGTGTAAAAGACACTCCATAACTGTATAGTTGTTACTGGCACAGGAAGTGTGGATTCATCTGCTCAACAAAGAGCCCTATTGATTTTTCCACCAGAGCAATACAATTTTAATCTCTGTTAAAAATCGACAACTATTTTTACACATATGGGCTCTAAATGCTCATCTAAACACTGTGAACAGAAAGGAAAACCTGTGAACGTAGCTTGCGCTGAATATTGGAGGTAGGAGTCCTGTTTTATTTTTTACTCTCCCAAATTCCTTCAACAACATTTCTGCGGCTGTCTACTCAGGGTAAAGTGATCCAGCCTCGCTGAGGGCCTCTATATAGCTCTGCTAAATGCTCTCGGCTGGCAACTCCGGCTTATTCATGAAGAGAGCAGCTGCTGAATTTTCCCTTTTCATACTGACTCAGCATGGGCTTAATTATCAGGCCCATTCTGTTATCTGATTCATACACGTAACCAAGACACCATTTGCCCCCTTTTAAACCCACACTTGTTACCGTTTTTAGTGACAGGAATAAGAGGAAAGCTGAAAATTCAGCTGGCTCCATTGTTTTGTTTGGTCTTTTTTTTAAATAGTGTGACACATTTCAACAGATTTCTTCTTGTGTTTGTTCTGTAAGAAAGAGGAGAGTGTTTCTGTTGCTGAATTTGGTCCATTCAGTTTGGTTTATTCAGCAGGATGTTTTGTGTACTGGAGCATTGATTGCGACCTGGATTCTTGGCAAAGTTTGAAGAAGTTGTAGTCCTGGTAAATTAATATTTGAAATGTCATGACTACATTAATTAAGCAATTTTGCAAACACTGAATGACATATGGTCTCTGTGTTGCCATATGCTATTCTGAATAACATTACATCAGCTTTAAAGCTTCTACAAAGTGAATAGATGCTACTGAATGCATGCCCTGTTGACTATTTGTTTACAATGACTTAAATATTCATGATTCATGTAGGGGATTTATTTACTTAAATTCTCCTTTGCAGAATCACTCTGCATGTCTAACAGAATCTGACACACTACAAAAAAAGGACCTTCTTAGAAACTGGGACACAGTCATATGCTGCAGTCAGCAATACAAATCATTTTATGTTGGCCCAAAACAAACACACACACAAGCCAGCAGACCAACAAACAGCTGTTAACTGAGGTGCCAGTAACATATGATACGCTGAAGTAAAAATACAGGTTATCTAAGCCTGTATTGCGATGGTTTCTTATGTAGTTAGAAGTATGACTTTGAAAGGTGCAACACGCATATCAAGGCTAGGGTTAGACGGTAAACCATTACACAACAATGATACAACAAATTGCTCTAGAGCTGTCAGTGATGGCAAAGCAAATTTAAAACAATGGCTTCAAAACAAGAGCCTCATCCAAAAATAATCTACATTTACCTCCCGTTCAGATGATGCATGAGCTTACTACCAAAATTAAGTGATCCCTAAAATGTTGTGTGCCACAGCTTCTGGGAAGGACAACAACATCTTTAAATAGTGCTGTGAAATCTCCTTGCTCCTCAAGTATCATCACTTTCAGATAACCTTAAGCACACTTGCCCCTGACTATAATAAAGACCTGGAGACTATCCATTAAATTTCAAATGTTGAAGAGAAAACATGCTGGACAAAATAAAGTAGTAAGCTGCTTTCAAAATCTCCCAAGAGGCTCAGTGAGCTCCACATCAATAAACCAAGAGAGAGGGGAAGATACCACGAGACACTACAAAAATGGCTAACTAGACTAGAGGTGCAATTTTCAGCCAAGCCAAGTATGACACGGAGTTGTAGGGGCCATTGGCGAAATAAGAGACACTTTCTAGAGATAAACATCTTTCCAGCTTTACACCAATTTAGAAGTGTGGCTTCACAGAAGCCACTTTTAAGAGAGGCCAGCAAGGAGACAGCTGAGTTTGATAGAAGCTACTTGACAGACACTGAGACCAGACATGGCGGTTTGTTGAGACTTATTTGACTGAATTACTGTGTGCAAATCTATAAATTGGGTGTGTCACCCAAATCATCCATTATGTTATTTTAGTTTCTTGGTCCTTTTTCAGCAGAGTGAACAGAGACAAATGCAGGCATATGTAGCATGCTAACTAGCAGTGTTCAGATCTTGGTATAGTTACTTGATGACCTATGTTAGCTATTCTTCCTCCATGTTTACAGTCAGTGGCGGATCTTCCATTAGGCAAACCTAGGCAAGTGCCTAGGGCCCCAATCAAATCTGTCTTTATTAGGGGCCCCCAAATCTGACCCCCCCAGCCATTACTTAAGTAAAGTAAAAAAAATAAAACACATTTCTTGTAGAAAAAAATATCAACATAACGCCGAACTAATGCCTTAATAATAATTTTCCAGCACACATGCCCCCCTCCATTGTGCATTGGACTAGTCCAGAATATGATGACGTAGTAACGCGCGCAGCGCGAAATAACGTTACTTCAAACCAAATCAGAGGGATCTGTATGCGACTCTATGAAAATTACCCTGCACATTGGCCAGAAAAGTTTACAGACTCCGAGCGTTGTTCAATTGTACAGAAAGGACCAGTGCAATTACGAGGAGATTTCCCCCAGAACAAACAGGGCAGACGCTTTACAAGCACGCACTACTATTTGAACGTGAAAAATGGCGAAAAAATCCAGAGGTCCTGGCTTGTGTACAGTAAGACGAAAGACCACGCTGTTTGTTTCTGTTGTCGGCTGTTTGGCGATTGCAACAAGCAGCGGTTCTGCACTGACGGCACGAACGACTGGAAAAATGTATCAGCCTTCCTAAAAGAACACGGCAGAGAATGGAAATTCTAATCTCTCTCTCTCTCTGTCTCTCTCTCTCACTTTCTCTCTCTCTCTCTCGTTTGATCTGAGTAATAAACATGTCATTTTGGCAAAGGCTGGAGAAATCTGAAACTGATTTTACTGTGGAGAGTTGAGTGGCAGTGCATTATGGGTTTATTGCGATTCTAAGAGTATTGGGATGGTTATTTGTTTTGTGTACCTGTTTCAAAAATGAGGGCCCCATGTCTATATTTTGCCTAGGGCCCGAAAATGGCTAGATCCGCCCCTGTTTACAGTAAATACTTCTATTCACTCCCTCTTAGGCTGAGGAGGAACATTTATCCAAAATGTCCTGTTTTTTGTTGCAAACTACATTTGAATATCTCACATCAGTACATCTGTATTTACTGCATCTACAGCATTCTATGGTTACTCCATTTCAGAACCACTGCTTTACAAGGTAGACAGTGTAACACAAACTGTTTCCCCATCTTTGTCCTACTCAAATTATGTGATTACCAAACAGCTATTGTATAGATAAACACCACAGAGGACAAAATGTCTGAAACCTGAAATGTCAGAAAGTAGAAAATGTATGAAGTTCCTTATCGCAGGAAGCTGCGATATAACAACGGGACTTGACCTAGTGTCATGGACTGGTTCGAAGAACTTATTCATTCACGCCGCTTAGGCAGGGAGAAGCGCGCCGTGCTCTGGCCCCGCCCCCACCGGAGCCTATAAAAACCACAGCGCGCTGCTCTATCATTCTTTTCAAAATCTTCACGTAAGATTTGGACTCCGAGATTATTCTCTACTCTATAACTGGTCGTATAATACTTGTTTCTATTTTCTACAACTGATTAATACTCATTACGAGCTGGTGAGTTTCGGGCAGTGGTGGAAGAAGTACTGAAGTTTAGAACTTAAGTAAAAGTACAAGTACCCAGGAAAATTAAAGTAAAAGTAAAAGTAAGAGTACTACATCAACAATCCTACTTAAGTAAAAAGTAAAAAGTACTTACTTTTAAATTTACTTTAAAAGTAAAAGTAAAAGTACTCACGCAATGGGTTGTCTCTCAATGTCTAGGCTGTGCCATTTTGATAAAGAAATAGCGACTGGTAATAAATGCCTCTACATATGTCACTACTAGTAATAATTATAAGCAACAACATTTGTTAATTGGAAAGGTTGGCGTACTTATTGGGCCTATTGTCTGTAATACTGTTCACAATCTTACAATTCTGCGGATGACAATTTATCTACCAGGGATTATTTGCAAAGTTAATACCATTAAGCCAAACCAATAAAGACACAATTTTATATATTTCATTTAATTGTAAACGTGTAAAAAAATGGAAATATGAAACATGAAAAACAAGTGGAGTTGTTAAACTGGTCAATGCAGAGTTTTATGCTCTAAAAACATATTGAGTAACCCAAGACTAGGTATTACGTTTGCATGCCAGGCAATAACCAGTCAATAAAAAAGGCAAATCTTCACGTTAGCTTGACATTGCTAAACTACCAGCTTTATCTTACCACTACATTAAATAAATAATCAAGATACAATCGTGTTATTTTGATGCTATTGCTGTATGTCAACATGTATTTTGCTAGATAACAGTATAAAAACATGTCAGTAACCGCATACGATATGCAAAAGTCATAGACATTAACTTAGCATAGCAAGAACTCCGCACAACTCGACGAGTTCTCCACATTTGAAGGTGAATTTTGAAGGCTAACAACTCCTTTTTTGAGGTAGACAGGAAACGCACTGAAACCTCCACGAGTTATTCTTGGGGCCTCTGAACTTGAACATGTCCTCAGATGAGGCTGACTCTAAATCCATGCTGAAAAGTTGTTTGTTAGTTAGGCTGTTTGTCGAATGTGTAAGCAAAACAGACAAGGCTACCGTAGTGCTGCTGTCAAATACACACTCTGCTGTCATTGGAGCTGATAGAGCCACCTGATTGGTTGAAACGTCCTAAAGCAACGCAATCCATATTTTTGTGTAGGCAACAGTTTGGCGAAACTGTGTTCAGAAAATGTAACGAATAACGACACATATTGTAGAAATGTAGCGGACTAAAAGTATAGATAATAGCTGCAAAATGTAATGAAGTAAAAGTAAAAAGTATGCACTATTATTTTTACGCAAGTAAAGAACAGATACGTAAACATGTAACGAAGTACAGTAACGAAGTAAAAATACTTTGTTACATTCCACCACTGGTTTCGGGTTATTTTAACCTTCACTACCTCAAGAGTGCTACAAGTACGACTTGCTTTTAGAAAGTGAAGTTCACTGTCAGCAACGTGTTAGACTAGCTAGTCTCTGACTAGCCTGCTAGCGGGGTTTGCTAACCTCGTGTTGGTGATAGTGTGCTTATTATTTCTCTGTGTGCTTAATATTTCCCTTTTTTACAGAAATGTCGCGCCAGAGCTACCCAGTGTGTTGCCATGCCAAGGAGAAGGGCGACCGCCACCGACGTTGTGTTCTCTGCCTCGTTAGGGAGCACGCGGAGGCGGCGGTGGGTGGCACCGACTCAGGGTGCAATATACAGCCGCGGAAAAAATTAAGAGACCACTTCAAAATTATCAGTTTCTCTGGTTTTACTATTTATTGGTATGTGTTAAAGTAAAATGTACATTTTTGTTTTATTCTATAACCTGCTGGCAACATTCCTACCAAATTTCAAATAAAAATATTGTCATTTAGATCATTTATTTGCAGAAAAATGACAATTGGTCAAAATAGCAAAAAAGATGCAGTGTCTTCACCCCCCCCCCCCCAAGGTTCAGCGGTGTGATCCAATCAGTCGTGCCTCTGGAGCAGACGAGTTTCCTATTGGAAGAGATAAGCTCACTGCTCAAGAAAGGTGCTATAACAGTGGTCCCTCCCGAGGAGACGAACGCTGGGGTATACAGCCGATATTTTCTCATCCCAAAGAAGGATGGGAATTATCGACCCATACTAGATCTACGCACGTTGAACAAAGCATTAAAAAGGTTGAAGTTCAGAATGCTGACTCCACGAAAGCTCATTCAGTGCATACAGCCAAACGATTGGTTCGTCTCCATAGATCTAAAGGATGCATATTTCCATATACCGATTTGCCGCAGACACCAGAGGTTTCTGAGGTTCGCGTTCAAAGGAACAGCATACCAATTTCGTGCCCTCCCGTTCGGCCTGTCATTAGCCCCAAGGGTGTTCACGAAATGCGTCGACGCAGCAGTCGCCCCGTTAAGGCAGCGAGGAATACGAATCCTCACTTATCTGGACGATTGGCTGATATGTGCACGATCAAAGTCAGCGGTGGAGCAGGACTGCCATCTAGTGGTGGCACACCTGCATCGAGTAGGCTTTGTTATAAACAGGGAGAAAAGTGCGTTGGTCCCCCAACAGCGCGCCCCGTTTCTAGGCATGGTACTGGATTCCACCTCAATGAAGGTGTCTCTGTCCCCAGCAAGGATAAGAGCCATTCAATCATGCGCTCGCCAGTTCAGGCAGGTGACGTCTCTCTGCTGCCAAAGGCTGCTAGGGATGATGGCGTCAGACGCGGTTGCGTTACCCCAAGGGCTATTACGCATGCAGCCGTTTCAAATATGGTACCTCTTCATGAAGCTCAGCTCCACCAGAGACAGGTACCGCAAGCTGACAGTGAGCACCAGAAGCATGAAGGCGCTGGCGATCTGGAAATCACCCCGGTTCTTCGCCACAGCGGGCTCGATGGGCGTGGTGACGCACCGCGGTGTAGTGACCACAGACGCCTCCACAGCAGGGTGGGGGGCGGTTTGCAAAGGGAGATCAGTGAACGGCCTCTGGACTGCAGAGCAGACCAAGTCACACATCAATGTGTTAGAGCTACAAACAGTGTTTTTAGCCCTGCACCATTTTCTACCCAGATTAGATGGTCATCACATACTGGTGAGAACAGACAACACCTCTGCTATGGCATATATCAATCGCCAGGGAGGGGTGCGTTCTCAGTCACTGTATCAAAGGGCGAATCGCCTGCTCTTATGGGCAGCAGCGCATTTTCCCTCAGTCAGAGCGGTACACATACCAGGCAAGCTCAACTTCGGAGCAGACCTACTATCGAGAGGCAACCCTCGGGCGACGGACTGGGCTCTGCACCCTCAGGTAATAGAACAGATATGGCAACGCTTTTACAAAGCAGAGGTGGATCTGTTTGCCAACAGAGAGAACACCTGTTGCCCCCTATGGTTCTCACTGGGGGGCGACAGTCCCCCGTTGGGCGTGGACGCACTGAGCCACCAGTGGCCGAACTTGCGTCTGTATGCTTTTCCCCCGATCCCGCTTCTCCCACCGCTGTTAAGCAGAATATCGGTCGAGGGCAAGGAATTATTATTAGTGGCCCCCCACTGGCCCAGTCACCCGTGGTTGGCGGACCTAATCAGAATGTCTGTGCAGCCATCATGGGAACTACCTCTGAGGAGGGATCTCCTAACGCAGGCGCACAGGTCGATCTGGCATCCTCAGCCAGAGCTGTGGCGACTCAGGGTTTGGCACCTGAAAGGCACAAGCTCCTAGCCTCAGGTTTGTCTGACTCGGTGGTGGCAACGATACAGAGTGCGCGGGCAGCTTCGACCCGATCGCTGTATACGTTAAAGTGGCGCAGGTTCGAGAAGTGGTGTGTTGAGCGTCAACAGGACCCTATCAACTGCGCACTGGGCGTCATTCTAGAATTTCTCAAGCAGTTATTTGATGAGGGGAAGGCGGCTTCCACTCTCAAGGTCTACCTGGCAGCCAGCTCCGCCTGCCACGCAGGAATTAATAATAAATCCCCGGGCTGTCACCCATTAGCGTCACGCTTCATGGCAGGCATGAGACGTCTCAGAGTGCCGGACAGACACCTGATACCGTCATGGGATTTGCTGATTGTATTACGTGCGCTGACAGGGCCTCCATTCAAGCCCCTGGAGACAGCGGACATAAAATATGTTTCATTGAAAACGGCGCTGTTGTTGGCATTAGTGTCAGCAAAACGCGTTAGTGACATGCAAGCCCTGTCTGTCAGTCCATTGTGCCTTCAGTTCTCGATAGCTGGGGACAAGGTAGTGATGAGACCGAATGCTGCATACACACCCAAGGTGGTAACAACCCCGTTCCACAATCAGGTGATTGAGCTGGCAGCTCTTCCTGGGCCTTGTTGAAAGGCGTGTGAGTGGAAGATATATGCAAGGCAGCAAGCTGGAGCTCTCGCCACACTTTCATTAGGTTCTATATGTTAGATGTGACGCAGCCTAGTTTCTTGCAAGGCGTTCTGCGGGCCAGCAATGCGGTACCGCCAGAGCCTGAGGAGGATTAGAATGAGATAATCGTTCATCGGTTCTACGTGGTAGAATGCATGAACGAGGTACTAAACGTAAGAATATTTAATTAAACATAGGTTCATCTGCCTCTGCTGGTCACGACGCAACGAACCGACCAAGGGTCGAATATATGGACAAGGGGATAGTGATTCCCTCAACATATGTGCACGGTGAAGTGCTAGTAAGTGTGCACAAGCACAAATAAGGCCCTATGAACGTTCACCACCAGCTGCTGTATGAACCTCCGTGAGGGCAAAGCATAATAAAGTTGGGGTGATATGGCAATCACTGTATTTACACGCGCTAATGGAAACTGTCCTGTTGTTATATCGCAGCTTCCTGCGATAAGGAACATCTCGGTTACTTACGTAACCTTGGTTCCTTAAGCACGGAACAAGATATAACAATAGTTGCGTGATACAGTGTTTTTTCTTTTTTGGGTGGGTGTTTCAACGCTCAGATTTTGATCCAAGAATGATACAGCAGCGCGCTGTGGTTTTTATAGGCTCCGGTGGGGGCGGGGCCAGAGCATGGCGCGCTTCTCCCTGCCTAAGCGGCGTGAATGAATAAGTTCTTCGAACCAGTCCATGACACTAGGTCAAGTCCCGTTGTTATATCTTGTTCCGTGCTTAAGGAACCGAGGTTACGTAAGTAACCGAGACGTTTTTGCACAATATTGATATATAAACCAAAAGGTTTCAGCATCTCTAGAGAATCAGTAAAAGAAAAAATCATTTCACATTTGTATCACAAATCCAACATGAACTCTGAGACCATAAAAGTGCATAACCCAGAGGAGCAATGAACTCTAAGAACAGCTTTTGCCCCGAGGAGCAGTTAAATCAAATTGAGAATTTTGATTAAAATATTACCGACATGCTGCAGCAGTGTACTCAGTGTCGACAGTATGAGATCGATGACGACACTTTCTATAACCTGAGAAGAAAATAGACACAAACAAACACACAGACCTTTACTAAGTGAAGGCAATGTGTTTTCGCTGTAATGAGGGCTAATGGTAAAACTCTAATCTTTTGAAAGTAAGAAATTAAGACTGAGCTTTGAACCTGATGATTGGAGTGAACAGCGATATTTACTTTCTTGAAATTAAATGGCGTACTTTGAAACAGAGTGGCAATGCAATGTTTTTTTTGCTTTTATTTTAAATTAAAAAACCCATCAACAAGAAACATGTCTCAGCCTCAATAGTATTCTGGTGATTTAATGACAACACAAAGACCAGCTGCAGCTCCAGTGCAGGCTCGAGATGTCAGCAGCCACACTCTGCTCGTCTTCCAGCTTGCACACGCCACACAAACAGGGCCTCGCTTGTGTGTCCGGGTCGGTCTCTTTCACAAAACAGACTTCACGATTGTGGTGAAGATGCACGTGTTTGCCTGTTTAGAGGCAGGCGGGACAAAGGCATCTTTTCTGTGGCGCAGTCATCAAACAGGCAAGTCTGTCGTTGGGGCTTCAGTGTGTGGTGTGCTTGACCTTGAGCAGTCTCTAAGACAGGATCAGCCCAGTTATCCAATAAACAACAAACAAAGCCATTGAGCAAAGCACAGTCCACACCCCATTGGACATCTGCCTCCCCGAGTGGTGCAATAGCTGTGGTGAGAAATGGGATTCTAATGATGTGATTCTCTCTCTCTTTCTCCCTCCCTCTGCTCTCTCTCTCTCTCTCTTCTGCTGTGCTCGAAGAAAAGGTTAAACAAAAGGATGAAAGGGTTTGCTTGTAAGACCTGTAACTGATGCCATGTTGAGAGCCATCTGCCTCAAACTTGTCGAGCCGTCATGTGTGATTCTAATCCAATGTTACACAACACAACTGGAGCAAGCCCTGGAATACAGCTCCAGGCAAGCCAGTGGTAAATAACAAAGTAGTATGAAGGGGGATTGTGTGTGTGTTTATGTGTGTGTGTGTGTGTGTGTGTGTGTGTGTGTGTGTGTGTGTGTGTGTGTGTGTGTGTGTGTGTGCGTGTGCGTGTGCGTGTGCGTTTGTGTGTGTGTGTGTGTGTGTGTGTGTGTGTGTGTGTGTGTGTGTGTGTGTGTGTTTTTGTGTGTGTGTGTTTGTGTGGGTGTGTTTGTGTGTGTGTTGTTCTGGGTTTTGGGTGCGTAACCGCCTTGTGTTGTAAATGCAATAGCTTTGATATCCAACTGCATGTGATGCAGATGTAATCTAAACAGTACATTTCACCTTCTTGGATACATCCATGATGGATTGCCTTTCGACAGGAATGGGGCACATATTGGGATTGTCCTGAATGTTTCATCATGTGGTGTGGTTTGTGAAGGTAATTAGTTTTGACTATTTCATGACATATTTTCTTCCTTGGAAAGGCAGTTCCTCAGGCTAAAAAAAAATGGTTATAGTAATCAGGACATCTTCCTTTAAAAATGAAGCCCCTGTGAAACCCCTGGATAATAGGTTCACAGAAACCCCCAGTGAGCCCATTATCCGTGGAACAAAATTAGCCACTGTAGAAATGTGGAAAAAGCAACATTCTACTGCTGTTCTTTTTACACTGTAATTGAGACCTTTCCTGACATTCACACATAGACCTACCCTTTCTTTTCCTTTAAGGTTGAATATTCATTCCTGTGAGACTTTTGGGGTATGCAATGGTGGGCTAAGTACACACTTTTTAATTATAGAGTCAAATGTGTTTATTTTTAATCCGGCCTGCCTGTATTGCACACTAACTTCACCAAAAGCTACATAGTCGTTGGGAGTATGTGAAGGTTCGAAGAGCAAATTACATCTCTGTCAAACTGAATACGAGCCTTTTTTTCTGCGCTATGATAATGCTCTTAATACAGCTTAGAGCTGATTCATGTTAATAAACACCACCATCATGAAAAACCCAGCTGAGCATGAGAGGTTTGAGCAACGAAAAACCCACCCTGTCCTAATGGAGGCAAGGTAAGCCAGGCCCTGTAATTATGTTATAATTATCTCTCATGCAGTCCTATTCCTTCATGTGCCATGCTCACCTTTTCTTTTTCTAGCTCCCCCCTGTGTGGTCGTAATTATTCTTGTGTAAATTAGACACAAGAATCCTTCTATTTCCTTCTTACAAGGATGGTAATGTAGAGGATCCTTGGCCATTTTCTTTTTTTAAATGGGTTCTCCAGTCCACAAATTAAACCTTTAAGGTCCCAAATTAATCCACTTAATCTTAAATTCAGTTTTGTTTCTTATTGCGGGGTTAAAAGATCCATTCTGTCTTTCACACTGACTCTTTGCACCAGGTAAGAAACTCCTGCACTTGGCAAAGACAGGCAATTCTGCTTCTGGAGGTGGAATTCCTGAATGGTTACTTAAGCTCCAGCACTGACAGGTGGTTAAGCGACGAGGCAGGGTGAGGGGAGAATGGGCCGGCAAAGATCGCGGAGGGTGTGCTGTAGCCCAGAGACAAAACATCATGGCTGATTCGGAGCGGCTCACCCTTTGAGAGCCTGGCGCTTTTGTTCCTGGTCTTCTTTACTCTGGCTAACACAAGGCATAACGGGGGTGATATCTCACCGGGACGGAGATGGGAAGATAAGTCGGGGGGCCAAATGATAGTGGGGGCTGACAAACAAATTATTTAGCCTGGATGGGAATTAAAAGTGCCTTGCTCCATTATGTTGTGCATCTGAGAAAACGATCATTGGGCCAAATCGAATCAGCTAGGCATTAATCATCAAATTACACTCTCAGTCTCAGAGATGTGTATTTCAGCCTTGGATGCACTGATTTTCTTTCTCCGAAGTACAAATGTCTGTCTTGTTTTAAAAGCATATTATCTTGTTCATGTGTAACTGGTGGCAGCCTCCTAAGAAATCTAATAAGAGAAAAATGAGCTGGGAGTGGTACTTAAATATATACCAACATGCAATAGCTCACAGGAAGCTAACACAAACAGCACAGTACTGTTTCCATTCCATATATATGTATAATGTAGGTCTATGTAGAAGAAACCACTTCAGAATGTCTTTTATAACTACAGGAAAACAAATATTCTTTCCTGTGCATAGTGTTTGATATGCGGAGATTCAGCATATGGAATGTATTGAATATCTATGGTTGGAAACTCAATCTCTCTGAGTGCCTTGATGCACAGGCTGTTTATATTTGATTATGGCTAAGGTGTTGCGGTCCATTCCAACTAGGATCCATTTCCCTAAAAGCATCAAACATCATTAAATATTATGCTACCTTTTTTTTTTTTACCTGTGGTGTCAGTGCTAAAACATTTTAAGGTAAACAGCAGTTGTTTTAAATAAGGGAATTGCTTGAGATCTGTTATAAATGTATGTGTTGCGCAACGTGCCACTACTATCACAAAAATGTTAGTCTAAGAAATGACACTCAATCCCAGAATTTTCTGTGCCATTTTAGCTCTGCATGGTGCAAAGCCAAAGCCTAATGGACAGAAGTGAACCTCGCAGTCATCCTGCTCTGAGATACCACTTCATATCTCAATCTCTCTCCGGTTATTAGCTATAATCAACCACTAATGACATAATTACTCAGGTGATTAATCCAGCACACTTGATATCCTTCAGGCTAACAAGCAATATGACATAAGTGTATGCTACAGTACATGCATCCACAAACACAATTAGTATTGTCTTAGCACAAGTATTTAGCAATTCATTTGGAGAATGAATCTTAAATGCTGATGCAGAGTTGGAAAACACTGCACATGGTATTAAGGTTTCTGTGCAGACACAGTTTTCGCTGGCTATATTAGTTGAGTGTTATGTTAAAATGGAGGCTCATACAACTCTGTAGTACTGTATCATGTTCTATAGTGTTGAAATAAAGGAGGTTTAAAAAAAAAAAAAAAAATCCCCCAAGTCATTACCCCTCCTCAACCTTTCCCTCTTCTTAAAATAGGTTCAGTGCAGCTATACTTTTTCATGTCAAGATCAGAGAAGACACTGCACAAACACAAGGATAATGTCCCTATCATAGTCTCATAAGTCGTTCAATGCAGTGAATAAAGGGTTTGTAAATTCACACGTGCAAAAGAGACCCTTTTTTCCAGGCAACCACACAAAAACACAATGGTCAGGTGTGAGTGTTTGAAAATGGCATAAGCAGGGGTTTGCCATTCACAGCTAATGTACCCAATCATCTGGTGCGGCCAAAGGCAATCTCCTCTTTTTGAAGGTTCTGAGTAAGTGGATGCGTTGTTCATTACCTGCAGACGCCTTGAACACAAAGCCGCAGCTGTTTTCTCATGTCTGTGTTGATGGAGAGACACACTATAGCTGTCCTTGAAGAAAGCCTGAAGGAAAAACATGTTATAAACTATAAGCTATTATAGTTAATACTTTAATATAATACACATTTTAAGCTATAAACCACTGACACTTTTTAAATGTATTTTCCTATATTTTCAAATATATAAGAAGAATTATTATGCAGTGGCAGGTTAAAGTAATTGTTGTGTCAATTTGAGACGTACAGTGGTATGGTGTTTTGAATCTATGGATACACACCCGCCTATTTCCCTTTGAATGTTATATTAGCATTTTGAAATCAGACGCTGATTTTTGCCTTTTGGTGGAAGTACATGTCTGAATATGACTTTACACTGCCTTCCAGCAAAATGGTGCCTATCAGCCAATGAAGGGTTACATCATTTTTTTTCTGACTGAGTTCATTCCTCATGCCCCTTTTGTACAATTCAAACATGACTAGAAGGCGTTGTCTAAGGAGGTGATGTTTATCCTTGGATCTCGAATTCCAGTCTTCCCAAACAGGGCATGACTGACCTGGAAGAGAACAGACACCCCCTTTATTCTGCCCTCTCTCCCTTTCCCCCCACCACCCTACATCAGGCTCTCTGTCAAGACTATGGAAAGCAGCTCAAGGGAACGGGACAGACTTCTTTCCAATGTGGGGTCCAGTATGCTATGTGAATTTCAAACAACAAACTTGCAATATCCCACTCGTACTGTATGCAGCGCTCCTTCAAATGATTTCTATTTTAGAGCACCCTGTCTGTAATCACTGAAACATTTTTAAAGGACGGCAACAGCTTGGCAGAGTGCCTGATTCCACATCTAGGCTATGTGTGTGTATGTGTGTGTGTGTGTGTGTGTGTGTGTGTGTGTGTGTGTGTGTGTGTGTGTGTGTGTGTGTGTGTGTGTGTGTGTGTGTGTGTGTGTATATGTGTGTGTGTGTGTGTGTGTGTGTGTGTGTGTGTGTGTGTATTTGTAGTGAGAGTGTGAGTGTGGGCAGATTATGTATATATGTGAGCGAGTGTGTGTTTGCACAAGAGAAAACTATACACAAAGCTCTCTCCCTGCAAGTATTGTCTTCAGTAGTCTGTTAGTTTTTTTGCTCCACTGCCAAAACAAAATAAGATGGTTTCATATTGTTATGTTTAGCATCCTAAATGACTGGAGAAAGCCTCTTTAAATCATTTTCAGTGGTTCGATGGCTCGGAGGCTGAACTAGCTAACTACACCCTCGAGTGCTTAAGCACAAACACACAGGTCTCCCTGAGGCTGGGGAGCAGAACAAAGAAGCAGGTGCAATTTCCTGTTCCCATTCACTCGCATGTGAAACTGACGCTTTGCCAGTCTTAGATACATGGGCACTAATGCTCACCGCAGGGGTCCAGCGAAAAGGCCCCACTGCCTAGAGACCAGCGCCTGGAGTATGAGAGCCAATAACACAAACAAGTGGCTCTGTTTAAATCCATTGCCATGTTGACTGCTTCCCCATCTGCCAGTTCGGTTCCTCTTAAAAATTGACACATTGATGTTAAAAAGGAGCCCTGTCCGTAGGGGATCAGTGTGTGATTTGGGGGTGTATTGTACTGTGCCTAGCCTAGCCATTGGCGCATTAACACTGACACCCTGTATCCGTGATGATGTGGTGTTGCAGCATCCAAGAACACAAGGGGCGAAATGTGATTCCTTATATGTTAACATTGCTGACAAGGTACGGTATAATGTAACAACATCATAGCTGGACAGAGCAGATGCTACACTTTTTTTCTGTATGCGAGTTGATGTCTGATGTTTGACAGCAGATTATTTTAGCAAGTGAGTTTGCAATGCACATTTGGAGCTGTGGCCCCTCCATTAATCTGTCTCTCAGCAGCTGAGGAATGCACATTGAATGGGGCAATGATATTTGGTATCATATCTCCTATCAGCAGTTCCCAAAATAGCAGTCATTATGTAAAGCTCTGGTATGTCAGCATGGAGCACACTGGCCCAGCTGCCCAGTAGGGGAGGGAGAGGAAGAGACCTGGCTTCTTAAACAGTCGTCTCAAACTTCCACGGTATGGACGGCTAAAATAAGTTATGCTGAAAGAGGCATAACTGTTTTGGCTGTCAAACGCGCCTTTACGAATCGGTTGGCCGGGGCTAAAGAGTGAGGCTCAGTGATCCTGCAGCAGCCTATTTAATTACATGCGTCTGATGTTTTTTTCTCTCTCATGTAAAGTGCTTGCTTGGGTCTGTTCTTTAAAATCAAGAGTAGCTTGCAGTGTCAAAAGCCCTTTTCAAGTGAAGGGGGTTTGGGTGACTGGTAGTATCTAATGCTTTTAAAATGTTCATCATCCTTTGATGTCGGTCTTTCTGAATATCTAATGATAAGATTCTTTTTTATGTTCCTCATCGGACCAGTATACATGATATATGAATTACAGAGCATGGACTCATGCTTGCCCTTTTATAATTGAAACACTGAAAAATACCATGAACTTTACTTTGAATCCTCTTAATCCACTGTGGCCTAGCAGTGATCTGATGTTCTTTTATAATTGGTTATTGATGTACTGCTTTGCAATGTCGTCCAGTTTGCCATTTACGCAGACAAGTGAATCCATTTTGTAGGAATGCTGTGAAACATAATCTTGCATCAGCAGAGAAGTACTGTAAAAGGAATGTCCAATTTTGGTGTTGTTGAGTCTGCAGATTGCATACCAGGAATAGACATCATTTAATTGTGGCTGTAAACATGACACATTTTGTTGTCATCTGTATCACTAGTTCATCACAGTGATCAGGCAGTCATTTATTGGAACATCAGTCAGCCATCTTTCTTAACTAGTGAACAAGAAAAATAAATGGGAAAAACTTAATTTTTTAAGAGAGAAATCATACTTCTTCTCTTCAGTGTTTTGTCTGTTTTTCCTCAGGCCCATCACAGCCCGGGTTGTAATCATAGGGGGACTACAGCCATTAGTAGAGACAGAAACATGTCTGGCCATTTAATAAAGGAGTGTTGTTATGAATGATTATGAATTATTGATCACAGGGAGAGAAGTTTTCTTTGTCAGTCGCTGGACTCACATTGCAGTGGCCAGACTCCAGGACCTTTGAGTGTTGTCTGTGTGACCTGTAGCTGCCGCTAGCTGCATTGTCCCCGCAACAGCAGGTGGCTTGCGTCTGTGCTCTTTGTGCCTTGAAAACTTGAGAGCCTTTTGGCACATAGACCAAACCTCCCAGGGGAGATGGGGGATCTGGTTCATGGTGCCATCTAGCAGCTCTCTAATGTTCATTCTGTTCATGTAAAATAAACAAATAAATAAATACATGTGATCCTGTGCTCATTATGAGGGGAACAAGCAAGAACACTTTAATGCAAACATTTCAAACCAGCCCAAGTTCAAGATGGTTTTGATGTTTCCAAATCATTTCAGATTTGATATGCTTGTTATGGGGGTCTGGTCAGGGCATGTATGTATGTGTGTGTGTGTGTGTGTGTGTGTGTGTGTGTGTGTGTGTGTGTGTGTGTGTGTGTGTGTGTGTGTGTGTGTGTGTGTGTGTGTGTGTGTGTGTGTGTGTGTGTGTTTATGTGTTGTGTGTGTTTATGTGTTATGTGTGTATATATGTATGTATGTATGTATGTATGTATGTATGTATGTATGTATGTATGTATGTATGTATGTATGTATGTATGTATGTATGTATGTATGTATGTATGTATGTACTGTATGTATGTATGTATGTATGCATGTATCGCTTTGTCTGTATGTATGTATCTATTTTGTGTTCAGACTATCTAAGCAAGTGACAGGAGACCAAGACTAAAACAAAATATTTAAATGTTACCCACACACCATGTCCCCCCTTTCAATTATCAGTGACATAACAATAACATACCACTTTTTCTGTCAACATAGATGAAAAAAAGACGAAATGAACAGGGTATCTATAGAAATGTACTATTTTCTTGTGACTGTGACCACTGGTGGTACTTCAGTAGTGTTGCTACAGCAGAGGCCCAAGCATGACAGAAGCCTTCTGATATGGCCTGCTGAAGGATGGCTATTTAAAGCTCCCTCTGATAGCAGGGGGAAAGAGGCTCCCGAAATCTCAAGAGCTCAGGGCTCCATGACAAAGTTCAAATTATTTCCAGGATGGTGAAAAAACCCTTACAAGCCCTTATCAATAAATTCTACTGGTGGCTCTGGCAGTATGTTATGACAGATGTATTTCTTCACTCGACAAGCAGAACTACCTCTCAATTACAAGTAGGAGTGCTGCAAGTCAGTATGGACCCAGAACATGGCCATGACAGCTGCTATTAAAATGCAAACATCTGTTCACTGAAAAAGGGGCTATTTTTGAACATCACAAACTGGGGCAGGTAGTGTGTAATTATAGGTTTGTGTGAGGATTTAACCTTTACATAAGCACTTGTTCCATCACAGAATGTTCTCTTTTTGTTCTTGTTTTTGGGTTCAGATCAGCTCCTAATGGCCCAGAAACATTGTCGCCTGTATACTGGTTTCCATGCGCTGTGTGAGGAATTATAGTTCATAGAGTGGCATGGATGGATGATGTCTATGGTTTAGCATATAGCAGGCTATAGATAACGTGCTTGTGAGGCTGTAAGCTTTTATGAAATAGTGTTCTAGTGTGCTGTGAAAAACTGCAAAATCCTTAAATAGAATCACGGTAGGCGAATCGTAATGTTTTTCACAGACTGAGTGTTAAACAGATGGACTATTGACTTAGATGGTTCTCAGTCTTTTCAGGTCTGACACTGACATCTCCCAAAGACAGCCAGAAGCTGATGTGTGCCCTGGCTGGCAGTCATCTGTCACCACCACCACTCTAGCTTCAGGAGTACAGTTTTACTGTCGCCTTAGAAAAGAGGCCATTCATTTAAATGTTTTCCCTCCATGTCATTTACACTATTATATTTGTGGTCCTAATTAAGTGTCTCCTTAAAATACATGAATAAGGTAAAAAATATTGGGAGAGAGTCCACAGAAACTGAACAAGCTTAATGGATCACTAGGAGAAGCATGAAGTGCCATTTTACAATCTGGATAACAGCTCTGACTGAAATAAAAATAAAATATAAAACACAAATTGATTAAATTTACATGAACAACCATCAAAATGAAATGGCAACAGATGAGACGGATGTCCCTGTCTGGCATGCAAGGCTAGCTGTATAATGCAGTATGCACCATAGAGAATTACAGCAGAATAACTATTTGAAGCTATTTGAGATTTTACACTGGGCAATTTTATTTCATGGAGATTAACTGAAAGTTTTTGCTGGAGCAGGTTTTTTTCCCCACAGTTTTCTATTTTGAACTTTAGTAGGAGGGTGCTGTGTTCAACTGAGTGAGAAATCTAGGTCACAACATTTAGTGCTCAATAAGGCACCAGTGTGATTTACAAAAGTGATTTACTCACAGTATTGCAAGTCATTTGGGAGATTAATGAATTGTCAGTTGTACTAACCTGTAATGATCAAAGTGACTAATTCAATCATGAGTACATCGGTTAAAAATTATATTTTTCCTCCTTGGTCTTATATTGTCTTACTGAAGATCAAGTGTCATTAGACACACCTTCTTCTTCGTAACCGACACTAAATCAAACCTCTTTAACTACATGACATTAAGGGAATAGATACTGTGCTCCCAGACCGGTCATGTTTATTATATATTCCCTAAACATAAGCACATACATTTTGGTCATCAAACTATTGATGAGGTTTTGATGCAGGTGTAGATAATTGCCATATAGAAACCTATATTTTAAAGTTGTCCATTAGGGGGTAGATTTATAAAGTAATGCGCAATAATGCGCCCCTTATTCTACCTTGCCTTTAAGTTACAGTTTGTCTTAGTTGAGTTTATCCTGATCTCATTGAGGTTCTTTATTGTAATACTGTCGGCCATGATGTGCAGGAGATTTATTGTCAAGTGTCAGTTTAAAGATGGTCCTTTCTTTGATAAAAGCACTATTAAAGCAGACTTGATCTACAACATCTCAGACAGGCGTGGAGATCATTTTTTTTCTGCCCACAGAATATAACCATGGCAGGAACCATTGATAGAGTAAGAAGACACTCTGGGTTAATCAGTCATTGCGATGAGGTCATGAATTGTGGAGAAAATGAAATAGTCTGTAAAAAGTAAAAAAAAAATAATAATAATCCAAACTGTCTGTGTTCAGGTGAAAGGGAAATGATTGTCATCTCTGCCCATAACTGGAGGGTACCGAAACAAGAAGGAGCAGCAGAACTGAACGGAACGGGTTGAATGTTACCATTTTTGCCTTCCTGTGGCAGGGAGATGACAAATCCCATCCGCACTGCAGCGCTTGGCAGTTCATTACAGGAGGGGCCATTCTGCTCGGCACTGAAATGTATGAGCATTTTAAAAAATTTTTTTTTTTTAAAGACTGCTAAAGCAAGACTGATGAAACTGCGTAAAATAAAGAATTGCTAAAAAAAAGATTTGTTCAGTCCATTGTCCTGGTGTTCTGTGTGCTTGTGTATGGCTTATACGGGTCAGGGGTTGAAATCCAGCACTCACTTGCCCAGTGGTCTTGATCAAAATGCTTGGAATTCCACAGTAGAACAGTGTAAGCTTTATTCCCCAAGGTGGACTTGACCATGCCGAGCACAAATCACTTCGGTTCAACATGTCCTTTAACTGAGGACAAGCCAAAGAGAGCTGCCCATTTCAACAATTACACACACAACTACTGTGTGTGAAGCATTCCTGACATCAAATGCGTGAGTTTATGTGCCAGGGCCTTGTAAAAAAATTAAATTGTGATCCATTTTGTGTCTGGGCGTAGAGGATTCAACAGCAAACCCAGTGGTCACCATCAACGAAGATGATGTGACTGGTGAAAAGAAATATTTCACCAAAGAAATGTGTACATAAATGTAGCTTCAGTACAAACACAGCCTAGCAAGACCCTCCATTTTGTCATCCCGACTCGACACAAGAATGCTGTGTCTCAAGTGAACATTCTGAGGTTTTTTTGATGAGAGCTTGTGGCATATATTGAAGTTTGACCCTTATCATTACCTCATTTTTGTTCCACACAAAGGGCTTCATTGAAGTAGAGCACTGGGCCATGACGCTGAAACACACACTGGCCAACTTGGGCTATATAAAAAGCTCTATATTTTCAAAAGTAACAGTAGTCCTTTCATTTCAGCTGCATTTTCAGGTGGGTAGACCCATATTTTGCAACCTAAGAGCCTGCTAGAATTAAGCTTAGGATAAATCCTCTTCTTATTTCAAAATGTATTAGGTACAGTCTTTTGAAAAACTGTTTGAGAGTGAAGATTCATGTAAAAAATTACATTAACCAGATCAAGACTGGCTTCTGGTTTTTTACTTGCTTCGACTGTACTGCATTCTAAAATGTATGTAGAAGGGAAAATTACACATTTAACAAAACATCTGAATACTCTGATGATCAACATAAATGCATAATGTATTGTTTCATAAATCTCCACAATGATGACCATAGCAGCCGGATGCACCTTAGAAGCCACTAAGACATTCTTTATAGACACTTAGAAGAAACTAAGACAATTTTTTTATGAGTAGATCAACACTGTTGATCTGGCTGATTACATGTTTTGGATTTGAGTATAAGGTTACCTGAAACATTTATTATTGTTGCCCGTGACACTACATTCTACAATGCTGCTGGGTAAGGTATGCTGATTTTTGGGTTGCAGCCTCACACTTCAAGCACAATGTAGTCTGTTATGCATGCACAGAGATGTGTGGTATATGGGCCATTCTACCGAATTCGTGTAATATGCAGTCCCTCAACAATAAAAACTATTTACAAAACAATTAGGTATTTAGGCATAGATATTTACTAAGAAAATGTTATGGTCTATATAAACCCAATGCATTAAATGAGATAGTGATAAGCTAAATATATACAAAATCATCATTTATAGGGTACTTTCTATTGGGAAGCAGCTGTCCCCAACCCTGACATCTAAATTTCAATGCCTGTAAATAACACTTTTCAATTTTTTTAGATTTTTTTCAATGATTTAATTTCAAAGATCTTTATGATTGGGTTGAAACAGAACTTGGAATATTTTGATTTGTTGTGGGTTTAATTTTTAAATCAATTAACTATACTGAAAAAATCATGTCCCTAGTTTTCATGTCACTACCGAAACACAAGAGTTTTAGTCCATTGGCTGAGCCTGTGTTTTAGCCACAACCCTGCATTTTTGACCATGCAGTGACACTGCATCCCTGTCCCTCATGGTTGAATGGTAAGTAGCTAAATCCCATAGTTTTTATATAAATGTGTTCCAAAGTCTGAAAATCGACGTGTAACCTTAAGAATTGTCACTACCGAAACCCATGTTTTCTTCAATTAAGTAAACCTTTTGGGGTTTCATGCAAAATCTTATGTTTGTATGTGTGTACACCACTTCAAAGATTTGTTCGTAAGCCGTGTGCTTGCTAGAATTCTTTATTTACGCTTAAAGTTAGCTAGAATTGTCACTACCGAAACAGTCACTACCGAAACATATGGTAGTGACCTGATGATTTCGGTAGTGACAAAATGAAATGGTAAGTAGTTCAATCCCATAATTTTTAAATAAATGTGTTGTGTGGACTAAAGGGCAGCCCAGAGCACCTTTTGGAAGATTTTGGGAGATAAATGAACATCCATCCAACAGTGCAGTCACTACTGAAACACTGGATGTCACTACCGAAACAGTGCAGCACTACCTAAACACTGGATGTTTTGTAAAAAATTAAGTATATTGAGTAATCAACTAAAATGTTATGATACTGATTGGATTAATGTATGTTCAATTTCATCAATCAACAACTCTGGAATCAATATGATCAGTATTTTGCATTTTACAAAGAAATATTGCACTTAGATTTTGATGAATTGTATAAATTGAACTTGAAAATTTGGTAAAAATTTCATTTTTATGGATTTCATTGTGAAAACCTTCAAGAAATATTTGTAAAAATTCTCTTCAGAGAAGGGAAGGAAACACACTCTGAACAGGTCAATGATAATACTTTTTTACTATAGTAAATGTTTCGGTAGTGACAATTTGTGGAAGAGGAAAAGCATTCCAACACATTGTGAAATTACAATATAAAAATTGACTGTTCTTTTACTAGATATGTGTACTTTAGATATGGTACAATACAGACAAAGTTTTGGGAATAAAACATAAAAAAAATCTAAATATTTCCGACCTGACTTTGCACCAATTCGGTAGAATGGCCCATATAGGACATAGGAATATGGTTAACTTCATTTTAGGTTCTATGACTGCAGAGCTGGATCACAGCCCTTTAAATGAGTTGATGTTTGTGGACTGGTTTAATTGTATTGTAATTGCCATTCTACTTTCACCTTTTTTTATCCTCTTCTTGAAAGAGAGTGCATGCGGAGTATAGAATGTTTCTTATAAAGTATATTTGGATGTGCTTTGTAGAAGGGCTATTGTGGGCTTTGTCATGTGCAGTAGGTCTGCTATAACTGATTATTGACTGAATTGTTTTCTGTTATTGAGCAAGCCATTTTGAAAGAGTGTTTGTTAGTATTTTTCAGCTTGATTCATTCTGAATAACCTGCAAACTTTGTCCACCTACCTGCTGCAGCAGTCGATTGGTCTGTTCCAACATCAATAAGCTGCTGATAACAAATCATAGCTTCTCAGTGAGAATTAAGCTGAAAAAAAAAGACATTCAGCGGACAATGGAAAGGTTTACACCGATTACACCTTATTATTATGTTGGTATGTGTGGATATGCCATTGATTTGACAGGTAGTTTAGTACTACATGTTCTACCACTGAAGATTTCAACCCAGTATCACACCGTGATTTGTTGATGCCCATGAAGCATCTTTTTGACCTTTTGTAGCTTTCAAGTGTATCTCTAAGATTGGCTGAGATCATACTTTGTGTTTGGTTGCAGGCTTTAGTATCTAGCACTGATGTAAAAATGATATTCGCAGTAAGTCATAAATTACAATTTTGTATTTCTGATTTGCTCATAACTTAGTGATCAGGTAAACATACATACAGTACATGGGATGCATTCATACATTTTAAACAGTGGAGGCCAATGTCCCTAAGTTGATGTTTGAGTGAATGTCTGAATTAATTTGGCAAAATGGTTTTCAAGAAAGGGAAGAGTCTGGGTGTGCCAACATCTGGTTGAGCAGCTGCATGATCTTAATTGCTACTAGACTTAATAAACGACAGCCACAAAAGCAATGCATTAGAGACATGATGTGAGGAGGTCAAAAGGGAGCAAAACTTCGCTGCATTTCCTAATGTTTCTTTTATGTGGAATATTTTATTTTTAATTGGGAATATATGCTTTAAATGGTGGTAATCACAGGTGACTGCCTTACACCATTTTAAACTCAGTATTAGAATAACATATTTGATTTCTGATGTGCTGTGAGGGCATTATACTATAATAAGACAATATCTTAACAAATCTTCACACAGATGTCTGATTGTAGCAAATATACTGAATCATAAAGAATATTTCCACTCCAGTTAAAGCATAAGAATGGAACCTTTACTGAAACTCTGTGCATTTAAATGTAACCATAACATTGCAATGCCCTCTTTGTGTAATGAGTTCAGTCGTGAAGATGTGCAGGTGTAAAGATGTATTGTTGTAATTGACAAGTGGGCTTGGTATAATCAACGTTAAGCCTTTGTAAAAAAAAAAAAAAAAAAGCCTAAATGGCATACGGTGCATGACAGTCTTCGCACAGCGTCTCATAGAAGACACTTGTGGGAAATGCCCAAAGCATTAATAACAGAATATAAATGTATTCTATCCTTATTAGTATTCAGATCATAACAATCAATTGGATCTGAAAGTAGGACACTGCTTTTAATTAACCTATGCAAATGAAGTTGTATGCACATCATCTGTATTAGTTTGAATAAAGTAGCATGTTCCACCCGATAAGGATTGGATTTTCTAAGGGTGGTGATCGGAGACTTTGCACTGTTTCGTTGGAAAATTCTTTGTCTTTTGAGGTCATTGACATTGTAAGATCATTCTGCTTTATTGCTTTTATTGAGTCTCAGTCTGCAAAAGCATTATAAAGCTAATTACAAGTGCAATATGCTTGTCAGATGGCAAAAAAAGAATTAAGACAAGGAATGCACAATAACTGTTTATATTTTCAAATAAAGAAATAGTTTTGCATTAGGGGTATATGAAATTAGCGTTTGTTTATTTATTTATACATGGTCCTGTATTTGCACTTTGTGCATAGCCTTCTCTATACATATGCAATGCATATAAATAACTTCAGATCTTTGAAATGTTGGAAAGCATATGTTATAACATAGGGAGTTGACGTGCCCATACAATATCCAGAGATGTGGCCTGTCATAGGCAGTAAAATGTATTCCTACTGATCAGATCTGAGTTCTCTTAAAGGTACCCTGTCACTCATCGGTTTCCATTTGGTGTGTCTTGGGCAGGAAATGTCTCCACATCATGACAAAAGACACATTACAGGCATGCAGTGCCAATGAAAGTGTATTTTGTTTGTGTTTTGTTTCCCGTTTGCTCACACTTCAGGGAATAGCCAATAACCAGTTTGGTTTTCTCCTCAGACTACTCTTACAGAACAGTGTACAGAGGGACCTGCAATATCTGGCCAAAACCAAAGAGGCAAACTGAGGTGTACTTTGAAGACTACAGTAAATATAAACTGGGTTATGAACTTGCTTTTACTGAATGGTTGTGCAAAGTACTACTGCAGGACTATATTACATAGACATCACATTACAAATGAAATTCGCAGACTACATGAATACATACGATAGTAGCTAACTACTATTAGTACTTGTTGAGGTAGCTGCATTAACAATGTGGTTGTTTTCAGTTGTAATGACAAATTACATACACATCCGGTAGCCTATGGTCTACTAAGTCACTAAGGACAGCATGCTTCTCAGGTCAGATGTGCCATTTGTGAATACATACATTCAGTTTCTATCCAATGAACTGGAAATCAGATAACAAAAGTCTCTGTTGCGCTTTGTTCTTCCCATTTACATTTCAGGAACTATCCAAACCAGATCATTGAGAATAAAAACACTCTGCCTCTTAATGCTTCTTAATTGTAAACACCAATCTTGAGGACCATACAGAGATCAGTGTTTCTTTGTGATCACTACCCTTTAATTAAAAATACCTTTATAAATCACTGTCATTGATCGGTACATTGCTTTAGCTATCTACTTTTTGCATACACTGTGTGTTTGTAGATTTAAACTGACACCATGACGCCCACAAGGTGGATTCTCTTCATGTTTTTTCCCCCCTTTGAAATAGTTTAATCAGCAGATTGTGCCTTTGTTTAACATGTGGTTTGATGTGTGCTCACAGAAAGTTTAACTTTTTGGGTTGAGAAACAAGAGGCTTGTGTTTTGTGGCATCTGGACCCAAGCTGAGAGGCAAACAGCTGGACGTTTTTAGTGTTGCGGCACACTCATACTCTTCAGGTCCCACCTGCAAGGACATCAATTGCAGGTTGCAACGAATAAGTATGCGCTTAATTCCCTATCAGTCAACCTGACGGCAACACTGTGAGGGAAAAAAACAGTTTGTCGAATAAGGACCGTGTTTGAAATCCCACTTACTGAGCACTAGCAGGTGTGCCTGTGAACGCATGTGTGTGCTGTTGTTGTAAAAAATAACGGCCATATTGTGTCGGCCTTGCCCATGCATGCCTCATGTGGATTGGACCAGAGGCAGACACACAAGCGTAATCATGTCATCTCTCTAACCGGCCTCTGTTAGCTAAGCAAAGGGAGCTGGAATCATCCCTTAGCAACAGTGTGTGTGTGTGTGTGTGTGTGTTATTGCTTTTCCTTGATGGTAATCATTGTGACAATCTGCTCATTTCAGAGGACCGAAATAAATAGAGTTTTACACCATGGCTCTAAGCTTTGTATTAGAACAAAGACAACAATTTCCTTGTAAAGCGCCAGGTCGAGTGGAAGATTATATCCATATTACGGATTTTGTTCTCCGGGCACGTCGGGAAAGTAAATGCTGCTGTGTGAGCTGCTGTTTGACTCCTTCAGGCAAGCGCTGCTTCTTTCCCTTCCATTTCCCTCATTCTACTTTACTCTCCATTAAAAAGATTCACTCACAACTCACACAGAGGAAATTGCATTAAAAGACCTTGGAAACAGACATAGATCAAGGAAAATTGCAGCCATTTAAATCATGTGCATTCTGAACAGGTCTTGATATTTCCCTCTGCTTTTTTCAGTTTGTTTTCCTTTTAAATCCCCTCTGTGTCTCTGAGAGGACTGGCTTAATATGTGTGTAATCAAACGCAGAGTAAAGAAAAAGAGCTTTGCTAATGTAATAAGTAATACCCACGGAAAGCTAATGCATTTGTGGGACGAAAAAAACTCCATTAGACAGGCTTTCTCCAGCTCTCTTTGATAGATTCTCATGGTCATAGTATTTTTAATGCTTACATCTCAGAGCCTTTTAATCATGCAAAATTTCATTTTGCTGACCATAATACAATATGAAACTACCAAAACCGGCGTGAGTGATTGAAAGAGACACCATGCGTACATGCCAACCGTGAGCAAGGTTACTGCTCATCACACAAGTGCCAGCGGACTGCTGCTGAGACATGGGTTGATTCCACCTCAAGGCATAATTAGATGTGTAACATAAGTCAAAGCACCATCTCCTAGACTAATTGGTGGCTAATGGGGACACGTTTCATGAAACCTGCTTGCATTTGGATTAAAGAGTCCAGGAGATGCACATTTGCGAAGGGCCTATGTGTCTAAAGAATGGCATATTAGGAATTCCAGAAGGAGGAATCACCTTAAAAGTTCTTCAAAGCTAGACTTTAATCAAAACATGAACTTAATTATGAGGTTTTATTTAGAAAGCAAAATCTGACTGTGAGCATATGGGCGTCAGGGGTTTTTGATTATTATTAGAAAAGCAACACATATTTTCATTTCAATGCGACAGAGGACATATATACCCATCTGAATCTATTCTCCACTGACTGATATAAACTGTAATGAGATCTCTCGGTGGTATAGTTATGACATGTTTTGCATGCTTTACACAAAATTTTACAGATTCTTTAGAACAAAGACCGATGATACAACTTTATCTACTTCTCTTTTAACACTGACCTAATTTTAGGTTTCTCACAAGTTAGCAGATGGAGTAAGCTTTGGCTACAATTAATTAACAGGAATTAAAGGCATTAATTAGAACAAAAACGTCAAGGAACTCATTAGTGTGATACAGATAACATCGCCGTGGAGAGCCAACCAACTGAACACTTGATGATAAACAGTGTGGTAGTGGACACGAGCCAGAAAAAAATCTCACTGATCTAATTGAGCGAACAGAGGGCCCTTTTTAGTCTCTACAAGAATGTTGTGTGGTTTTCACACTTTAATATAGCCATGCTGCTGATTTCTGGTACATATTAGTTCATTAGTTCTTATGTAAACTTTCACTGAGCTGAAAGACATCCAGTTAGGTTGATTTTTTTTTTTATATAAATATATATATTTGCTATGGTCCAATGAAAATTATTTCTCATGCTGGTTTCATATAGCGCTATACCTTATTTGAAGGGGGGATTTTGACATAATATTACTTGTACCAATGGCTGCCCTATTGATGATCCTTCAGAACCAAAACATTTTTTACTGTCTGTTTCAGACATATCAGTAATTGGTGAATATTATTTCACCAATCTAAGCACTGATTAGCCTAAATACACATTAAACATTGCTTTAGTTATGTTGAAAACTCATCCAGGTTGACATTTTTGTGAACATGTCTTGCGTGGATGTTTGAAAGCTTGTTAGGAGAGGATGTAGATCACACTCAAAGCTCCTAAACTAGCACACCTGTCTCACACCCAATACAATCAAACTCACTTTGCAACATAAAGCAGGTTACATGTGGTTTGCCAACATTGTTACCATATTATGTCAAATTCTCATTTACTTGGTTTGAGCTAGTCTTGCAGTCAAACTCGCCATAGCTGGTCTATGTGTGTTCCTCCCTTACTCGGTTATAATTATAACCTCGGTTCCCTGAGTAATGGGACCGAGTCTAACCCCGCGTGCAACAGTGTCGGCCAACATATATATGCTCACGCCAACTCATTCGCCTTGCCCTCAAGAGAAGTTCATGTGGCGGTGGCGGTGTGCCTTATATGGGGAATTAATTCAATATAAGAAAACGGGATCACCAATCCCTTGCTTATGAAAACTTACACCCATCTGCGCCATCCGCCTTTAATTCATAAAGGGAGATGGTCACACAATTGATAAGCATATTCGCAGGTTGCATATGATCACAGATCACTCGCCTGCAATACACTCTGCAGGAAACCAGGCTCCGCCACATCCAATATGTAGTAATTAATAAGGGTGTGGCGAGAGCTCCAGCTTGCAGCTTTGTAAATGTCATCCATTGAAACGCCCTTAAACAGGGCCCAGGATGACGAAACCCCACGAGTAGAATGCGCACAAAGCTTCTCCGGGGATTCCAATGACAAACTTGTATAGGACAAAGTGATCGCCTCCACCAGCCACCGGGAGAGGCTCGACTTTGCCAGAGGTTTGCCTTTGGCGCTTGCACCAAAGTCTACGAATAACTGACCCGATTGCCTGAATGAACCAGTGCGCTCTACATAAGTGCGTAGAGCACGCACTGGACAGAGCTTGTGCAAACGCTCCTCCTCCGCAGATGCGAAAGGAGAGGGCGAGAATACGGTCAACTCAAAGACCTGGTTACGGAACGGAGTTGTCACCACCTTGGGAGTATATGCTGCGTTAGGCCGCAATACTACCCTATCCCCGGCAATCGAAAACTGAATGCACAACGGGCTGACAGACTAAGTCCACCGTTTCTAAGGGCTCGAACGGGGGACCCGTGAGCGCCCGTAACACCACTAGCAAATCCCAAGAGGGCAATAGGTGCCTGACAGGCACTCTAAGACGCCTTATCCCAGCCATAAAGCGCGAAGCCAATGGATGATTACCGGGAGATTTGCCGTTAATGCCAATATTGCAGGCGGAAATAGCTGCTAAATACACCTTGATAGTAGAAGCCGCCTTTCCCTCATCAAATAATTGTTGTAAGAATTCTAGGATGATGCCCAAAGCGCAATCAATAGGGTCGTGCTGACGTGCAGCGCACCATCGCTCGAACATGCGCCACTTGAGCGTATACAGAGATCGGGTAGACGTTGCCCGAGCGCTCTGTATAGTATTCACCACTGAATCCGACAGGCCTGATGCTAAGAGCCTGTTCCTCTCAGGAGCCAGGCCCTGAGCTGCCACATCTCTGGGCTTGGGTGCCAGACCGTCCCGTGAGCTTGCGAGAGGAGATCTCTGCGCAGAGGGAGCTCCCACGGAGGTTGCACTGACAATCTGATTAAGTCCGCTAACAATGGCTGACTGGGCCAATGGGGCGCTACTAATATCAGCTCTATACCCTCCTCCTCCACTCTGCAGATTACCGTAGCCAAATCTGGTCGACCACATGACGGTGAAGGCACCAGTCTGCTGCTTGAGGGTTTCCCTCGACAACAGGCTCCGTAATTGAGATGACCTGGTATATGCACTGCTCTGAGAGAGCGAATGCGCTTCGCTGCCCACAGGAGTAGTCGGTTTGCCCAATGGTAAAGCGCAGGGGAGCGTACCCCCCCTTGGCGATTAATGTATGCCATGGCGGACATGTTGTCCGTCCTGACGAGAACATGACGCCCGCTTAGAATTTTTATGAAATGCCGAAGCGCTAGAAAAATCGTTCGCAGTTCCAACACATTTATATGTGACGCAGCTTGCGTTGATGACCAGCGCCCGTTCACAGAATATCCTTCGCATATCGCACCCCAGCCGTCCATTGAGGCGTCTGTGGTGACGATAACGCGGCGCCTCACTGTGCCTAGTGGAGCCGCTGCCGAGAGGAAACGCGGGGTTCGCCATACGGCCAGGGCCTGCCAGCATCTGCAATCCACCGTGATCAAGCGATACTTGTCTTTGGTGGAGCTGAGCTTTAAAGACAGATACCACGCCTGAAATGGTCGCGCATGAAGCATCCCGAGTGGGCGTGCCACTGCCGCGGCTGCCATCAACCCCAACGGCTTCTGACAGCGAAGGGATGAGACCTTTTGCCCTAGTCTGAACAGCAGCACACATTCTCTGATGGCATCTATTCGTGCTGGCGACAGACACAACGTCATTGAGACGGAGTTTACTGTCATGCCAAGAAACTGCACTGACTGCTGAGGACGCAGCAAGCTTTTCGCTTTGTTCAGTACGAATCCGAGGCGGTACAGGTGTGCCACCACAAGATGGCACTCTTGCACCGCCTCTGCGTCTGAGCGAGAAGCCAGCAGCCAATCGTCCAGATAATTGAATAAGCAAATGCCTATTCTTCTTAATGGGGCAATGGCAGCTTCTCCGCACTTTGTGAACACCCTCGGAGCTAGGGAGGGACCGAAGGGGAGTGCATGGAATTAATAATAATAATAATAATACATTTTATTTAAAGCGCCTTTCATGACATTTGTTTACCTTCCCAAGAGGGACAGTCGTCAGGGACCGACCCATTTTGCAGGATAGTCCGTGGACTAGCCAGCTAATGAGCTAACCTGGCAGCTCCGGTCAGAGCCATGCTGGGAGTTCGGAAGGAACGCCAACTGGACGGACTGAAACGTGAAAAGGTTAGCGCAAAGAATATTAGTACGAGTGCAAGTATCACAACGAAACACGTTGAGCAGCAAAGATTAGCAAGCTAGTCCGAGGACAGCTGGTAACAGCTTAGATACAATACCTCGAGTTTCTTAGATTAAAGCCAAACAAGTAGCACCCAGAGCCAGTGATGGGTGGAACCCAATTCACCAACTACGAAGAGTATGTGGCATACGAGGATAGCAATAATTATAATAATTTGAGCGTAATAGAAAAAAGTGTTGGTCGTTACAAGTACCTTGTACATGCAACGCGGAAATCAGAAAGCGGATGAGACACGTCAGGTGTGGCTTTTTATGCACTCCTGAGGGGGCGGGCTCAGGAGATGATTGACGTGTCTCAGCCTTCCAGGCGTGAATAAATAGTGTTTCGAAATTGGATGCGTGACTATGTCACTTCCCATCTGGTAATGTCGTAGTGTTCTACGACAAGGAACCTACGGTAGCCGTCAGTGGTCTTCTGGGAATGCTGGAGAGCTACAACTTTGAAAACACCTACATGAGACTTTGAAAACAGCTATTTCGTTGAATTTTACTCAAGTAATTATAACACTGTGCCAAATTGTAAGCTGTACTTCACAAGTTCTGTGCTATTTACGTGAGTTACAGATAAACTGAATCCCGGATCATAATGACCCCCGGGTGATAGGTGTTACTTCAAGACAATTGGAGGGTTGATGAAGGCACATACACAGCATATTGCAAGCAAGCAGTGGACGCAATTACCTACAGTGCGCTACTTCTGTAGGGTATCACTAATATATCTGGATTCCGATAGTAAAATAAATAATAAATGCATAATCGCATCTGCCTGCACTCATCTTAAACAGAACAACAAAGACAGCTTAACATAACATAACCTTAATATATGCACAGTTCACACCTAGTCTTCCTGACCAACGTGACATAAAATCAGTCACGTCAAAAAGGAGAGAAGTGTTTGAGCTCTTTGAAAGTGACTGTGATGGCAGGACGTGACAACGACGGTCTTCCAAACTCATTTAGGAGACAGACGTGAGTGTATAAACATTCAGTTCTACATACAAATAAGAATACACAGATGGTGCTAATGGATGCTAATAGCAGCTAGTTAGCCTACAATGAGAGGGCAACTCTACAGCAATTTAAGCCAGCTAGCTAGCTAATGCTAGTGGCACAGGTAAACATTGGGTTTCCATATGAGAACTAAAACGTTTTTGTACACCACAGAGGCGAAAAAATAAAACTATGGCACACCTGGTTGAAAGGGACAGAGAAATTGGTTTTTGAAGTTCTTGAAAGGTGTAACATAACGTGATTCTTATTTAATATCACTCAGATAATCAGTGTTATCAGCAGTATAAAGATGGTAGCCTGTTGGCGTGCTACGCACTAACTTAACAGCAAACAGGTTTACTAAAAATGTATTTAGACATTACCAGTAATTTGTCCAGTTTTATTGCAATTTAAACTATATATGTATAGTTACTGGCACCTGAACTAAAACAGCTACCACAGTATTTTGAAGCACCATCCATGCAATATCCTTTGGCCTATGCTTAGTTGGTCAGGGTTTCATCCTAAAGCAAGATAATGACCCAGAACACACGTCCAGGCTGTCAGAACTACCTTAGAAGAAAAGATCAACACTAGTCTTCAAATCATGGAATGGCCAGCGTAGTCTCCACACCCCCCCCCCCCCCCCCTTTTTGTTTTTGTTTTGTTGATTTTGTCGCAAACAAATGGAATTCTACAGAAATTATGGGGGCCTAACCATAGAAATAAGAAGACCAACGGCCAGCCATGGAATAAGTTGCTAACTACACTGGATGACCACATGCCTGTGTTCTGTAAACTATGTAGTACCAATGTTGATATGTATCATGTTGAGCATGTTTATGAAAAGCTTAGCCTACTTGTTGAGATGTATTGTCTTAAATACATGAAGTGACTGGCACAAGCAACAACATCACAGCTCACACTGATTAAAACTAGTTTGCATGCTAAATGTTTAAGGCCTATTTCAGCAACTGGTTTTGTGTTATGCTGAAAAAGTTGTTTTCTACATTTCTCAGGGTTTCATATCTAAACTACGGAACGACATAATGAATTGCTTTGACCAGCGTGGGAATGACAGGTTTGTTTATCTCACGTTAACATGACTGTGTCATCAAAATGTATGTTAGGGGGTTATACCCATCCAAAACACACTTTAAATAGTTAAAACACTCTCATTAATGGCCCTCATTGCATTCTCACATCAAATGAGTTCACTTGCAAGCAGGCAAAGACAAAACCTTCTCTGGAGGTCTGATCACACTTACAGTGTGCATCTTTGTTTGGATGGCAATGACCAAAATAATCTTAATAAACAAACCTGCTATCAGTGAAAATGAATGTAGTCTGTATATTGTAGTCCATGTCAAATACTCAGACTGTTTAGTGTTTTGGGTTATTATCAGAATCAGAATCAGAATCAGAAAGGTTTTTACTGCCAAGTAGGTTTACACCTACCAGGAATTTTCTGTGGTACATTGGTGCAAACAATAAACTAACACAATAAACTATACACATATTAAGTACTTATACACATATTAAGTACTAATTATGGCAGTTATTTTGAAATAGGCAATATTTTACTGAATGAGATAGAATAAAGCTATTTCTTTTGATAATATTTACCACTGGAGAGAACAAAAGCAGACAGAATAGTGCCCTACTGTTGAAGTTCTCTGTCAGTTTAAGTTTAGGTTTTGCTAAGGGCTAAATTGGAAGTGGGCATGACGAGGCTTATCTTTTTTTCAAGCTTTCAGCAGCTTATCTCCAATGGGATCTAATGCTAAACACGGAACTCAATAAAACTATGCCACTGGGTAACTACAATGTGACTTTGACGTCATGCAGTCATTTCATTTGGCAGTTTGTTGATGCATTTCCATGCTAATTCCCTGTGATTTCATATGGAAAATGTATGAGCTGAGGTAGTTGAGTTAATGATGCTGTCCACTGTAGTGTTTTGTCTCTGACCAACTGCATTTATCTCAGCACACATTTACCTCAGGGTACGATGGATCAAATAAATATCAATTAAATGATTCATAAAAAGGAATAAGAGCTATGTTAACAATTAGCTGAAAATGTACAAATTCTGTGACAGCCTATTGAATTCCATTAAAATGTATGGAGACAAAAAACCCAAGAGACAATTTTCCTCAGAAGAAATAGGTCACAGATTCAATTACAGTCACTGAAGCATGGACTCAATCTATCATGCCAAATTAAGTGCATTTTAGAAACCTACATTTCTTTGAGAATTTTATAGACACATTCAGTCTAGTGGAGAAGATTCTGTACGGCTTTTCCCCCTTTAGTTTATAGCTATTTTAAATGTTATGCACATTGGAAATCATTTTCTCTGAAGAGAAGAGAAGAGAAGTCTCAAAAAAGCTGTTAACTAAGGCTCCTGGGTTTATCTGTCTTTAAACCAAAAACACTTCACCTTCTCCTGATTCTCATTATAAGTTTCAGAATTGCTTAGCCATCATTGCAGTTCAGCTGTATCAGTCCAGTGCAACTTTCACAGCAGAAGTGATAAAACATAAGTGGCTTGTAATAAATGCAAATCAGTTTCAAGTACTGATATGCCCTTAAAGCTTCCTTGTGCTTGTGATAGTAAACATTAAAAGCTTTACTGAAAAAAATATAATACTCTTAATAATCACTTGCAATAATGGGCCCATTTTAATAAATAGCCTATTTTTCTGTGGAGGGGAGGGCAAAGTTCATTCCAAAGGGCTGAAGGCCATGTCAGGTTCAAGCGCATAGGCTAATTTATTTTGCACTTCATGGAGAAATTAGTTAATGTAAGGACGAATGAGCTTGATTATACATAAACATCACACTAGTAGAGTATTCCGAAACTATTTACAGGACACTGTTCTGGACAACTGTGTGTCCAGCAATACTGATCCAGTTTACTTAGCTGTCGTAGACATGCGGTATGGATTTACACTAAAATTTGGAATTTCACACGTTCTGTTCTGTATGGCACTTTTTATACACAGAGATATAATAAAAACATAGTAGAAGTAGCCCCAGACTCTGTGTATATCTCTTTTTGGAGCATCAAATTAGCCTATGATGTCACTTCTCCAATCGGAAGGCCTACTTCCAGAAGCAAAGTGCAGTAAGAATAGAGTGCAAGTTTTAGAGCTAAATCACAGGTACATGAAAAGAGATATGTTTTTGACCTGGATTTAAAAATGGCTACATTTGCTGCACATCTGAGATCTTTTGTCAGTTTGTTGAAGTTGCATGCAGCATATCAGCTAAATGTTTCTCCACTATGTTTAGTTTGGACTCTAGGTTCTACTAGCTGACCTGAGTCCATGGATCTAAGAGCCCTATTTGGTTTTTTATTCTTTAAACATATCAGAGATGTATTTAGGGCCCAAACCATTTAGTGATTTAAAGATTAGTAGCTGCACTTCTATTCTGTAACTAACTTGAAGCCAGTGTAAAGGTTGTAGAACTGGAGTAATGTGCTCTGTTCTCTTGGTCCTGGATAAAACTGGAGCAGCAGCATTCTGAATGAGCTGCAGCTGTTTAATGGTCTTTCTGGGAAGTCCAGTAAAGAGACCATTACAATTGTCCACCTGGAGATGAAATCATGGATGTGGTTCTCTTTACCTTCTTGGGTCACTTGGGTGAGATCTGAGGGCCTGATTTACTAACAGGATTGCGCCCATTTCTGGCGTAAAATAGCGGTCGTAAACATAAAACGGTATTTACTAAGGGGGCGCATTTGAGTAGAGTCGCATATTAACGCTTTGAGGGTGTGTACCTGCCAACAGGTCGGATGGCACGGAGACGTGGGTGGTATGTAGGCGTGAAGCACACTTCAATGGGAGGAGTGCGCCTAATGATGTATTGCGTGGTATTTACTAAACTGCCTGTCCAGCGCACATCTCTGATTTGCGCGCTAATTCTCCGCCTCATAAAAGCACGTCTTAACCAGGAAGCGCATTTCTATTGAGTCTGAAAATGTTGACATGGCAGCAGTGATAAGAGCAAGGCGAAGAAAAAAGACAGAGACAGCGCACAGAAATAATTTTTTCAACTCGTAGAACACATTTTCAGTTAAACGAACCACAAATCATTAAACGGTACAGGTTAACCAGCCGCGCAATACTTCAATAACTGAACCAGATCAGAGACGACATCGAACCATCCAACCGGAGATCACATTCCATTCAATCAGTTGGTAAACTCTGGACAACATTGCAAATATTGGCATCGGATCATTTCAAACAGTTATAGCATCAGCAGTTGGTATATCTCAGCCTTCAGCCAAATATTCACCCAGGTACTCGACGCATTGCTACAGCGCACTGGTCAATATACATTTCCCCACTACGATAGCTGATATTAAACTTTCCGAACGTAATTGGAGCCATTCATCGCACCCACATGCAAACAGTCCCATCTTCAATCCACGAACACGTTTAACAAAACAGAAAGCACACATATTCAATGAATGTCCAGGTCATATGTGATGCCAACATGACCATTACTTACGTGGTAGTGGTCTGTCCATGACAGTTTTATCTTCCGGAATAGTGCCATCTATCCATGATTGAGCAACGGTGATTTTGGAGAGGCCTGGCTACTTGGTAAATGTATTTGTTTCAGTGGGGATATATTGTAGTGAACCCATGTCCCTTGTAGAACGTCTCGCCATGTACACATCTATATTGTTATAAAAGACAGTTTATGCATTAATGCCACCAATAGCATATTATTCATAATCGTGTTCTTTTAAACATCTCGCTGTAGGTGATGGCGGGCAAAACAACAATACAACCCATTGAATCAGGTTCAGTGATTGAGCGAAAGTGAACCAATATATCTATATCCTCTTAGCTGAACCTTAGTTTTTTCTTCCTCGAATCTCCTTGCTACTTGCAGGCAATTTCTCCAGTCTTTTAACGGTGTGCTAAATAATGATTGCCCAGCGCTGATCTGGCTTGATAAATATCACGGAAAATGCGGGGAAACACCGTGCGTTAATGTGCGCCCGTCAAAGGCGCAGATTAAGCTGCGTTCGCAAATCAATGTTAGTAAATCAGGCCCTTTAAAGGGCGGAGTAAGCACACAGTGCCCAGCGCAGATGTGGTTTGAAAAATACCATGGAAAATGCGCAAAAACACTGTGCGTTAATGTGCGAGCGCAGATTAAGCAGCGGTCGCATGTTAGTAAATCAGGCCCTGAGTCTGTTAGAATGCCAAGATTCTGATCTGGTCTTTCAGAGCTTGAGAGATGAAGTGTTTACTAGACTAACAATAATTCTCTTATTTTTGTTGGAAACACAATTACTCTGTTTTGACCTTATTCAACTGAAGAAAATGTTGGCTTATCCAATTATTTATTTGCTGTAAACATTGACACAGTAAGTTGGGCTTTAGTCCACCTGCAGTCTGTGTATCATCTGTATAACCATAGTAATCAGTGTGATTGTTTTGTAAAATCTGTCCCAAAGGCAGCATATAGAGATTGAACAGAGGAGGTCTGTAAACTGATCCCTGGGGGATTCCGTATGTCTGTCAATGGTGACTCCGGCTTTCTAAATGAACCAATTAAAGATGGCCCTGGAAAGTATTCTGTTATCTACAGTGTCAAATGCAGCACTAAGATCTAGTAAATCCAGAACTGTTCTTTTACCGGAATCAGTTTTCAGCCATATCATTTAACAATTTTACAAGAGCCGTTTCAGTATACAATAGATTTTCAAAAGTCAAACAGCAGTACGTCAAGACAACATTTCGACGTTTTAAGATGCCAAACTGTATGTTGGTCAATTGTATTAAATTTGGACATAGCCTAGTAATCAAGTTATTTATAGGTGGTCGTAGAGACAGTATAGTTTCATTGTCTGACTGTGTGTTGTTGATGGTCTGGCTAAAATAAAAAGCACACACTAAAGAATCATTACATTTCTGTTTGGAAAGGAGTTCTGGAGATATCTGTTTTGGAGGATTTGTAAGCTTGTCAACCATGACAAATAAAGAACAGGTATTGTAGATGTTCCTGTTAACTTACAGAAGTGTAGCTGTCAAGCCCTGCATAACTCATCGTTAAAACTACAAAGGCTTTGGTCATAGTGGATTTGCAGTTTAGTTTTTCTCCTCTTAGCTTTCCTGCATTTTCTTTTCAGGGCTTTAACCATCTAGGTGTTTCACCACAGTGCTTTCTGTTTGCTCAGAGATTTCTGCACTTTTACTAGTGTAACAACATTCATGACATTTGAATATTTTAAGTTAAACTGTCTCAGCAGTCATGGTTGGTGACATAGCTATGGCCTCCATAAACTGAGCACTAGTCCTCATTTATGTTCCTTTTCTTAACAGAAACAGAACTTATTTGAACCCCTGGAGTGATCAGTAAATCAAAGAAGGCAAAGAAATTATCAGAAAGCCCTACACCATAACAGAAGAAATGTCGAGACCTTTAGAAATAAACAGATCCATAATGTGGCCTTGAGTGTGTGAAGGCTCTTTCACATGCTGCAAGAGACCAAAAGTGTCAAGTAGTGAAAAAAGTTATTTGGCATTATTGTCTATGTTATTGTCTTTGTGGATGTTAAAATCCCTCGTTAAGATTAAAAAAAGACCTATATAACTGACAGTAGTTCGACAAAGTCATCGATAAATTGTGCAGAGTTTGTAAATGGTTAACATACAAATTTGGGAGCACCCTGAAATTTAAAACAGTGGCATCCAAAATAAATAACATTATGTATAAATAAGTGGAATGTCTAGAGTTACTGCAAGGTTCCTGTTGTGTGTCAAAGAAGCATTCCGGATCAATTCCTATTCGCTAACGATATGCTAGCGGCTAAAACTAACTCAATCTCTTGAAATGTGCTGACTTTGACATTATGACAAACTAGTTACTCAACAACTGTCCTAACACAGTCAAACATCACGCAAGTGCAACACAAGACAAAGCAAGACGGCAAATAAGCTACTTACTAGTTTAGCAGACAGTAGAAAGCCGGGCGGCGTCTTGCAATCCTACATTCAGCAGTTATATGCCTATGGACCCTGGTATGGCAATGGCACGGAGGCGATTCTCCATATAAAAAGTCATTGTAGCGCCCCAATTTTTTTCAAGCTGTTATTTTAAGGTATAACTGCTTATCCTAACCTAATCCTGAAGTATAATTGTTGCATACTGTTACTTTAAGGTGTCAGACACATTTAGAAGTTATGGATTTATGGGACAAGGTTAAAGAATGACCTGTGTACCCCATATGTACTGCATTCAGTCAATATATTAAATAGATCTGGCTGCCAAATTTCTTACATCTTGCAGTTCATTACAACATAACGAAAGGGTAGTTATGTTTTGTGGTAGTTCTGTTTCCAGCACAAGACATGGAGTAGGCTAACATTTGAATCACCGCTGTAAACCCAGGGTCCCCCCCCCCCCCCCCTTTTTTTGTAATGGACCTCTGTAGTGAGGAATAATATTCCCCCATTCAATACTCGCAGCAACAAAGCCAATTTCTTGTTATCATCTTGTCAGCTACTTTGGTGTCATTTCCCCCATGTATGCACTCACTGAAGCGTTGCCATGGAACTGACCAACAGTGACCATCTCCAGAGACCTCTCTCTCTCTCTCTTTGTGTCTGTCTTCACTCGATACTTCTCTTCATTTGTTCATTTCTCATCAAATGTGAAACGGCACTTGGTCGAGACTGTAGAATGTACCCGGGAACATTCAACTTGTCCTTTTTTAACAGAAAGCAGTCTATTTTTCTCACATTAAATTTCATCTCTTATTATTCTGCACTCTGTTTGATCTTAAGCTTGTACAGTGCTTGATATTCTCAGCTGAAGAGAGCTCTATAAAGCAGGCTTTAATAATTCATGACACCAGATTTAGATTTGTGCTTCACTGCTCAGAAACTGAAGAATTCTACACTACATTACTTTGTGGAATGGGTGGCTGAAGCCCAAGGTAGAATTCAGCAGATTTTCTAAAGGGCCTGTATGTGTATCTGTGTATGTGTTTACATTGCAGTCCCTAAAGTGAAAAAAAAGGAAATGTATATCCTGCTGGGGTTTAATTTTGAACATTCCGTCAGGCTTTAGAGAACTTCTTAATAAGGCATTCGGTTCTGTTATGATGTCATGACCACATTCTGTCAGCCATGTATGGAAACTGACAGGGCGAAATGTTTATACTGTGCGGGTAGAGATGCAGGAAATAGCTCCCATAATGCAATGGCTTCTTTTTTTTGTGATCTTTATGTAGAGAAAAGTTCCTGGATTAGCTCCAACAAAGGAGACAGTGTGAAGGGACAAAAATTATAAAGTAAAATAAAATCTTACATTACATGGGTGTAAAACATTTTCTGTAGTCTAAACAATCGTTTGTAGCACTTTAGATCAGAGGCAGAAGTCACACATACTCCTGCCTGCTGTGGTGTTTGTGAAGGAGATCTCACTTGGCCCAGTTACATTTTAATGCAATAGACATGAGTGACAAATGGGCACCAGCTATCTGGGTGTGCCTAACACTAATGCAATGCAAATGGAGCAAAATAATCTGTTATGAGTAATGTCTGTTTACGTATGCATCATGCACTTTGCATTGGGTTTCTTTTGCATGCAGAGTATAACCTAGGTAATTGATTTTACTCGGTTCATTAAGCACAATTTGTACATCAGATGGACTGGAACTGAAAGTTGTTGATTAGTTAAATCTTGTTTTAGGAAATTGCTTTTATTTTTAAACACGCACACAAATCGCTGTTACATCCAAGTAATATTGCAAGCTCATTTTCTACTGCAGCTTAACAGTGAAGGGTGATATAATGCTGCACTAAAATATTAACTGTAGCCAACATTTCCTCCTCTATGAGTTTATCCTTTTCAATATATGAAACATAATTGCTGTGGAGGACTGAAACAAGTAAATATTTCTCTTCTAAAGAGATCTGTACTGAGTAGAAGGCGCTGTAATGAGATGTGCAAGCTATGCTGCAGAAAATGGGATCTCCATTAGGTAAACATGTGTCTTGTGTGCTGTCAGTTGCAACAGCACAGCATTTGTTTATCTGGGCACACGTTGAGTAATCAATCTTACCTTAGTGCCACTGAGGAAATAACAAACTTTTAAAATGGTGATATCATGCCAGCCATTCGATGTCTATGCGTCATGCACAGCAAGTAGCACATCATGTGCAGGATGTAGAAAATGAGACCTATGCATGAGCGTTGCTATCTTTTAAATGAACACTAGCTCTACATTCTACAGTGCAGAGAGGGACTAATACCCAGAATGTTTTTTTATGTTTTTTGATTGAACGTAATGTCACAATATCATAACAGTGCATCTCAATTTTCTGGTTCGTGATCCGCAACATCAACATAATGTTCTTTATCTTCTTCATTTTCCCTATCTCCAGGTTGCTTTATCTAATGCAACAACTTGGATGGATTATTTTACAGAGCATGGCTTCGAAGGCTCTTCAACAGAATCTGGTCTGTGTACGATAGGGCATAAAGTATGCACGTCAAAGCTGTGCTCATAGAGCAGTGTAGTTTAACACCAAACCAGAGCCGTGTAGTTTCACGCTAACCAAGAGAGCCGCTAAATCTGGACGTGGGTCGGATTGGGGCCATGCTAGGTCGCTATCTGGCGAGATACCTTCTGCCTCGTGGAGTGATTGTTTTTTTCTTTGAGATGTCTGTAAGACAGGGGACATGATTGCATATCTGAATGCTAATTTGGGGGGGGAGGGGGGAGGGAATTATGCACTTAATATATGCCGGTGGTGACTGTTTATATGCAAGGTCATTACAATGGAAAAAACAAATGAAGCGGGTGTCACTCCGGATTATGTTCATATGGCAGTGCACCGCAAATAGGCCCTAGATCCTCAAGAATATCTGTGAAACCAGTTATTGTGAATGTGTTGAGCTGGTTGCTGGACACTTTTATGCTGGTTCCCTAGAGGTCAAGCTTTTTTTAATCAAATGACCCTGAAGTCCAGCCAGCCCAGTAATCTCAACCATTAGGAACATCTGTGCTGACACTTTACATGTGACACCGTGATCTCTATACGTGGGCACTGCCTCTCCGCATTATGACAAATAATCACTCCAGTAACCCGAGTGTCACTTGTTTGCAGACTGCTGTGCTGTGGTGAATATGATTTCAGTGTTGGAGATGACACTAGAGCGTTGCTAATACATGGGTGTAAAAAGGAAGTATGTTTTGGAAAATCTCATCTCTTTTTCATTCCATTGTTGCAATAAGGAGAAATCTTCACCCATCACACCCTCTTTTGTACATGCAGAAATACCCTACACATACACACAGTCACTCACTCTTTCTCTCTCTCTCTCTCTCTCGCTCGCTCTCTCACACACACACACACACACACACACACACACACACACACACACACACACACACACACACACAGACCCTCTAGCCCCCTATTGTTGGAGATTTAATGGTCTCATGAACATTGGCCAGGGTCATGAGCAGGTCACAGCCAATTTATCTTGGCAAGGTGCCGCAGAGGAACACAGCCTCGCTGCAAACGCAAACACACCCTTAGCCATAGCTTCCATTGGGCTTCCATTGAGTCTCTAGTTTGTGTTTATGAATCAGTTTTTATTCTTTTTTTTTTCTTTCAGTAGAAGGAATACGGTGTTGTGGCCAGATTGAGTCAGTGTGCCTTAAGCTGCTGGAAGTCCTTGTACAGCACCAGGTTGGAGCAGCAGGGGGAAAAAAACAGCCTCGTCTTCATCTGGCCCCCTCTCTCAGGCTTTGAATATTCTCCGGTACAGCTCATAGCAATATGAAGAGCCATATGAGTGACAAGAGAATAAGCCTTTGGCTCTGAAGTCTGGCCCTGTTGCTTGAAGTGTTTATAGAATTAAAAAGAGCCAAGTGTCTGTTTACCACTGCGACTCGGGGAGTTATGAAGCACTGTTTGAAGAACCAATTTGCCGCCTCTAAATTTAAATGCATGGACGGCTTGTTTGCTGTGGTGCTTTCTGTCCCACTCTCTCCATTGGCTTCACTTGCCACAGCTTATCACAGTGAGATAAAATACTCTCTTTGCTCATATTGTTTTCTTTGTCTCCATTATCGTCTTGTTTGTATATGTTCTTGTTTGCTGGCTCAGTCTTAAAATCACAATAGCAAGTCTTACAGCACTGACTCTGATGTGATACTGAAGGCAAACGTATTGGATTTCTATCCGAAAAAAAAAAAATGATTAACATGTAATGAAAGCATAATTTTGACAGAATTCAGGGTTTCCTACGCTAACTTGCAGGGTTTTCTTCTTCATGGCAAACATGAGCGCCAGTTGACAAAGCGGCCATGTGCCTCTAGTGGTTGCATCCACAGGCCAGATCAAGGGTGACTACAAATTATAGTGCTTGCAAAGGGAAAGCACTATATTGATATTCCTAGGCTTCCCAGACTTCTTCCACGATCTATCTATCTAGCTATCTATCTATCTATCTATCTATCTATCTATCTATCTATCTATCTATCTATCTATCTATTTTTCTATCTTTCTGATAAAGAAAGAGATCTATGTATCTGTCTGTCTGTCTGACCATGTATTTCGTTTCTCTCTTTCTCTCTCTCACTCTCATTACCCATTCTCTCTCTTTCAGTAACTAATTTTCAACCACTCTATCTATCTATCCATCTATCTATCTATCTCTCTCTCTCTCTTGTTCTCTCTATCTTTCAATCTATCAGTTCTTCCTGGTTGCCTTCCTTCTCCTTTGTTTGTCTCTCTCCGCATGCATTGAATTGCATTCAATGTTTTAATCCTTTTATTTATTTTGAATTTCGAATGTTTCGCTCTGCATGCACTGATATTTCCTTCAGGAAATGCAAACTAGTTCATTATTGCCAGTGTATTATTGGTTTACTATGAAATAAGCCTGTAGTCTGGGGCCGTATGGAAATGTCTCTGTGTTACATGTGGAGGTGTTAACTGATCTGGCGTGATGTTAGGGAGATTAGGGAATGAAAGTGTCTGGAACAGCCCTAGTCATTTCATATTTGATCTGAGTGTTTATATTCTCTTCCGTATGTCCACCTCCTGAGTGCATGGAGATATGGAATCACACTGTTTTTGAAATAATGGACTGTTTTCATGTAGCCTAACAATCCTCCATATTCCCTACATTAAAGGCATGCTAAAGGCTTTGTAAATCTTATTGGTGAGGTGGTTGGACAGAGGCCAGCTGAAGATAGCTTCACAGAAAGGAATTGTGTGTTAATTAAGTTCAGGGAAACATAATATGGCGAAATGCAATATCTGAAAATAAACCATTGGCATTTCCAGTATGCGAACAAGGTACTCAGAGGGCCTGGCTCCGGTCACTGAATATTCCACAAAAGCATTCTGGGAACCAGAATCAAACCCCATTGGATAGCGGGCCTTTGTGACTCGGTAATGACACAGAATTCTCCACAAGGGGAAAGAGTTCTCCTGTGTCCCTCGGTTTTGTAATGCCTGGCGAAGGTCTATTCTCTGTTATGAATGCATTCCTCATCATTGAATTGCCAAGGAAATTAAATGTAATGCTCGCCGATTGGATGCAGTCATACTCTTGATTACGATCATCAAAAGCCATTGAGGTTTTTGCGAAAATGTAATGAAGCCATAAGTCCTGATTTGCATTCCACATATCTACACATTCCGCCTTTTTTTTAAGTATGGTAGATTAATCTGAACAGGTCTGCATCGGTCAAAAAATGACGTGATGTATAGTGCTTTGGTTCTTTTAGGCGTACTTCGTGCTGGTAATGTAGGATAAGTGATATTGTAATAGTCTACAGTGGCATCAAGTATGTGGCTTCACCAATAATAGAAATCTCTATTTGGGGTGAGATGAACACTGTAGTTATTGTTCTCTTGTCACAGTGATTAATGATCCACAGTGTTTGGTAGGGGCTACATTTCCTGATTCTTTTGAACAGTCTCATGCTTGATCAAGACTGGCATTGTGCAGTATCTCAGAAACACAGTATATCAGAGTGCACATCTACATTGTGCTTTGTGATTCAGTGGAGCCAGTGCTGCATAAATGTTGTGGTTTTGGCCTTGTGGAATGTCACACTCAAAATGCAGTTGTTCTGTCTTATTACATGTAGAAATTAGTCAGCCGGCTGTTGTGTAATAGTAATTAATTAGTACCCAATGCTGTCTTCCTGTCAGAGTGCTCAGAACAAAAAACCCTTTTCCTGCCATGAGGAAGGCAGCATCTTCTGATTCTGCGTCAAGCCACTGCATCGTTTATTGTAGTGCTGCACTATTGCCATCTAGTGCATGTAGGGTAAATTACAGAAAATGGACGACCCGAGATGGGGATTGTTTTATACTGTAGTTCATGATCTCTGATCTACATATGAACAGAAAGGCTTGTGTTTGTGGAATCATGACGCTGTTTTTGCTGTATGGTGTGAAGCTGGTAGGTTTGAAGTTGAAGGTCGTTGCTTTTGATATTAATTGCAGATAGAAATGGGATCTTTCTATTTTGGAAATAGAATCTTTTTGTTTTTATTTAGTGTGAAAATGAAGTAATCACTGAAATTCAGCTAGAAAGAAAATCTCACAGATCGTTCTGTATGACTTCTAATACAAATAAGGCTACAGAAAGCCAAATGGATAGCTGTCAGTGTTTTATGAATTATTGTATGGATTTGTTAGGGATTTTAAGAGGAACAGTTGATGTCACTGTTTACAAAAAAGGGTGTAATGTTTTCTCCATTTAGTAAACTCTCTAATATGATATTATAAGGTTTTCAAATGTATTCATTGTTAACTGATTAACCAAGCAACAGACTGTTACATTGTTTGATTTAGAAACATTGCCACCCAGTGGATCTTTGTAGATATTGTAACAAATATAACATTCAGTGGCAATGCATGGGTAAACAGGTAAAGTCTGTGAAGGGAGTGGTAAACGCTGTGTAATGTTGTGATCATGAATTAAGTTCCTTGGTCAGTATTGCCCTTTAACATCACTCACATATCTACAGCATAGCACAGGCCCTCAAGTCATCCATGTATTTATTGAGCAATAGCTGTATTTGTTCATCTTTACTTACCTGATCGCTAGTAGGCTTATGAATGCATACATAAATACACTACATTAATACACTGTAATACATACATTTGTAATACACATAATACAATACAACATGGCATTAGCCATATGCAAGTGTAGTTTAGAAACTGTAAACGAGAACAGTACTTTCAAGAGGACGTATCAAACAACCAATAACTGATTTTAAAAGTTTTCCGAAACAGTTTCATTTCTATGTCAGAAGCCATTAAACTCCCCTCCCTCCCCTTTAACATATCCTGAAGGTCCTTATTGGCTACCTCACTAGATTGCAGCATGCTACTGTAGGTAAGTGACACAGCAGAACGTGCCTGCAGTTTTCCCACGCGCGACTCACAATGCATCCTGGTGTCATTTCAGCCACCCCGGGCCGAGAGGGCTTCCTGCCAAGCATACGTGATGATGAAGGGGAAACCCTTCAAATTCCAGCAGTGAATGTTATCACAAGTGCCAGACAAATCCACTAATCCCTGCTCATGCCAGCAAAACGCTGACCTCGGGGAAAGGACTGTCAACGTTAGCAGTTCAAATCATTGCGCTCACGAGGGCAATCAATTTCTCCTGTTGGGTGGGTGGGTGGGTGGGGGGTATAGGTTTTTCCAAACTAATGAGAATACTGCACTCTTGTCTACTGTATTCTGTTGAGCCTAGTGAGGAGGGATGGGGATTATTTGTGTTTAATTGGCAAGAGATTAATTAAGTCTGTTTATAAGAGGCAGAATGTGTGTTTTCTGGGCCAAGGCAGGCTGGATATTGAAAGAAATGGAGCCAGTAACTTTTTAGGTGTTTGATTACATTTTTACACCCTACAGGGCTACATTTTTATTCCATGGTGGCATTCGTCGATTGGGTGTCTTGTTATTCCAAACAGAGCTTTCAGTAGAGGCGAGACAGAATTTTCATTTATAAAAGTACACACTAGGGCGCATGAAAAGCAAACAATATTTCCTTCCATCTGGTTTCTTGAGGTGGTCTAAAGGAGAAATGTTTTGCCACAATTGCTTTACTGTAAATAGAGGGGACTGTCCTCAGGAAAGCAGTAGATCATTTTTGTCAGCTGAAAAGGGGTCCATTACTCTGAATGCACTCTCAGACCCCAGCAGTGTTGTTCACTAAAGCCTGCTCAATTGGACCTGCTCTGCTGTGGCACAGAGGGCTTTGATGGGTGGTGAAGCTTTTGGGGCTATGTTTTGTGCAGAGTGTTCACTGAAATTTATAACCATCCTTTAAGTCCATGTGGAGGCAGAATTGATGAAAGTAGGAACTGCATCAATACAATTTTAAAATCCAAGCTTGCTTTGATTTTTTTTTTGGGGACAGTTCTGTAATTGCTTCATAGAACCTTTTGGTCAAGAATGGTCTTGACACAATGGGAATGCACTTGTGTTATGTTATGTTATATTGAAAGCCCGTCAAGCAAGAGAGCGGGCTAAGATCACAGGTAAATTATCAAACATCTGAAACTGTATATGCTCCAGTGAACTTGCATTTGAATAACGCAGGGCACCATTGCGCTCTGATGTGATTTAATAGTTTGCAATTGAATGGTAGGGTCACGGCGTTTTAACTTCAAAAAGGTGCTGTTCTTCTGGGTTGGAACATTAAAGTGATCTGTCTACGAAAAAAGGTATCTCAGTGTTGGCCTTTAATCGCAGAACTGCATAAAAGATCAAAACGTCATGTGGTTCTCAGAACTAATAGCCATCAATTGAACATATCAAAGGATATCTTTAAATATTCCAGTGACAGTAATGTGGGCCCAGGGAAAGGTGAAATAACTATTCAGGTCTCATAATTCTGCCAGAAAAAGTTGGCCGTTTTGCTGTGCTTTTCATTTGGTGGTGAAGGGTGGGGGGGGGGGGGGGGGGATGTGGTGGGTTGCTGCAGTACTTGTATACCTGGTAGTCATATATTTTACCAAATAAAACATTGATGCTCCCTCTTAAGCCTCCATCCTTCTTACTTCTTTCTTCTTACAGACAATAACATTTTGCGGGTAATTTGTTTCAGCGAAGATGTATGGCGTTGTAAATATTTAAAATCAAATTTGGCAAACAGACAGAGATGGATGCTGCACCCCGGGCTGCTGGAGGAGACTTTCGGCGCTTGTCAGTGTTGTTCCTGGCCACCCCTCCCCTTCATCCCCTCTCCTCTGCTCTGCTCCGCCCCTCCCCATCCTTCAGTACCTATTTCCTATGCACCCCTCTATGCTCGAGCTGTGGGATTGAGGGGCTATTGCTGTTCCTGCTCTCTGGTGCTAGGGGGCAGCAGAGCATCTGTTACCAGCCTTGCTGTAAGAGAGTGTGTGCTGGAGGTGGTTCAGATGAGGCGGATGATGACAGTGCAAGGGGGTTTTGTCCAAACACTCCCACTGCGTGCTTGGAGAGCTTTATCGGCAGCAGGCCAAAGATACGCTCCAATAAAACTCCCCACAGAGATAGTGTTTGCTTTGTGTTTATGTAGTTGAGAGAGAGAGAGAGAGAGTATGTGTGCGTGAGAGGGAGGAAGAAATTAGAAAACATAGGCGAAACTGCAGGACAGTGATTCCATGCCATTGATTCAGGCTCTCAGAGGCCCAGAATTAGCTGCAGGACACTGAACCAACCAGCAGGCTTGTGACTAATGCATGCTGTTGGAATGCATGTTGGAAAACAACAGGTATTAGGATGAGGTAGATCATGTTGTTGAGAGACTTGCCTGAAATAGAATATTAACAATCATGAATTCTGAAGAGAAATGCAATGCTCTGATATGTTATTAGCACAAATAGGTATTAGTTTTCTTTCACGTTTCACCTAAAATATGATGTAATGAGTGTTTTGTTATATCCTGCTACCTTTATGTGGACATCCTTTGGGTTCTTTGTGGTTATACGAAGCAGATAAAGCCTATATACATCTCAGCCTCAGAGGCTTGTATTTACTATATTAAAAATACAGGTCCCACAGTAGGAACTCAGGTGTAATTTTTAGATGACATCATGAATGCCTGTATAAGCTGGCTGACAAGATGACTCCCAGTCTCCAGAAGCAGAACAGGAAGATTCTAGCAAGATAACCGTCAAAAAGAAAAAAGTGAAAACTATGACCTGGCTAAGTTTGTTGCCTGGCTGGAATCCAACAGAACACCTTTGGGGTATCCTAAAGAGAAAGGTAGAGAAACATATCTCATTTAGCAAAAAAGTACCTGCCTCTCTCTCTTCAGAAATGTGTGCACTGTTATCCTCCATGCTGTGATGGATTGAGTCTGAGGTATTGATAAAGTAAAATATTCAATTAAGAATTTAAAATAATACTGTTCAGCCTAGATGTAATAACTGTAAGATGTTTATATCATTTGACATTTAAATGACATTGCACAGGGATGCACTCACATCTGTTGTAATCTGTATTTATCAAATGAATGGGGAAAAGTTGTTAATGCTTACCCATTTCAATATCACTTTTGAAAGTCAACCAGTCAAACCAGTTGTTTTTCTCTCTAAATGGAAAATTATTATCACTTTATTTAGTATTGCAGCTGTTTGACTCTGTGAGCAGAGATCTTGGCTTTGTTTGTAGTGATGATATGTAATGCGGGTATGCTGAAAGAATGTAGAGACTGGGTCCCCTCCTGCCAATAGCCCTGAGTTCTTGTTTTAAAAGGATCCGTGTTGATGTATGACCACAGAGATGCCTCGCCATCCATCACAGGATAATAGCAAATGTTGGATTTCTGGGCTTGTCACCTACTCAGCTATGACTAATAGCTCGACTTTGGACGGCTGATAATGGTGTTGTATAAATAATCTGTTTCTGAGTCTCCTGGTGCCCTGTGCACTGTACTTGGCCAGTCCCCTCTTGAGCCTCACACACTTATACTCACACCGCGAAAGAGGATCCACACAACTGTCCACCTCAAGAGCAAGGCTGAGGAATATAGTCGTCCTCTATCCCATAAATCAATTCTGAGCTGTCTCCTTGCTGTTGTCTTTATGGCTTTTTCCTTTAATTAAAGTGCTTGACGTGGTTTGTTGTGAGCAATGCACCCCTCTCAATCGGGTACCTGAGTAAATATTTCATGTGCCAACGGTGTGTGTTGCTTTTTTTGTTTAAAGAATTGATGTAGTTGCTGGGATCCTTCCCCTGCTTTCTGTTATTGAGAATGACCGCAAAACTAAAACGAGTGTCTATTGAACCAGATTGAGAAGATGCAAAAGTAACGAGTTGACATTTGTATGCTTATGGGTATAAATAAAGCCATACATGCACCAAGAAATTGCCCAATGCAATACCCAGCTACCTATGCAACTATAATACATACATAAAAAAGCTCACCTGAGTATCAACAAGAAAAGTTTCCGTCAGCGTGTTCCACAAGAGGGTGCCACACTTTTGTCAATTTGATTTTCCTTTAGGGTGTGATGGGCAAAAAAAAAAGAAAAGAAAAGGAAAAAACACCATCTTAAATGATTCCAGGATGTGTTGGGTATTTGGTAAACAACTGCGAAGTGGAGGAGACGGCACGTGTTCCTCTTTTCCGAGGGGGCAGATCCGTGTTGCAGGGACAACGTTTGGGTTTGCTCCCTCTAATTGAGCCCAGACCCTGGAGCCAGCCGGGAGACATGCTGGAGACATTAAGAGCATATGACGTGGTAATCAAATTGCATAAGGACCTTGTGATTAAAAGTGTGCCAAGCACTTCTTTAAATTAGCTGTAGTCTACCCACCAACCTTGAAACCAAGCATTAGATTGAATGCATGCAGAGGCATCCAAGAACCTTTTCTTTTTTCTTTTACCCCCTCCTTTGTTTGCTTCAAGAGGGATGACTAAATCTGTTTCAGAAACAAATATGGATGTATTTATAGCGGTGTGGCTGATTAGAGACGTACTTTTAAATAAAAAGTTACATTCAGATGCACTGTACCGTGTATGTGTGTACACTCAGAATTAACTTGGCTGTTGGTGGGTGGAATTTAAGGATCGCCATCCATTTTCATTTTGTTCTTCAGAACAGAGGGCCTTGATGAAGGATTGAGGGAGCAGAAATATCACATTTTTATTCATTTGTGGCTGCGTGCCTTTGTGGAATAAAATGCAGAAATGAAATCAAAGCTTTACAAGATGTTGGAAGTAAAGAAATCTTACTGGTGCTAATTCAACACAAATTCTCACCGCATCTCAATCAGCGAATGTTGGCTTTCAGCAGCTTTTGAACACTGGGTTGTCTGTAAAGGACCTTGACGTGCTATTTGTCTTTGTGTTAGCTTCACCACTGGCTTCTATTGGTCTCGGACTACACCAAGGGTGCATCAGTCCCAACCATTCTTCTTTTCCAGATAAAATCAAGGCACCCACGAAGGGCATCTAATTCCCCATGACCGACTTGTCATCAAGACAAGAGCACTTTATTAAGGCACTTTGTGACATTGGAGGAAATGGATGCCAGACACGATTGTGTGCTAACCTTATGTTAACCTCTGCAGTCACCCACTGCCAGTGGCACCTGTATGTTGCCTGCTGCTGCTTTGTATGTCTCTTTATGTAAGGTTAGCCATAGCATAGAAATGTAATTGAAATGGGAATGAGACAAAATAAAATAGAATAGGATAAGCAATGACTCTTATATAACCTAGAATGACTGATACATGTTTTCGATATAACTCTTTGAGTATGCTTTTAAACGAGAGCATCCTGTTGGAGTGTTATTTTTTCTGATGCCTGTGTGTGTTTGCACAGAGTAAGGTTTTGAATGGTATGGGCTTCCTGACTGATCTGGTGATTGTTATCTGTCTTCAGTTAGATGGTAGCAAATGGATCAGACAGTTTAATCCCATGCTTGCAAGTCAGCCCATATAATATGGACAGAAGTAAAAAAAAAAAAAAAAAAAAAAAAAAAAAAAAATCCATGACCTCAGCAGTCTTTGTTCAGAATGTATTGTTATAAAACAAGAGCTGACCCTGGTGCCTCTTTCTGCACTGACAAATTGGAGGTCAGTGTGGCTGATTTCAGTATCTGAACTCTTTGAAATAGTCTGGAAGTACTAAGCTGGGCACTTACTCTAATGCACATTACACCTCATGACAGGCATGTTTTGTTTTCCTCTTTAACTAAAGGGTAGTAGTCGTCGTCTTCTTTTTCTTCTTCTCTTCTCTTTTTTTCTCAACACCGGTTGTGTGACAGTCTTTAGCTTTGAAAAGAACTGAGCAGAGAGAAAGAGGGAGGAGGAGGAGGAGGAGGAGGAGGAGGAGGAGGGCAGCTTTTAAAGCAAGCTGAGCCACCAACTGCTCCTGCACATCTTTCCTCTTATCTTAATAAGTAATGAGACTGCCATGGGCTGACAATGAAGTATTTTGAAAATAGTTCTAATGTATGGCTTTGAAAGGAGCGGCCCGGCATTGATATATAGCGCAAACAGGGCTGGTAACAAGTAAAATATTAATGAGCCATTTCCTGGGAGTTAATGTGGGATTCACCTGATTGCTTCGGGGGTGGGGGTGGGGGTCGGGGTAGGGCTGGGGCTGGGGCTGGGGCTGGGGATGGCTAGAGTTGGGTGAGGGGACTGCAGAGAGGACCAGGGCTGGAAGGTGAGGGTAGCTCAGGAGAAGGTTGTTTACTTGCTCAGCTTTGTGTCTGGAGGATTTTTTTTTAGCTGCATTCATCATTTTTACTGGGTTATTGAAATAAATAAATCTAAACAAAATCAACACATTACTAAAATATTAATAGGAATGGTTGACAAATAAGATCATTTGATTGATAAAAAGTGATTATTGAACAAGGTATAAAGGGATGCAAGGAAGAGTTCCTCTAAGTGGTCCTCGAAGAAGATGTCAGAGACGATACAGGAGTGGGTGGCCAGGAAGCCCCAGAGACCGGGCATCCTGTAGTATCAGTGGGAGACGACTCCTGAATTAGGACTCGGTGGTCTGACTGAAGTGGTGAGAGGTTAGTGGACAGTGTGGACAGTGGGTGAGGAAGACTGCCCAGTGGCGAGGGGTTGTGTGTGTGCGCTGTGGCCCACTGTTCGCTAATGAAAGCTGTGGCTGGAGAGAGTAGTAAAGCTTTGCTTTGCTTACTGTGCTCACTGTGCCATCATTTTAACTGCAAGTCACTCACTTCCTCTCATTGTCTGCATTCCAGAGAAACTCTCATGGCTTTGTAGTTTGATTAGAACTCACTATACTTACATAATTATATGGCAAGTCAATACATTTTGTGTGATTTTTTTTCTTCAAAGGCTTTTTAGTTGCTCTTTTGTTCAAACATTACCTTAGTTTTAATGCCTGTGTACTTCTTGGTGCAGTGTTACTGTATGCCACAAGAGAGCAGTGGTGTTTCAAGTTATGAGAAAAAAGTATTCAAATAGCGGGCATGCTCTAGTGTGGCAATGCCTCAGGCAAAACATATAAAAATTTTCTTTCTATGAGAGTACATATTTATGTGAAGTCTTTACGTGAATGTGGTAAATATATGATTTGTGATGATATATGACATATTTATAGGACTTCCATTCATTTTACATTCTTTCTTTTTTCTTTCTTTCTTCTTTTGCATTTGCCATAGTTGGATTTTCACACTTTTTTTTTCTGTCGACCAACCTAGGTGTATTAGTTGGCTTGACTATATTCGTATGTAAAATGGAAGTGCTTCCACCAAGTAGAATGCTAAATCTAGGCCATACGCTAATAGCTGAAAGTAGTCATACAGGATATCTGGCCTAAAACAACACTGACGTCTAGGATTAAAAAGTTCCGTTTGGAGAACAGCAGTGGCACCTGGAATAGCTGGAAATGCCATTCAAGCTCTGGAAAGGTCAATAGTTACAATAACTTTCTTGCATGTCAAAAAAGAAACAAGCATTCAAAAACGGAAAAGAAATTTGACCAAGCTATCACAAATTGTTTCCAGACTTTCTCTCAAAGTAAATTATTGCCAAAATTGAGTGCAGACACTGACACCGTTTGGGCCGAATCAGACATGAGGCTTTGAAGTGTGGGGTGAAGAGCACTCTACTGAATCAGAAACATGATCTGCTCCTTCTCAGGCCAGCAGCCACTCAACTCCATGGTACAGTACGTCTGGAGAATTACAGCACAGCCTGCATCGCCGATACATCGGAGATTAGACGACTCGTCTACTAATTACACATTTAAAGGATATTATGCAGATTCTAACTGTCTGTCACAGTTTGCTCATGTTTTGTTGTGGCAACTGTAACCGTTCTCCATGGAAGTGCCTGAAATGCACTCTTAAAGGACTGTTAACAAGGCTCAAAACATGTTAATTGAGTGCCATATGTTCCATTCATATGTCTGGACTTATTAAACCGTCTCAGAGATGGCCAAATCAAATTTAACGTTAACTCGCCCACTGTATGACTAATAAGATTAGATAATTATCAACCATAAAGCTGAAATCTTGTAAGTTAATCTGATTAACCCATAAGGGATAAGCGTACAGACCAGTACAATCTGTATATGATTACCTACTGTCATACGGTTTAGTCATCTTAGTGATGATGTATATATGTATAGATATAAATGTTTAGGGCCTTTAAAATTCAGTGTTTTAAGTCTTAAGTATACTCCCACGGACATGGCTATGTTAGGGCTGTGCACAGTGTGCATCAGGATGGTCCAGGATGGACTTGTGCATGCTGACTCTGTATGTGCATGCAAGTTTTAAAGCACTGGCTCAGGGTCAAGAGAAAACAAAATCCATTTTTGCCTTTTCATTCATTTAGCAGGCGCTTTTATCCAAAGCGACTTACAGTACACATTAATTCACATACATCAGTATGTTTGCTTATTTTGTGCTTCAGCAAATCATGGCAGATTAGATTGGCAGCAGTTATGTTTTAAAGAAGGTAGCTATTGCTATTTAGATATTTAATAGGTATCGCTATTTAGAGTTAACAGTTATGTAGGGGCAGAGAAAACTATAGACCTATAAAAAATAAGTCTTTGCTGTAGATTCTCAGGACTTATATTATTTCAAACACTGTCATGGAGTGATTGATACTAAAAAACTTGTATAATTTGGAGACACAAACATGCACGTATGTATCTGTGTTTCTCAAACGCAGATACTTTGGAGTATACTTAAGTCTTTTGTTAGTGCTTCCTCTGTTTTCATCTTCTTCTCTCCCCTCAGTCACTTAAGTGAATGGAACACTTTCTTCTTTTGCCGAAGCGACAGCATCTTAGATTAGCTTCACTGTGATGTGTGCTACTTGGCCCTATTAGTGACATTCTCTAAGGCTCTGAGACATGGCTGTTTTTGCTGAAACGTGTTTAGTGGCATTCTACAGCACTAGAGATGTTCTATGCAAGTACTAGTTAATTCTTCCTTTTTTCCCTTTGAATTAAATAATTTTCAACTATCAAAACTGGATTTGGATTTAACATTTTAAAAACCCCTAAAAGTTATCACAGCATTGCTGTTATTTTTTTGGCTGCTACTATCACAACTTACCAAAGCACACAACACAAAACTCAAACACTTGTGTGTGGTGTGATGGTGGAACCGTAACCATACTTCAGAGGGCAGTGATCACTGATCTGCTGTTTTGTCAGGAGCTCTCATGTGGTTTTCCGGGTGGATTCAACACTGGAGGTGCTGTCACACTCGCTTACAGTACAGTATGCCTGGTGGGAGTCCTAAGTACTTTGTGCATTAATATCCTGTCCCCAGGTCATATTAGTTACTTTGACCCACACACTCACACACACACACAAACACACACACACACACACACACACACACACACACTCACACTCCTGCGCACTGTGCCTCGGCTTGCTAAGATGAAAAGCAAATATTAATAATCGCCTGGTGCCACCCAGGAATGTAGAGCATATGTGAGCTTGAGGAGGAGATGCCAACTCATTTGATGGGAGGGGACACAGAAGCTTTTCTTACAGTAATGTATGTTCCTGCACAGTGTCCATTATTAGCTTAGTTTGTTTATATTAACTTTTTGTTTAGTTTTTCTTAATGATTGGTTAATGGATAGTGGTGGTGGTGGGGGGTAGAATGATAAATGGATACTTTAGTGCATGTTATTTAAAAGAAAATCACATTTCCAATTTATAATTTCAGTGCTATAGTAGTGTGTGGGCCTCAGTCATTTGAGTACTTTTGAGACATCAGAAAAGGTTTTAGAAGAAAACCTTAAACAAGTCAACACTATGAAAAGTCAGTGTTTTTTTTTTCACCAGACTTGTTGTTTTCATGTCCAAAGATAAATGAATGAATGGGCCCATAAAAAGTATTGCTACCCTTGAAGCTTTAAGCCATAATCCTTTTCAAAACCAAGTTAGTATCGAAGTGTTTTTATGAGAAGGAGAGGGTAGAATTCCCTTGTAATTTCTCTGAAATGGATGGCCTACACCTCAGGACGCCTATTGCTGTGTGCGTAGACCAGAGAGTGTGCAAGTAAATATGACAGCAGGGCGGTGTGGCATTAATAGAGTTAACCCAGAGGTCTGGGCTAGTGAGATGAGAGCACCATATTAACCAATCTGTCTGTGTCCATACTGACAGCACTAACCTCGTGAGGAAGTTCAGGTCATTAGGCCACGCTGACCACTAACCACTCTCACCCGCGACCTTTGCTGTGATGGGTGTGTGTGTGTGTGTGTGTGTGTGTGTGTGTGTGTGTGTGTCTGTCTGTGTGTGTCTGTCTGTGTGTGTGTGCGTGTGTCCGTGCGCGTGTTTGTATTAGGACTGGTTTTCTAATGTTAGTGTGTGTGTTTGCACATATCTGTGTATGTGACACAGAGGTTTGGAGAGGGAGAATCTTATTCATTTTTCTTGTAACATTTGCCCTTTTGTTTCAGTATACAGATATTTAGCAATCATTAACAGGTCTGAATAAAATAGGAAATTAGCTTCGATCAGCAGACTGTGGAAAGCCACATTTGAATAAGAGTACAGATATCTGACCAGAAAAAGACTAAGAAATTAAAGTCACCATATCTGATATATACAGCCGCGGAAAAAATTAAGAGACCACTTCAAAATTATCAGTTTCTCTGGTTTTACTATTTATTGGTATGTGTTAAAGTAAAATGTAAATTTTAGTTTTATTCTATAACCTACTGGCAACATTCCTACCAAATTTCAAATAAAAATATTGTCATTTAGATCATTTATTTGCAGAAAAATGACAATTGGTCAAAATAGCAAAATTGATGCAGTGTCTTCAGATCTCGAATAATGCAAAGAAAACAAGCTCATATTCATTTTAAAACTACACAATACTAATGCTTACACTTAGGAAGAGTTCAGAAATCAATATTTGGTGGAATAACCTTGATTTAAAATCACAACTTTCATGTGTCTTGGCATGCTCTCCACCAGTCTTTCACATTGCCGTTGGGTGACTTTATGCTACTCCTGGCGCAAGAATTCAAGCAGCTCGGCTTCTTTTCATGGCTTGTGACCATCCATCTTCCTCTTGATCACATTTCAGAGGTTTTTTATGGGATTCAGGTCTCGAAATTGGGCTGGCCATGACAGGGTCCTGATCTGGTGGTACTCCATCCACACCTTTACTGGCCTGGCTGTGTGGCATGGAGCATTGCCCTGCTGGAAAAAACACTTCTCAGAGTTGGGGAACATTGTCAGAGCAAAAGGAAGCAAGTTTTTCTTCCGGGACAACGTTGTACTTTGCCTGGCTGAGGTTTGTAAAAGACCATAAGGATTGAAAAAGCGGACTGGAGGTTCTTCTAAGTTCGTCTTCTCTGATGAGTCCGATTTCACAGTAGGTGCAAGACTCTCTGGCTTGTAGGCCTCTCCAGGTCTCCGTCTAACCATCAGACGACCATGTGTTGGGCAAAGCTGAAAATTGGACTCATCAGAGAAGACGAACTAGAAGACCCCCCAGTCCGCTTTTTTCAATCCTTATGGTCTTTTACAAACCTCAGCCAGGCAAAGTACAACGTTGTCCCGGAAGAAAAACTTGCTTCCTTTAGCTCTGACAATGTTCCCCAACTCTGAGAAATGTTTTTTCCAGCAGGGCAATGCTCCATGCCACACAGCCAGGCCAGTAAAGGTGTGGATGGAGTACCACCAGATCAGGACCCTGTCATGGCCAGCCCAATTTCGAGACCTGAATCCCATCAAAAACCTCTGAAATGTGATCAAGAGGAAGATGGATGGTCACAAGCCATGAAAAGAAGCCGAGCTGCTTGAATTCTTGCGCCAGGAGTAGCATAAAGTCACCCAACGGCAATGTGAAAGACTGGTGGAGAGCATGCCAAGACACATGAAAGTTGTGATTTTAAATCAAGGTTTTTCCACCAAATATTGATTTCTGAACTCTTCCTAAGTGTAAGCATTAGTATTGTGTAGTTTAAAAATGAATATGAGCTTGTTTTCTTTGCATTATTCGAGATCTGAAGACACTGCATCTTTTTTGCTATTTTGACCAATTGTCATTTTTCTGCAAATAAATGATCTAAATGACAATATTTTTATTTGAAATTTGGTAGGAATGTTGCCAGTAGGTTATAGAATAAAACAAAAATGTACATTTTACTTTAACACATACCAATAAATAGTAAAACCAGAGAAACTGATAATTTTGAAGTGGTCTCTTAATTTTTTCCGCGGCTGTATATATAGTACTTCAGTATGGAAAGTAATTTTCTGATATGAAATGTACCTAGGTATTGAAAGTAGAAGTACAAGTAAATGCTGTTAATAAAAAAAGTTGTCAGAATTATCAAGTTTATTATGAACAAGGTCCTTACAACTAAGACAAAATGCTCAGGGGGTGTTTAGGAAGCCCACGAATGAAAACATACTGAGAAAACAAAGTCCATTGGTTTATATTGAATTGATCTGTTGTGCAATATGTAGGATTCAGGGTGATCTGTGAGCTAGTTTTTCATTAGTGTAGAACCACCTGTCTATGAATGGTTGTGTTGTCGTTAGCTTAGAATGCGATCTTAGTGTCTATATAAGGAGCGGGTTCTCTTCCAAAGAGTCGCCATGGTGCGCTGACATGTCTCTACAGTCGCATGCACAAACCCAATCTCTAGAGAGACTCATTCAGTGTTTTTATGGCACCTGCTGGCCACAGTAGTTTCTCCAACAGGCTTAGAAAGAGACATGTATTCAGTTGGTTGCGTTGTGCAACTGGATGCCAATAAATTCTACATACTGCACCTTTAATTGTGATGATTATTTGCAAACCGTATAGTCTAGAGTACAACTAAACAGATTGTATTGCTCTGCTTTAGCTTAATGTTATATTTACAGTGCATGAAATGCCCTGTATTGTTATTCCTAGGCTTCTTCTTCTTCTTCTTCTTCTTCTTCTTGTTACCTTTTTCTGCGATTAATTCAGCTTGAACCGCTTAACGTAGAAACTTCATTCGAACTTTGTCGCGTAGGTCTTGTAAACGACACTTATGCTATGTATTTTTCACTTGTCTAAACTTTATACTTTTTAAGATATTGAAGAAAAACTAATATAAATTTCTCCCATTGACTTACATTGGGCCATTATGACATCATAATAGGGTCTTTAAACTGGCTTGCACCTGTGCTTTACTGACACCTGCGCCAAATCCAAGGAACCTCTTCTCTCTCTGTCCCTCTCAATTTAACTGTAACTAGGAACATTAAGACACCATCCATCTCTCCATCTTTCTCTCTCAGTCAACTTTCTCTCACACTCAATCTCTCTTCTTCACTCCATTTTTATCTCCTTTTTTCAATATTTTCACTCTCTCTTTATCTCTTCATCCAGAGCCACTCTTGTTCACTCTTCTTTCCTTCTTCCACTCTTCTTTCCTTTCTTATTTTCTTCTTCCATTTTTCTTTCCTTCTTCCGCTCTTCTTGCCTTTCTTTTTTCCTTCATACACTTTTCTTTCATTTCTTCACTCTTCTTTCCTTCTTACAATCTTCTTTCCTTCTTCCGCTCTTCTTGCCTTTCTTTTTTCCTTCATACACTTTTCTTTCATTTCTTCACTCTTCTTTCCTTCTTACAATCTTCTTTCCTTCTTTCAATCTTCTTTCCTTTCTTCTTTCACTCTTCTTTCCTTCCTTCACTCTTCTTTCCTTTCTTCTTTCCTTCCTTCACTCTTCTTTCCTTCTTCCACTCTTCTTTACTTTCTTCACTCTTCTTTCTTTTCTTCTTTCCTTCTTTCCTTTCTTCTTTCCTTCTTCCACTCTTCTCTCCTTTCTTCACCCTTCTTTCCTTTTGTCTTTCCTTCTTCCACTCTTCTTTCCTTTCTTCTTTCCTTCTTTCACTCTTCTTTCTTTCTTAACCTTTGCATTTCATGCACTGGTATTTCCTTCAGGAAATGCATTTTCTAGTTCATAATAAATATTGCTGATGTGCAACAGACCTAGCTTTAGCAAAGAATTAACTAAATTAACTTAAATAATTGATGGTTCTCACTTGTTGTGAGTTAAGGGATCTATGACATAAGTGTTAGACAAAATCTATTACACCAGCCATGACGGCACCAATGCACGTTCGTCAGCCCTCTGTGTCATTAACTAAATGCCACCCCATTGTGTCCCCCTCGACCCCACGTCCAAATCCATGTTGGGACTTTCTGAGTTTCAAAAGTGACGTGCCGCACTGTTCCAACATCATAACTATACCAAATTTGTTCTGATTTTAACGTTGTAGTAACAAAGTAACAAAGATGCAAGGTTGACCATGTATTGGAATAAAAGTATGCATTTAATTAAGGAAATGTAGTGGAGTAAAAGTGAAAGTTGACAGAAATATTAAAACTCATGTAAAGTGTTGACACTCCCCCAGAAATACTTTAGCACTGTTACAAAGTATATTTTCTTCGTTACATTGCACTACTGCTCACAGAACCATCACATGAATACGGCAGGGTGCTTTCTCCTTCATAAAATAAGGAGCATCAGGTTTTCATTGACTAAAATCCCCTTCTGTCAAAGAGTGTCAGAGTGTCAAAGTTCCCTGCAATGCTGTCAACTCACTAGTTGTTCTACTACTACAGACACTGTGTTTAAGTTTGTAATTACTGAAAAGCTACAGTTGTTACTTTTTTTGTCCTTGTAACTTGCTACAACAGCCAGATGTACTGAATACACCTCTGAGTGCTGTCAGTTGGTTTGAATAGCACGTCCTAATTAGATTTTTCATGTTAGCATGACAGTGGAGCGCACGCTTTGTCAGGGGCTTTTGAAACATTGCACTCTTTTGTTGGCTTTTGTTGTTCAGCTTTACCATCCAGATTTTAAAACATATTGGTGTTTATGCACAGCCTGCTATAATGATCCATCATAGCGTGAGCTTTGGCTAGGGGAGGGATTGGCTGGGGTGGGGGTTCTTTGCCACACATAAATAAGCAGCAATTGGACCATCTGCTTGCATTCTTTCTGTCTCCCCGGAGACTTCCATCTGCCTTTACATTATCAATTACAGTTCAGCCATGCCCCTCGCTCTCTGTGACTGGCACCATCACAGCTCCAGCAACACCCCGCAACCTCCAGGAACACACCACCACCACCACCCCCACCCTCCCAAACACCCTCCTGCCCCCCCCCCCCCCCCCCCCAAAGCACAACACCCCCTTTCACTGTGCTGCACCCATCTCCCATCCCCTCCCCTCCTGCCTTGCAGAAAATGTGGAACACTTTCGTCTGAAAGCAGATGTCTTACTTCCTGCTTACGCTGAATTTTCTTGCACGCTAGCGAGACAAGGAAAAAAAATAAAAGTTAATTCTGCAGAGTACGAGCCAGGTGGCACGTAGTATCTGTTGACCTGGGGCAGTTCTGTCTGATGTTGAACAGGCTCTGAGCTTTGAATGTTCTCTAATTGTCCTGTGATGCGGAAAGGTCCGTGCAGTGTGACAATGTTCTCCTTGTATATTAAGGTATATTTAACATAGATACTCTTTACATAGATAGCATAGATATTCTGTCATCACCTGGATTTCTAGAACGTAATGCACAGAAGGATGGGTTCCATATAGTCACATGTACAAAAGAACTAATGGTACATGCTTGCCATAGCCAGTCAGGTGATCTCAGTTGCTTAGATCATTGGTGTTACGTAATGAAAGACAATGATGCGTTCAGTATAGCATCCATTAAGGGACTTCAGCTTGTGTTCTCGCTTGAGTTCCTTTATGAACAATTCTAATCAGTGTGCATCATTTTTGTGTTCAAATAAATTCCATTGGCGTGAAAATCTATTCTTGATAAACAGATAAACTATAGATAACTTTTTGTCTGTCATAATTCCGACCCAGGTGAGAAGTGCAGGTTTTTCTCTTTTTTTCTTCTGTTTTTCTAGGAAAGCCAAAGGGGTTCTCACTGTAGCATTTATGTGTGGGAAGCAGGGTTCTGTCTTGAGGAAGGGAACTTCATTAATATGGAGACAGGTCCTCTTTTGATGAGTTCATAAGCAGTTCACTGGCAGCCTGGAAGTAGCACACTTTACAAGACTGTTCAAAGATCTTTGACATCTGAGGAGAGCCGGCGAAGCCAATAATCCCACTTTCAGAATGCAAGTCTTTTCCTCCGAGATCAATCCCCAATCGAAACATCAAATAGAAGCATTGCTTTGTCTTTTTTCCCCCTCACCACCCCTCCTCTCTCTCTCTCTCTCTCTAAAAAAAAAATCACTTACTAGATGGTATTAGAGCAGCTAGCAAAAGCATCATTACCACAGGGACTATGGAAGGATGGGTGGATAGATTCCTGTCAGATTGTGGAATATTTCCCCCGATTTAAGCCCACAGTTAAGAGCACAGCATTATTGATAAGACTGTGCTCCTGGTCCTCCGGTGTGCCCGAAGGGCCCAGAGGGAAGCAATCCACAGAAGTGGGCTTTCATGTTCATCTGTGTACCAGAACAAAGCGAGGATTAAGGCCCCGGCTTTCATCCACCGAGCGGCAGCGTTTTAAGGCATCTCTCCCGAGGGTGATGGGGGGCTGGTG
>NC_137927.1:11838493-11855993 GCF_963457725.1 Sprattus sprattus | reverse complement strand
GGTTTCAGAATCAATACTAGCCTTGTACACAACCATTTCTGCTACAGGCACTTAAGAAGGAGGGGTGGAGGGGGGGATAGAGAGAAAACGGGGAAAAGAAAAACACCTGCTCTTCCTGTGATGGTTACTAATTTTTCCTGTCAGAGATGCTTGAACACAAAATAATTATTCTCTCTATGGTTGCGGGGCACGACAGATTATTGTACAATCCATTTAGATACCTTCTGAGAGCAGTCAGAGAATGAAACCGCCCCAAACCAGATGGATTGGCCCGGCTGGGTGATGCATCAGCGACGGGGGAAGTATAGCTCAGTGCGAAGGCTCGGCACAAGCCAGTTTTCTTGCGTGCACGTCTTTATTATTGAAGACGGGGGGAGCTTACCCCAAGATGAAGGCCTTTACTATCAATATGATCTCCGAGACTGAGGGAGATCTACGGTGCAGGAACCCCAGTGGACATGCTTCACTTACAAATCAAAACTCAAGCACTTGTTTAATGTAATGCTCTGTTATTGTGTTTTGTCATTGGCATCAAGCATTGTTTACCAGTTACATCTGTGTGATTGGGTGAATTGAATGTTAAACGACCATTTCAATCTTTGAGCCCAGGACATTTGGTTTCAGATGGTAAAAAAGTAGTTGCTTTGATCTAAGTCTCTTATCGTCTGTAAGAAAATCTTACTCTGATATAAAACAGACTGTCCTAATCATAGCACTTACTTTTTTTGTATGTGTGTGTGTGTGTGTGTGTGTGTGTGTGTGTGTGTGTGTGTGTGTGTGTGTGTGAGAGAGAGAGTGTGTGTGTGTGCATAAGTGATTGAGTGAGTGAGTAAGTGAGTGTGGGGATCATGCCATTAGAGATGATGGCCATCGTCTCTGTGATGAGCGCATATTTGTTTATGCCTTTGTTTATGAGCTCCCCCTGCCCCTTCCCATGATGATTTCTTTGTGGAAATGGACACTGAGCCTCTGAGGTCTTCTATTATCATGACATGTGGTAATTGGATTTGTGAGAGATGTATGTAAATGTGTGTGTGTGTGTGTGTGTGTGGTGTTTGTGTGTGTGTGTGTGTGTGTGTGTGTGAGAGAGAGAGTTTGTGGTTTGTGTGTGTGTCTTCATCAATATGTGTGTATGTGTGCATGTGCATCTGTGTCACACATATCTTGCAGTTGAGAGGTCTTTTCATGTGTGTCAGTCAAGTGACAGAAGCTCTTTGGCCCTGAACGGCAGGGGTCATCCCCTATGAGTATAGCTGCACATCATATCCTGTGGTGAAAGGGTAGGAGCAGCCGTTCATAAAGAACTGAATGGATGTCCACGGCTGGGCCTGAGAGCCTGTCATCACTCGCTCAGGGTTTAATTGTGAGGGTGGTTTCCTAGTCTTGACAGCCATTGGAAGGAAACAGATTTTTGCATGTAAAACAATCTTCTACAGATTTCATGACTCATATTTGTTGTTTTGCGTTGATTTTGGGCACTGCTGAAGATATTTGGAGGGTTGTATATAATATAGTTCTTAACAGAAGCCAGACACAAAAAGAAGTTGAAGGCTCAGCTTACATTTGAAGGAAGGCCTCTAGTGCTGTGTGTCTTTTGCACAAGTATCATACTGCACCAGAGTACTTATTTTTATGTCTCGGCCTACTTAACGGCCTCCAACGTTTGTTTAACTGAACCTGGCCTCCACATGGCTTGGGACCAAAAATAAAAGGGAATAAAAAAAGTTACTTTTGGGTGGGGGACCACTCACGATAAATTACATTGATGATGTTTATGAAAAGTAATGGTCTTTTATGAGAACGTCTTCAGTCATTTGCGAGGTTCTGGAGACGCAGAACACACGTGAAACGGCAGACCATGTCTCCTATTTTAATGAGTTTATTGAAATTAAAGTTGAAGCCACTCAGCATATTACCGTTAACATGCCTTTGGTCCACTGTACCATCATAAACCATGGGCTCGCCGAAATGTTCACCCGTCAACTCTCTCAGCCTTTAATGGAGAGCTGAAATCCTCACGGAGTGTTTATCAGACAGGACGGCGGTGCCCTGGAGACAACCCTCGATTGAAACTGAATACACATCATAACACTGTCTGTCAAACATTATGTAGCCAATTGGATGTTTTAATGGGTTCAGAATGTTTATTTTTACCCACTCTTGTCCATGGTGGGAATGAGGAGAGCCTCAAATTGGCCATCGAGTTGATAAACGGCAGAATAATATTGTGAGAGAATGCATATCTCCATTATATCCACCCTACAACCAGGTCTGGTTTGCATGAAGAGCCCACACTAATAAAAAAAGTGTTCATGCACAGTGTCATTCATCCTCTGGTTATGCTCTATTACGTCCAGTGCTATTGTGGTGGTATGAAGTGAGCACAAGCCACTGTTGTAGGATGAGAGGCTCTATTCTATGATAGGCATTGATGAGTGCTGGATGCTGCCATTAAGCAGCAGAGGGGGTCGGGGGGGGGGGGGGGGGGGGGAGGTGGGAGTGGTTCATAGTGTTTGGACAGCTGAGGGGTATTACATGAGTGCCGAATTGACTGCCCCCCTAGCTCCTTTCCCCCACCCTACCATTAGTGAGCGAAAACCAGGAAGCACCTCTGTGTTCAGTTCACAATTAGCTGTGGATGGAAGTCAACTCGAGCCAATTGAAAGACTCGCTTGCTTAATTGTTATTGTTTTGGAGATGTACTTCTAGTGTGTGTGTCATGGCTTTGCTTGTTTGAGAGAAGCTGTGAGGTTCTTGTGAGTGTTTGCACAGCTGCTTGGCTCTGTGGCACCGGAGGGCAGGGAACTGAATGGCCCATGATGGTGGTTGTAGGGCGTAGGAGAGCACATTACGTGCGGATATCCAACATGTTCAGAACTCAGTCCTCTCTGTTGTAAAAAAAATTAAACGGTTGGGGGGAAAAAGCATGAAGAAACGGAAATAAAGAAGATGAAACGACGAAGATGTTACTAATGTTCGTATGTGCCAATGAATCTTAAAAATGGCTACAAACTGCATGAAAGACTCCAAGTATAAAGCGTGAATTGCGATAGAGGTTAAAATTCATAGAGTAGTCTGAGTGCTTGAAAGCCTGGCTTTGTTTGCCATCGCTGAGGTACCAATAATGGGGTTCACAGCAGAGTGCCGAGTCTGGGTTCATGCCCATTTTTTACCAGGTGACATCACCATCCATCATCCCAGTTCTGGATCTCTCTATCTCTGGCACCTGAGCACTCCGTCACTGCTTGGGAGGCTTCCGAGGACCACTGTAAAATTCCACCCGAGCCGTAATGGAGTCCTCCATTAATGAAAAAAATAACATATCAGGGGATACAAATGAGCGTCGCCAAAAAAGTGAGAGGATTTCAGAAATGTTGAGATAATTAGCCTGTCCTGGCAGCGGATTGATGGATGCTCTGTAATTGCCTTTGTGTTATTATTTCAGGGACAGACAAAAAGGAGAATGCACTTCTTTGGCGTTGGGCCCTGCAAATTCATTAATCTCATTAATGTGCCGAATTAATATCATTTTATCAGACATTCCAGAGCTGCTGGAACTGCATACAGCTCTGCTTACGGTGCAAGGACTGATCAATCACTCACGAGGCACACAGTGCTCATCTGCCCTATTTGTGTGTCTGGAACTGTGTGTGTGTGTGTGTGTGTGTGTGTGTGTGTGTGTGTGTGTGTGTGTGTGTGTGTGTGTGTGTGTGTGTGTGTGTGTGTGTGTGTGTGTGTGTGTGTGTGTGTGTGTGTGTGTGTGTGTGTGTGTGTGTGTGTGTGTGTGTGTGTGTGTGTGTGTGTGTGTGTGTGTGTGTGAGAGTGTGTGTGTGTGTGTGTGTGTGTGTGTGTGTGTGTGTATGTGTAAGTGTGTGTTTTAGGTCTGTAACGATGACGTCTGACTGCCTTGTTCCTGGGCCTGAGCTGCAAGAAGTTGAAGTTTGACTAATGTCAGTCTTGGACTGCATGTATAATTTCATTATGGCACAGTGTGTTGAGCGTTCAATTATGGCTTCAGCTTTATCCCGACTGGCCAAACTCTCTCTTTCTCTCTTACTCTCTCACTCTTTCTTTCCCTCACTCCTCTTTGGTCTTTCTTTTTTCTGAATTGTAGTCTATATCTTTGTCTTACGTGATCTAAGGGTAAAAATCAACATTTAAAATACGAACTCTGATTAAACTAGACTCCTGTCTACTGGAATACTCGCTGGAAAAGTATATATAGTATATTTGCCATGTGCTTTATGGCTGGCTGGCTTTATGGTAATTAAATTACGGAGGACCAAAATGAATCCACCAGATAGCTCATGATTATTTTTATAATTGACTGACTGATAAACGACTGCTTTGCCCTCTCTGAAGAGGTCCAGACGTTCGTTGATGACTGATGTGTGTGTTCTTTGAGTTTGGACAGCATGCTATGTACCACCGATAAGAGGACACTATCTTATCTAGAAAGGATAGGAGAGACTGTCCTTCCAGCTAGGAGTCGAGCGCAGGTGCTGCATCATTGGTTGAGAGAAGAGCACGTTTTCCTTCAAGCTGTTGGTCTGGAAAGGAAAATCAGAGACAGAGGGCTGCCCACGCCTTGTGTGAGAATACAGTGGGAAATATTAGGAAGAGGTGGGCAGCAGAGGTTTTTTCTTCTGCATTCAGTTATTTTATTGAACACAGATGCCCTTGTAAACTGCTTTGCTCCAATCATTATTTCCCCATAATCTGATTTATTCCTGTATGCTTATAACCACAATTGAACCTCCTCCAGTAATGATTAGTGGGTTAGTGGAGTAGAGCACCACAAACAGCCTTTCATCGCTCAAGCCCACAATTCGAGACAGCCAGAGACCAGAAGAAGACTCCCCTTGAACATCCCTGCCTGCGTGTCGCCGCACCTGACCTGACATCCAGGGTTTCTCTGGTGCTTTGTCTCCTCTTTTCACCAGTGAAATATGGTGCCAGGAATGCAGCTCCATCATTTTGACAATGGCTGATAGATTTGGGTCCCGGGGCCATATTAGGTTGGTTTTGTGGCCACTGAAAAGCGTGAGGGATTTAGCGCCATAGGGGGGCATGTCTTGAGCCACTGAAGATGTATGAACAATGGATCACATGGATTAACACAGACATAGTCCATTCATGTTGTGTCATCTAGGTGAAAATATGCAGTCTAGTTATGTTTGTTTATTTATAGAAAGCTGCACAAAAGGCATGTTGTAAATTAAGGACCACAGTCATCCTTTGTGTTTCTAGATCAGGTTATGATCTAAAACAAATTCAGGTGTGATGAATGACACCTGGCATTTTGCCACAAATTTTGACTTTCATGTCTGAAATGAGTCCCCAGTCAGTAGAGAAATCCACCTGGCAATATTGGTTAACTGTTTAGAACAGAGGGTTCCGATTTGCCTACCTTGAAGAATAACAATCAATTAGTAACTTCCTCATATTTATGGCACCTATTGCTTTAGTGAAACATATCATAATGTAGTGGACGCTTGAGGGGCCTCAACACCATCATGTCCAATCCCAGCGCAGGTGTTTCAGTTTGTCGATGGGAGGAAATGGGATCTTTACACCCAATTTGAGGCAAAGTGACTCCGGGTTTACATGTAAGATATCCTGTGGCCCAGGCGTAATGATTTCCAGGCTGCAGGTGGTCCTGCTCTGTAGTGGCAGTGATGGGGCCAGTAAACAGACTTAATCACATTCCTGCAGCCTCTCCCCTCAAAAACAGCAGCCGACAGACACGCACCATCTGCCTGGATACTAAAAAAGATTATGCAAATTACCTTTCACCCTTTTTTTCTGTTTGTTAGGGAACTCTTTTCTCTCCCTCTCTCTTTCTCTCTGTCTCTCTCTCTCTCTCTCTCTTTTTCTCTGTTTGCCCCTCCTCTTCTGACGCTTAAGTGAATCCAAAATGAAACAGTCCAGTCAGCTGGGAAGTGACACGGCACGGTGTAACTGTATGCCATTCAGATTTGGTCCCTGTTAAACAAAGCACAAAAGAAAACAAACATGGCCCTTCCGCGGCACATGCAGTGCCTGACCTCCCGTGTCCACTGGTGGCTGACCCAGTATGTAGTAATGACTCGAGGCTGTGCTGTCTCTCCATCCCTCCTCCCCCCCCCCCCTCTCTCTCTCTCTCTCTCCCTCTCTCTCTCCCCCTGTCTCTTTCTCTCTCCCTCTCTCTCCCTCTCTCACTCTCTCTCCCTCTCTCTTTCTCCCTCTCTCTCTCTTTCTCCCTCTCTCTCCCTCTCTCTCTCTCTCTCTCTCTCTCTCTCTCTCTCTCTTTCTCTCCCTCCACTCTGCCAGGGCCTTGCCTTCGTGATCATGTGTGTGCCATGTGAGCTGCGCTTGGCAGGCATGCCGGGGGCCTGCGGTATTCCTGACCCCCCGACTACAAAAGGGAATGGTGGCATGCAGTGTAAGCCGGCACTGAAAACAGCTGTTCACGCATCCTTTCTCCTTTTAATGACACTTCCGCGGCATCCCATAGGCTGTCTGGCCTTGGAATACAACAGCTACTCTTTCCCAAGTACAAACGCGGTTTGTGTTTAATTGTTGTCAGATTTTTTCCCCCCTTTTCCCCTTGCTCTTGCTCTCTCTCTCCCTCACACACACACACACACACACACACACACACAAACACACACACTTATACACACACTTTCTCCCTCTCTTTCACACACACATGCACACACACACACACACACACACACACACACACACACACACACACACAAACACACACACACACTCTGCTCTCTCATTGAAATGCTTTCCAAGCCTTAATAATGGAGTGGTTTGGCGAGCAGAGCCATCTCCAAACTCCATGAACAGATTTGGATGCCCGAAACCAGCCAGATTCCAGAAGGCCCCTATGCTTGCAGAGCCCCGGTGCTTTTAGTGCAGAGGAAGTCAAACGACATAAAATGACACATTGGAGGGAGAGAATGCCAGAGACTGGTTTACCACGTTTCTTTCGCAGCGAGCACAGTTTTTTTCTGGCTACAGGAATGTCCATAAAAACTTGGGCGCTGTTACTGCTGTTATATGAACATACTGTATACCATGTCGATTGGCACAACATTGTGTTAAAAATGCCCAGATTTATGGCTAGGAAAAAAAAGCTATGAAATGAAATAATTTTCCATAATCCCCTCACAGACTTCATATTTTTCGCAGGTTTATTCATTCCCGAGACGTTGAGACTCCTCACGCCACTCCTCACAGACACTGTGGACGCTCGATGTGGATGGCCCCTTGCCACAGGCTGCAGGTACTATTTGTTGTTGGTGCGAGGGGGTGGGAAGGGGGCTATGGGAGAGCTTGGCTTGGTTCAGGGCATGCCTGTGAGAGATTATCTTTGGGGGGTTTCGGCCATATGAATCCATGAGATCTGCCATCCTGGCTCTAATTGGAGGCCATTAATCATGCGGGGCTGTCCTGCCGTGAAGAGCGCTGTGTTTCCCTCCGCCGGCGCTTGGCCGCCGTGGAGGTGTGTGAGTGAGGGCACTTAGGCCTGCCTCCTACCGCTGGTCTCCTTCCCATCCCACTGAAAAACACTCACATTTACTCAGCCTCGTCTCCGTGCAGCCAAACACATATTAGCCGGGTTTTTTTTCAGCTGCGATGTTTGTTTTAATACGTTTTTCACTTGCGGTATACATGCATTTACAAAAAAACACACATTACTTTTCCAGGGGTGTGCCTTGGTCGGCACTGCTAGCAACGAAAAGTAAGGGGCGAAGTTTGTGTCTTAGAGAGCGGGATGCAACTTTGAAACACACTGTGCACATGGTTATCTCTCTCCCCAGGTGAAAATAGAAAGGGACAAGCGGGAGGGGTGGGAAAATGCTTCATTTAAGCCCTTCTCTGGTTCCCCTTTCTCTTTAGTTCCAATCTGTTTCCCGCTTGCATTCATCCAGTAGATCCACTAATTCCACCAGGCTTTGGTTCTAGCTCCCTGGGTATAAATTAAGTGCCAGAGTCTATTTGAAAGCCGGAAATCACGACCCTCATCCAACAGCTATCGATTGCACTAGCACAAAATCCATAGAGGCTGATTTGTGAACCATTATGATGTGCACCAAAACCCTGTAATGTCCAAATTCATCGTCAGTGCAGGTATGAAGCAGGGAAAGGAATAAAGCTTTGGAGGTCATCGAGGGAGATTATAATGATTGGATGAGGCAGGAAATGGGCACGGAGTGCTGCAAGGTCTAATAGACGACAATTCATTAAACAAATGTAGGGCGCCCATTTGCTGATCTTAAAATGGTCATTTAAAGAGAATTGAATAAGTCTGTAATGGCAGCATTCCGCAAAACTATCACATATCCACTTTTTCTTCAAACAGTGTAACATTATACTGAGATGCAAGGCTGGAGTGCTATTGAGAGGATTATCTTTACTGTTTACTGACGAAGGTCAAAATAGAGGGCAGTATATTCTATTACTTTTGAAAACCTGCTGCTGAGCGATATTTAATAATGAATACAGTGAGGAGTATTTTATTCTCTTCACTTTGAAAAACATCCCAAAGCCCACTGCAACTTGTGGCAACTAAAATTTCAGCGACCTGTGCCCTGAATGGCCCCCATTTTAGGCATCTTAGGCTTTCTGTTGTTCCAATTTTATATTACCTCTTTGGAATTTGGAAATATTATCGTTATGAATACGCGGTCTTGTTCACGGCTCTTAAGGGTTCCGTTGCACATAACTCACGCCTTGTTCCTCCCCAGGTGGTCAGCCAAAGGTCGTGTCACACACCAGGCTCACTGATACCTTCCTGCTATTTGCATTCAATTACCATCCTGAACTGTGCAAATTAATAATAAAAAAAAAAATCTCGTTTGCTGCATAACGAGTTTCTCTTCCCTGCATCCCTGGCATTTTTTTCCACACGGGGCAGTAGCAGCCTCGCAGACTAAATATTGCACTAAGAAGAAAAAGAAAACAGTATCGCGCGGAAGGGCTGAATTTTGAAGTGAGATGAAATGATAATTAGCCGTTTCTAAACTGGGGAGCCATTACGGCGGTAGGTGTCAGAAAAGTCATGAGGAGACATTAATCACCGGCTCCGCACGTCGCCTTTCCTTACTGGAGCACACACACACACACACACACACACACACACACACACACACACACACACACATTGCCACACTCCTGAATCTGTATTTAACACCTTGTACACGCGCAAACAGTGGCAGGTCTATGGGGAGGCTGTAATATGTTTTTCATACACATTTCGATTTCATCCCGCAGCGCTGCGGCCTGAATGAAAATGACGTCTTGACTCACAGAAAGCCATTGAGCTCGTTTGGACGTGGACCATCTGTCTGAAGTAATTGAGCAGGTTTTTTACTTGGAGCAGGGCTTGCGGGTGAGAGTAGTTAGCCTAGTCATGCAACAGTTGAGGCATTGTAGGTACCATGCACTAGACAGGTACCGAAAGGAGGACTGACCTGTCACAGAAGTGAAGGTGCAGACTAAAAGGCTTCAGTTGCGCTCTGAGGATTAAAGAAGCAGAAAGACCATAGACATATGTATGTGTGTGTGTGTGTGTGTGTGTGTGTACTTGTAGATCCGGTGTGAATATCTAAGTGTGTGTGGGCAGGTCGACTCATGTTCATTTTTCATTTTTCTAATAATTCTTAACCCCCGGCACAGGATGAGAATGTGCTCGGGGCAGTTGATAACTGTTATTCTATGCTGAATCGCTTCCATGTTCAAACAAAGGATGTTTTGATAGCGAGGTCAATTCGACGGGTCACATTTCGCTGAGATAAAAGAAGAAGGAAATGACACCCTAATGACCAGTGCCCATCATGGAGGTCTGTTATTCAGAAACACACAGCAGCTGCTCGGGTCACTTGTGGGGGAAGTCTACAATAAAAATGGAACAGGATGAGCCCATTTCAAAGCATCCTGAGTTTGTGTTCCATAAAGAGATATTTGTTATCCCCGAGCCCAAATCAGCCACAGAAATTAATGTATGTGTCAAGGAACCCCAGAACATCTGAGGTTAGCTTCTAATTCTTGTCATAGCAAGGGTGACGGCTGTTTTGCCGTTTTGCCGCTGTATTTCGAACCCATAAAAGCAGTCGTTGATATGAGACATTGTTTCACTGGTATTGTACAGAATAAGCCAATTTTAAACCAAGCGGTAGCAAACATAACATAACAGCTCCTTGCGGAGAGCCGCAGAAAATACACTGTAGCCGGAGGGATGTATTTTGCCGGGCCCCAGCATCCTCTGTGATGTGTTGAGTGCCGTCCTAATCAAAAATCAATACGCCCACTTGAGGAGCCCTGCATTGCCCTGTGTTGCGGGTTATGTAATCTGATAATATCAATCATAACTGTGTTAGAGGCAATCCATCTGACTTTCACTGGGCAGGGGTCAGAGGGTGGGGGGGAAGCTATGCCTCCCTCGCCATCAATTACCACTTATTATGGGGGGCTTACTCTGCCAGAGAGCGGTGTAGTCCACCGCTATAAATAATATTAACAGGCCCCTGCCCCATCAATCAATACCCAGTACAGTTCTCTTGCCCCAGTCCTAATGGCTGCTTCCATAGCTCTCCCACCCTCGATCAATGGCCCTGGCTCCTCCACTCCAGTAGGTGTGGGTAAACCAAGCTGGGTTTCATGCGCCGAGGGGGCCTACATCTTATATTTCTTTGGGATGTCTTGTCTTAATCTCTCCCCGCTTGTCTCTGCTCCTGTTGATGTTTTTTTTTCCCCTTGCTGTTGCTATTCTCTTTTTATTTTTTCTGTTATATTCGCTGCCATAGAGTATTGCATGACAATTTTTATAGTACATTATGGAAATGTTAGGGTTTCATGGAAGTGTTGCTGGTCCTAGCTCAGGAGCCTATCAGAAGCTAAATAAATAAACGTGTGGAAGAGGAACTTTTTAAAAGTAATTAGTCACCTACAGAGTTGTTTCTAGCGTCTTCTCTCCCCTGCAGTTTGCTAGTGTGCAGTTTGCTCCTGGGCCTACTGAGATATCCAGCAGAGGAGCTGGGTGTGGAAGGAACACAACATATTCTTGAAAAGGCTTCTTTTTTTCATACTCTGTAAAGTTGTACACTTTTTAAGATGCTGGCTTGCTGTCTGTTTTTTTTATTTCATTATCTCTCTCTCTCTCTTTTTATAAAAATGTATTTCTCTATGTTTTTTTCTTTCTGTCTTCTCTCTCTCACACTCACCCTCTCTCTCTCTCTCTCTCTGCTCACATCTGTCTCAGTGTTATCACAGCTGAAGTGTTTCAAAACACATTTTACAGTCTTAAAAACCAAACTGATATGTCACAGTACAAGTCACAGTCACAGCTTCATAGTGTGTCATACACGTCACATGTGAGGACCGTAATTATCGCAGCACATCATTTCGAAACAGATATGAAGATTAACCTCCCTCATCAACTTTGACTGAACCATGGTTCTTATCCTATCTCTGTCTTCACTGGCTTGGCCGTCAGGAGTGAGTGGTCAATAGGCTGGTCTGTGGTGTATTTACCAGAGAAGGCGAGAGTTCCCCTCATTAACCACAGGCCACATGCTGTCACCGTAACTCATCGTGGTGTGACAAGTGTGAGGTCTGGAAGCATTTAGCTTAGTGGCTGGATGAAATAAAAATGGCTGTTTGTTTTTTCCTAAAATAATTTTAAGACAACAGTATTCAGATTTGTATGTTATTTTTTGATGGTTAAGATCATCCTCAGATTCATTTGGATAGTATATGGTCATGTGAAAAACTGGAGACTCTCACTTGCTGCCCAGGGCCATTCACTGGGTAGTTTCTTGATCCGAACCCAATAAAAATGTAACAAAAGGTTTCATGGCACACCATACCAAAATATGTTTGCAAGCTAGCTAGCTTGTAAGGGGCTAGAGACAACTGTGAGGTCTTTGCCAGGCAAGGGCGCTGCCTTTTATCTCGTTAGTTCGCTAGTTTTAAAGCGAATTGTTTGTATTTGTATTACATGATTTCTTTTTGTTTTCATCTGTAAGGCTTTTTATGTGTAAGATTTGAGTTTAAAGGATGGCAGCATTCTTTTCATTGTCTACACTTCCTTACTGGCTGGACTGTAAACTATTACCTGTAGGCATGTACCACTCAATCCTAAATCCACAGTGTCTTCCCTACTTCCCATCAACTGTGTCGGCCAATGAAATCAGCCCAATGGAGCCTCAGCCCTGTCTTCAAATGTTGGCCTTGAGCTGACCCGTAGACTTCAAAGCTTGATCAAGCTCTCCCAGACAAGGCATTTGTGGTCGAGGCAATTTGTTAAACAGGAGAGAGGTTTAGCGTGAGGGCTAGAGCAGGAGCACGCTCCTCCTGGGCCCTGGGCTAACCCCGCTCTGAGCCACCCAGCGTGACGGAGGCGATCACAGCCAGTCTTCCCTCTTTCCCTCACTGATGTGCACACCCTCCTACTCCCACCTTCCTCCCTCTCCCCTCCCCTCCCCTTCCCCATCCACGCACTTGCGGGTTGCCGTTGCTCGCGCTAAGTGGCTTGGACTCGATGCGCCCGCTGTGTCGTTCCCTTCCTCCCGGAAAAACATGAGTTCATCAGCGTGATTTATCAAAGCAGATGGGCTCTGTGTATTTACCCAATGTCATGTTTGCTTAAATAATGATATCTATGAATTTGTAAAAGCCGAGGAAGGCAGAGGAAGAGCACATTGTCCCTTTTCCAGGATCGCTCTTCGTCCAGTTCGGCGCTGAATAAATGAGGGTTGCGCAAAGGGCAAAAAATTGCATCCATAATTAATGAAAAGTCGCATCAGTCGTGCGCTTGGCAGGCAGTGGCATAAGCAAAAGAACAAAGGCGTCTTTTTAGGACAGACAGAAGGATGGAGTGTATGCCTTGGCAGGGAAAGAGAAACAAGGCAAAGGGAGAGAGAGGTGGAGACAGACAGAAAGAAAGAGGGAGGAAGATAGACAGAAAAAGAAAGTTTGCAACAGCAGCACTGGCTAAAAATCCATTTTGCGGAGCCCATGAGAGGGAGAGGCTTTCCTCGTGCACAGTATAGAATTCAGTCTGATCTCCATGCCTCCTCCGTGGAATAGGAGCTTCAATCGACTCTCATTGACTCCCACGCTGGCTAGACACATCTAAAAAGTATCAAAAGACAGATAGTGTGTGCATGTTTGTGCACCGCAAGGGGGGAGAAAAGCTGACTTAAAAGTAACTAGACTAAATCTCATTTAGTGATTCTGTACTTTACATTTTTTAAGTTTCCGTTTGTGAGAAAAAAGGGGGGAAAAATAAGACAAGTTGAATATGAGTAATTGATATATGTGCTCTGTATAGACATACAGACATTGCCCTATTGTACCGACGTATTAACACGAGGAAAAGATCACATTTGGAAGTTTTCCTCTTGCGAAATTGAAACATTTTAATCCTATTTCCTGATGTGCAATCAAAGCCACTCCCTAAATGAGTATAGAGGTATAAGTGCTGTATTTACATCTGTAATTGTCACAGCTGGCTGAAAGCTGTCAAGTGAAGATGTATGACTGGATATTTAAAACGGACATAATTTCATGGTAAAGATGGAAACTGTTGTTGTTGTTTGATTATTGAACCTTCTGGGGCAACTGCATAATGCTTTTTTTACAGATTAGAGTACAATTTAAGCCCTGGTTATTTATATGTACTTCAAAATGATGTTTTGAAATCTGTCTCTCTCTTTAAACATTGTAAACAAAGGCCATCAATCATAACCCTTGACAGCTGTAATTGTTACCAGAGAGTCGTCTACAGCATGAGGTCAGCTCTGTACACTCAGCCTGTTGCTCTTTCTCGTTCTTTCTCTCTCTCTGCTGTTGTATGCTTTTCTGTGCCAATTGAACCAAACAGAGTGGTAATGAATAGTGTTAAATGGACAGTGTTTTCTCCATGGTATAAGCTTATTTATTTACTCAAAAATCAGGTACAAATTATCTGCTACAAGGTATGAGTATAACTGTTCAGAGAGCTTTTTATGGCTTCACTCATTCAAATGTATGCCGTAACTGCATCTTTGGCCGATTGCAGACAGATAGCTACTGTGTATTTTGGCTCTTATTACAGGGAGAGAGAGAGAGAGAGGGAGAGAGAGAGAGAGAGAGAGAGAGAGAGAGTGTGTGCGTGTTTCAGGAGTGCATGGGCTGTCTGGATCAGGAGACTTCATCAAATCTTTCATCAGTGGCAAAGTTCTCAGTTGTCATTCCAGGATCTGTGAGGAGCATGGGCTGCTGCTGCTGCTGTGGTGGCGCTGCAGAGGGAAGTCTGTGGCTGAAGGCTGGCTCCACGCTGGTGCTCTGTGTGGTCCCCTGTTCTCACCCTCGGCCCCACGTGCAGCGCATTAGTCCGCACACACGGCCTCATCGTCGGCCCCTTTCTGTACACGGCCTCGGCCGGGCTGCGTTTGAAGTGAGTGATTCAAGCTGTGGGACACACGCAGTGGGCCTGAGCAGCTCCATGTCTCGTGTGTCTCTCTCAGAACAGCTCTACTAGAAAGGTGTGCTGCCTACCCCCTCTCTCTCTCTCTGTGTCTCTCTTTCTCTATCTCACACACACACACACACACACACACACACACACACACACATACACACACACACACACACACACACACACACACACACACACACACACACACAGAGAGACCCACAACCACATGCTGCTTCTCTCTCTCTCTTTCCCGTCTCTCTCTTTTCTCTCACTTCCCCTCTCTTTCACTCTCTCTCTCTCTCTCTCTCTCTCTCTCTCTGTCCAGCTCCCTCGCTGGTTTTATTCTGCATATTCATCACTTTTATTTCCACTAATGTGCTTTTTGAGAACAGTCTCTGCCATCTGCTATGAAATCTAAAGTACATGTTTTCATTCAGACAGTGCTGTTGGATTGAAATTTTCAGTCAGAGCTGAAAATGTGAAATAAAGGAAACTCGTCAGACACACAGTATTTTCCCCAGGCATTTTATCCCTATATTTAGTGTTTGGCTGCATCGTCTCCCATGTTTTCTGGAGTGCTGTTTCTCACCTATGTCCCCACGTGCAGTGGATTTATGAAGACTGTCATCTGTCTCTTTATCCTTTCCTTTGTCTCGCCTTCATCGTCTCTCATTCTCCATCATTATCTATCACTTCTTACCTCAGGGATGAAGCACTGTTTTTTTCCCTTTTCCTTCTCAGTGCGAAGAGCTCTGATTGGCTGATGTTCCTTATTGATCAAGTTGCGGATAATCTTTCAGGGCTGTGGTGCTCCTGAAGAAGTAAGCAGTGCTCCTAAGAGAATGCCAGACCCTGTTTAAAAATAACAGGGTTTTCCCTATGTGTGCTTTGTTGTTTCCTTATTCCATTTTGGTTAAAATGACGGTATAATTACACTGCCCCTTTCAGAGACAGTTGAGTCGTGTGGGTGACGCATCTGTGGCAGTCACATACAGCCAGAGTCTCTGACTCCATTTGCCTTTTTACACTCTCATCTCGAGATTTGATCGATACGAGAGAGAGACAGAGAGAAAGAGATCAAGCTTCAAAATCATTGTTGCAAAACTACAGGGAATTCAGAGTTCATAGACCAGCCTTATGAGTAATCTGATGGTGAATTTATTTACACTACGCTAAATAGACAGTCTGGAGGCGGGAAAGGGTTTGAGTGGGATGGGGATGGGAATGGGGGTGGGGTGGAAAGGGGGGGGGGGTGGTTGGAGTGAGGGCTTTCTTCCACATTATCGAATGGAACAGCATAGATTTTTATGGAGCCAAGAGACCTGTGTATTGACCTGTGGCTGACATCTACTTTTTACTTTCATAACATAATCAGTGCTTGACACATGATTATAATAACTCAATTCAGCTTAATGCATTCTCTGCAAACACATTGATTTTTTTTTACAACCTGCAGAACCAGTTACATTAATATCTGTGCATAATTAGTTTACACATTACTAAATTACTGACAGATTAAAAGTGAAATAGTGCAGTTCATACCCAGCCGCATAACTGCCAGAAAGGAAATTAATATAGATTCAGACGTTCCTAAGAGACTGTGGCTGTTAAAGAGTGGAGAAAAATAAATAAATAAATGAAACACAACAATCCATAAAGTAATGCTCGCAGAAGGAAATCTCTCTCCGAATGACCCGCGGTTTTGTGTGTTGTCCAGGCTTTACAACCTCAGGTACTTACTCTGGGTCATAATGACATCTCCATATGAATTTAAACCGTGCCACAGCTTGCGTGGGTCCATTGGTGGCGACGATGCTGAAGGGGGGGGTTGTAACTGGACTCAGGGATAGGGCTCAGTCAAAGTAATCCTCAGAGTTTGTGGTCAGAAGCCATCGCAGCCTACCCATATGGCCTGATATGGTCGTCCCTCAAAGCCGCCCATTCACTCCCGGACTGTGACCTGTTACAGGAGGGTGTGTTATGCTGCTGCATACCTGTGATGTTCCCCTGTGTTTATTTATTTACCGTGTGGTGCTACTTACTTACTTAGTTACACATCGCAGCACCTTCCATCCACTGGGTTCACACACTCTGCAAGCTTTGCTTTTAGCAGGGTGAGGACAGATGCGGTCCATGCAGCTAGCGGGCTTGGGCCACTGCCTCAAGGCCGGATGAAATCACTCTTCCCTCGCCCCTCTCTCCTTCACGTCCAAATCTAAAATGATCAAAAGACTCTCCTGTCAGAGTCCAATCAGGTGACGGTGGCTGCGCCTTCTGCTTGATGGTATGCTAAGTTTTTTAGCAGAAAGGCATTGCCCTTTGCTGACCTTTGATGTCCACATTGATCCAATGTCCTGAGTGGCCATTTCCCCTGAAACAAACATATATAATTGGTATTGGGATCCAATGGCTCTCTCTCAACGTCTCGGGATGCTTTGCGGCAATATAAATCAATTCACACTTATAGAAACAATATGGGGTGCATTAGTGCTGACTTGTCATTTGGAAATAGCTGGGAGGGGAAGCCTCAATGGCCTTTGATTGGACTCCACCAATCTATTTTGATCTATGGTGGAGTGCTAATAGTAAACAGAAGCGGAAAGAAGATGATAAGGAAAAAGTCAATCATACTTGATTTTGCTTTTTTACCTGGGTCCTCAACCATGTTCGAAATGATGGCTGTCTGAGTTGATTACAAGCATCCAGTGTGTTCAATATGCCTCAGGTTTTCAATGTGTTTGCAGTTTTTTGTTTTTACCATTGGTGTGTAAAGTCACAATTTATTGGGGATTTGAAGTACTTTTGAGTTTATTTTTAATACACTGTATAATTCCGTTGTCTCTCCCTGTGTTCCTTCACACGACAAAACTACAAAGAAAGAAAGAACGAAAGAAATGGATTCAAACATTTGTGAAATAAATAAATAAAAAATGAGTCAAAGAAAAAAAATAAAAAATGAGTCAAAAAAAGAAATAAAATGAGAGAGAGAATGTGAGCATAAATGAAAAATAAAAGAAATCAGCAAAGGGAAAAAAACGGAAA
>NC_137927.1:11795993-11833493 GCF_963457725.1 Sprattus sprattus | reverse complement strand
ACCGTCAGGGTAATTCAAAGGCTAGCGGTGTTTAAATATATTTCTAACACATTAAATTAAGTTTTGTTCAAAAACAGAAGTCTTTTTTTAATGCCTCCATTTATCTTTTTTTGTAAATGAGATTACTATTAATGTTTGTGCGGCCTGTACTATATTATGGTATGATTTATGCAACTGCAGTGTGTTAGCAAGTCTATGTCAGCAATGTATTCAATATCAGCGAAATATCATTAAATATATATGACATATAATTTAACAAACAAGAAAAACACAAAGAAGATAGAGTCCTGCACAAATCTATCAATTATCTTCTATACGTTTTAAGCAGTTTTTAATGCGTTCTACCCAGACTTAAATTCAGACTCATCTCAAAAACTGGTAAGGGACTTACCCAACAAATAATCTTGCATCCTTGTGGCACACTAAATAACACACCATATGACCAATGAGTCAATATGCTTAGACAGACACGACATTCCTGTTCCTCTAACCCCCTGTATGTCATTAATGTTCAGTTATACGTTTTAAATCTAAGGGTCAACAACAGTTGCACTCATGTTACATTGCTAAGGTTCCATCCTTATCTGTGACTGAATGGAAGTTTTTCTAAATTCAGCCCAGAAAAAAAATGTGTGTGTCTTCATTTTGTCTGTGTGTGTGTCTGTGTGTGTGTGAGAGAATGAGTTTGGGGGGACAGTGTGCTCCCTTGATAGTTGGGGTAAATTGGAATAGTTTGTGTGTGCAAGTGTGTATGTGTGTTTCTGTTATTGAATTCATTAATGTAATCCCTTCCCAATGCTTTAAATGGGATCTAGACGTTCTTGTGCATAAGACATGACCCATCTACTTGAATAGTTTTTAAGGTCAGGAGAATTAGGTCATATAATCTGTCTCGCTATTTAAACAATGCTCAGTGACTACAAATAAAAAGCATAAATAGAGACTTTGAAGCAATTTTCTGTTCTTATAAAACATAAGCACTTGTAAATAAGTCTCCTGTCATTATCTCACTGCTATCCAAAACGAGTACTTATTGTCTGGTGCTACTGTACCATAGAAAATAAGATCCGGAGATATCATATACATGTCTGCAATATTTATTTGAGTAAATAAATCTACGTCTCTCACATTCCAGACGGAATGCCACACAAATGAGAGCTCTCACTACCTAGGGGGAGTTTATTTGGAAAAGAATATGGTGTGGCCGCCTTTCATTGCCGTAGTCTGTTTTACATTTTCGGTCTTGTTTGTATATGGCTGCTTCTCAAAGTCAGGCCCGTATCCCTGACCTGTTTATGACTCTGCATTTACACGCATTCTCTCGCTGTGGTCATATTGCGTTTCAATACCTGCCCCTGCCAAGCCCTTTCAGTGAAATAACTACTGTTAAGTGAGTTTTATCCCAACTCAAGCATTTGGGTTAATCTCTTATTAGTCAGTATGCATTTTCTGTGGGGAGAAAAAAAGCCTGAAATTAGATTTTATGCACAGCAAATCATGCTGTTGTCGAATTTACCTGTAATTACATGTCAAGGGCAGGTTTTTATTTCAGTCGCTTTGTTCTGTTTTTGAATCTATGCACATGCACGCAGATGGAGAGCAAAGCACTGCTGTAATTCAACAGGTTGAATCACATACACAGTCCAGACAGACATCACACTTTTTCTCAAAAGGTGTCAGAAGCACATGGCATCCCACTCGTTCCGTCTATCCCTTTCTTTTTTCCAACATGATAGAGACCAGTCAGATCTATTTGCGGATTTATCTTTCTTTTATTTCTGCACGGCCACCGTCGCACCAGTCTCGCTGTGCTCCACGCAGCGCCCGCTTGCCATATAGTTCAGATTTCAATCTTTTGGGAAACGTCTCCGCTGCAAATATGAGAAAGATATCGTCTCTGATCATAATGTTTGTCTCGTGGTTTGAGTGCGCTCGCAGCCCTGCATTTTCCTCCCGTGACATGTTCTGCTACACTGTCATATGAGGGCAGCCACTTAATCTCCACACACAGCATAGTGTGCTGCACTGTACTAGGCTCCATGCGGCTCCACCAGAGCTCGGGCAAAGACATCTGTTATCTTAATGCCCAACAGAGCAAACAATATGGTTTGCAATGGGATTATAATTGTAGAATAAGCTTTATCTCAGTTTAGTTTAAAATATATATTGACTTAAATATGCTTTGTAGGTGTAAGTAGATTAGTTTATCTGGATCCCTCCTCCCCCAGCCATTCTGTCTCTTGATGCTAGTTAGCGGTTTGGGAAGGGGTATGCGGGGATAGATATAATCCACAGGAATAATCCCATGATTCTTTAAAGCTGTGTTTTGTGTTATTAAATGTCAGCCATGTGCATTGATTTAATGTTATCTCATTAACAACCTGTTGCTGTCTTATATTTTGTCTTGACTTGTTGATTATATTGTCCAACACATAACATATGTATCATCACACTGCTGCAGTACTGGTATTTCACTACATGAACTATTTAATGACATTCCAAAATGAACCTACTCATGTTGAAATGGTTGATCGGTGTCCAGTTGTAATATCAGAGAAACACAGAGCTGTGTGTCTAACACAGTAACATGATAAGAGTAATCATCTGAGTGAGTCCAAGTCACATATTTACAGTACTTCTCACTCAGTCAGATTGCTCTCTGAGCTACCTGCTATTCCTTCAATCGCCGCACTGATGAGAACATAAAGATTTATTCTTTGATTACTAGCAGTTCTAATGTTAATTATTCTAATTTAATTGTCAAAAATAATTCAAATATAATGTTATGTTATAATAATAATAATAATAATAATAATAACAACAATAATAATTATATAATAACACTAACAATAATAGTAACAACAATAATATGAATTAATTGTTATTAGTATTACTAATATTACTATAATTATTATTATTATTACTATTATTAATAGTATGATTATTATAAGAATTATAATAATAATAATCACCATGTAATTTACAAACATAATATACTTAACCTTATGGTTTAACATTTAAGGTTAGGACTAGTCAAATTATTTTTTTCTTACATTCTTGATACCCTAGTTTATTAAAGTTTACAATCAGAATAAAATGTAACTTTGCCTGCCATTGAAACTATGAATGATTCTTCTTGCCATTAAAAAGGATCTTTTAAAACATGTATTGCCACAAAACAATTAAATACAGAGGAAATAAAACAAATAAACAAATCCTACAGGTGGTTCTAGGAATTGCTCTTAATTGTTGTTTGCTGTCATACCTAGTTTAAAACAATTGAACTGTCATATTAAGCTTATCCTCATTATTTTCCTTGGCTATTTTTACTCTGTTTATTGTAAGTAGATTCGGTGTTCCAGGAAGATCCCTTTACAGTGCTGACTTGGACCGCATGTCCAATATTATTAGGTGCTATGAGTTCAGCCTGCACAAATCTGCTAATGCATAAGACCATAAGAGCCTCTTATGTTCCAGCCAAGTCAGGGTGAAGACACATCAGATTAATATTTGATCATGCAGAAGGGCCCTTAATCTGATTTGCTTATTCCCTCCGCTGAGTGCTCCAGCAATTATCATAATTGTTGAGCTAAACACACTTGTCTGTATGGCCGGGGCTGTGGCAGACTGGTTGGCTGTGTGTGTGTTTGTGTTTGTGTGTGTGTGTGTGGGTGGGTGTGAACTGGCTTCGTGTGTCGGGGATTCCAGCACCGAAAACCCAATTAACGGCATGGCTGGACGTCGGGTGACGTGTATGCAAGGAGGTGGGGTGGGGCAGGGCAAGGCAAAGCAGCATCCTGTGTGTATTTGTTTGTCTGTGTGTGTGTGTGTGAGTGTGGGAGAGAAAGAGAGAGAGAGAGAGAGAGAGAGAGAGGGAATGAGAGAGAGACCCTGAGGTCACGCAGCCTCCTGTGGCTTCTCAGGATACGCTCACGTTCCTGTAATCCCTCTGTAGTGAGGTACTGCAGCCCTGCCATGCAGGCCAGCCAGACACAGACAGATCACCACACTGCGCTTAAGAGATGACCAATCAGGGACACATGAAGGTGTGTCTTAGGGGGATATACCTGAATATTTGTTGATTTGCTATTTTGCTAGTAGTAATTTTAATTTTTATTATTTTGTGATGTTTGACAGCCATGATCCCATGTAAACTATATACTTCCAGTAACGAATTGTCATTCACTTTCCTATATTACACAGCACAACCGCTTGAGTGAGTGATTTTGCATATCACAAAAGTATTCGTATTATTTGCTATTCACAGACTTGCATTGGTGTTTTCCCCAACCTTCTCTTTTCTCCCAAAATTGAAAAGAAGAAGAACTTGAGATCAGCACAAATCTGTCATAGCAAAAAATAGTAAACATCTGTTCATCTAATTTTATGAAAGAGATTAAATGTCAGATCAAAAAAAAAATCACCTTTGAAAAAAATCCTATTTCCACCGCAATGTCACACTATGAAATTGATAGTAGTACCAGTGGTTGTCATAGTCCTCAGCAGTATGTCAGTGTGTGTGTGTGTGTGTGTGTGTGTGGTTCCCTCTCTGAGCTCTGAGGTTGTAGCAGCAGTAGTTGTAGTGTGGCCCGACGGGCGGAAGAAGGAGTGGTGGCGCACAAGCCCTCCTCTTTGTTCTGGGATCAGTGGGCCAGATGTGACTTCAGCCCTTCGGTATGTGCTGTGCTGTGTGTCCCGCTCCGGGTTCCCGTAAGCCGCAATCAGGGGAGAGGGGATTCGGTGAATGGGTCTGTGTGGGCCAATGGGACGCCATACACTGTTCCGCTTTTGCCTCCTGTGTGTGTTTATGTTTGTGTGTGTGTGTGTGTGTGTGTGTATGTGTCTGCACGCGTGTGTGCCTGGATGCTTGGCACTGTTTGACATGTGTGTTGAGCGGTGTGTGCACTTGTGCCTGTTTGAGAGGGTGTACTGTATGTGTCCCCACATGGGAGTGTGTCTGAACAACCGTGTCAGTCAGACGGCTTTTCTTTCAGCAGCTGATGACAGGCAAGGTGAGGTAAAGTCATGCACAGGGGGGAATTACACTTCAGGATGTGTTCATTACAGCTGTCATGCCTCGCTCTTCAGCTCGTCCATCAAATCACTAGTTTAAGTCCTTGCTTTTTCCTCAGAAACTTAGACAAAGCACTGACACACACACTTTGATCGTTATGCATGCTGACACATGAAACATTCGCTCAGTTGTGCCCCGAAATTTTTTGCCCCGAAGTTTTGCATTTCACAACAGGTCAAGTGTTGACTGGTTCCTCCCAGTAGGTCCCATTATCCTCTCCCACCGCCAGCTCGCATGATCTTGTCTTTATGACTGTTTTTCTGATGGAGTCACCTGTCAGAGGACCAATTCATCAGGAAAAATGTCTGGACGATAAATTACTCTGATGACTGGTCTCCGCCGCATGAAAGCCATCTATCGTTGGGGAAAACATGGCGCTGGGTTTGGAAACACTGGAAGAGATTGCTTCCCATTAATCTGGCCTGACTGCCTGGAAATTGCATCTTTGTAATGAGTATTAGGTGTGCATCTACATGAATTAAAGGCAAATGAGCTCCTGATTGATCACCGGGCCCTAAATGATCTTTCCTCCTGCATCGTTATAGGCGCAGAAGTGACTATATCATATCAGGATGATTAAAGACGAGTGCTTTTGTCGAAAGGGAAATGTAAACAAACACAAAGAAGGGCGGATAAAAAGGAAGTTGACATTTAATAAAGATGTACTTTCTTTTCACTCAGTTCAGAATTATATTTTCTTTTAAAGCTGTGGTGTTTCCAACTACAGCAGTGCCTTGTGAATGATGTAGGGGAAATGAGCTGAATACACACCAGACAGTTGTGGTTATGGTGTGATGGGCACTGTGGCATTTCCAGTAACAGCATGGCTGTGCTATGCAAAGAGACAACTTCAGCATTGAGCAAGAGGCTACCATATTTACACTGCCTGCAGCTCAGTGCCTTTAAGACTGCTTTTTCATAATTGACCTTGCTGCTTTTTAGTATACTATGGCGAAATATTTGATTGATTATTAAGAAAAACTTTTTTGGCAGTTAGCAGTATTTTTGCAGTTGGCAATATTTTTGTTGGCAAGAGCCTATTCATTGCTTTTATTGTTACCATTGTTGCCCCTTTTGCTATTTGCCTTTTTTTGTGTGTTTGTCGACTGTCGACTGACTATCCCTTTAAGCTATTGATGATACTGACCTCCTGTCCTGAAGTTCCACTGCATTACACAGTACATACAATCTGTTGCCACAGTACCTGTAGCTTGTCTGGCACAGGTAGCATGTTCAGTTCCTCAGTCTGACTGTACCAGCTGATGATCTGGGAGCTGTGTGTGTTTTAACAGCCATCTGAGCCAACCTCAGATGCCTCGCCTTCACTCACCCCTCTATGGTTTTAATTTATTTATGTACGTTTTTTTTTTTCTTAAAGACTCTGGCAGGGAGAAAAGGCCTCTGAGGGTAAACAGAGTGCAGCAGCGTTTGAAGTGGAAGCCAAAAAAAGTTCAGGTGTTTTTATAGAGATTCAGGCATTTAACGTGGTCTAAACTATACGTCTGGCGTCGCCTATACAGCACCTCCATGCAGCGCTCGCTTGCTTTATAAAGTTGCTAAAACAGACATGGAGGTAAATGGGTTCTCTTCACTGTGAATCCCACAAGGCCCCACACCTTCGCCGTGCTTACGGACAGGACACGGAGGAGGTGATGTCGTTGTCAGAGCACGGATGGCCACTCTTCACCCCCCCTCCCCCATGCACTACCTACCACCATGCAATTACCACATACGCTAACTTTGAAAAGTAGCTTTTATCAGAAATGCTGCAATTGTTAAGCGAAAGAGATAGAAAGACAGAGAGACCGTAGGCAGGGACACTGTAATTTGCTTCCGACTGAACCTGGCACACGGTCATGAGCCCCCCCACCCCCACCCTGCCATCCTGTATTTAGTGAGAAGCCAAACCTCAGCATCACCACGTTTATCCACATATTCACTGTACCTGGACACATTAATGTTCCACTATAATCTCTTTGGCAATTATTCTGCCAAGCACCCTGTTGGGGTAATTATTCTAAAAACCCTAATTAGAGGCATCAAGATGGAGGAGCCTGAAGGCCCCTGCTTCCTCTTCCTCTTCCTCTCACCTTTGGGAGGATTTGCTGTAATCTGGCCATTACTGTTGCCCACTGTGTCAGTCTACCAATCGGTAAGCCTGGCTCATTGTTTAAACTTTCATGGGTGGCACGAGATGTCAGTATCCTATATTGCTCAATTAGTCATCGGCCAACTTTAAACATGCTAGGGAAACAAAAAAAGATCTGGAGGCAACCAACAAGGACCCTTAATTTGCGAGAGCTGTTGAGTTTCAGTGCCTTTTAAAAATGTTTGCACTCTTCATTTAATAAACAATAAAAGTTAAACATAGATATTTATAACACAATTTTATTTTGGTAAATAGTAAGTGCACAGAATAACTTAGAAAAGAATTCTCACCCTTGAGTGAAGCTACAATGTTTGTCCAAATACAGGGCACAAGAAGACTCATTGTTCATTGCAATGGCAAGAGCTACTATTTTCATTGTTGACTTTTGCCTGGCTTGAATTTAGACTCAATTTTGACCCAGGCTCTGAATGCCATGGGACTAAATAACATGTTGTGACCAACCAATGCACAGCATTTTGTTTTTCCTATCAACACAATCCCAAACCTCTCTTTTTGGCTGAGCTGGGGAATATTTGTCCATCTAGTCTGTGAATCAGCAGTCCAGGTGGTATAACGTTGCTGTTGTTGTTTTGTTAACATTTTGTGTCATTCGATTTGAAGCATTACCCATTATTTACAGCCTGCATTCTCGGAATGGCCCTCAGCTAGTCTCTTAAATAGACAGAGATTACTAACATTTATTCTCCTCTACAGTTTACAAGAAAGAACAATAAAAAGGGGGAGACCACAAAATACAATGATGATCTTGCTGTGTGGGTTCACCCACTACTCACCATATTAAAAAAAAGTCCACAGAATTAGACCAGTAATCAAGTCCCAAGGCCTGCTTTGTCTAGCAATTTGCTCACCTTAAATTATTCAGAGGTGCAGCTTTTTTATGTCAGCAACTGTGTGCTTTCCAGTGACAAAGCTCGCCTGGCCCTAATAGTTTCACTGCGTCTGCCTTTTTATGACTGACATAAGCAATAAGCAGATTGTCCAGATATTTATGCCATCTGCGGCTTGGAGAGATAATTAAAGTATATAAATTAATCAAGTGCAATTAATTAGAGGCTTTATGTTCACAGCAGTACATCTTTGCATGTATAATTTATATTTATTGATTTGTTTGGTTTCATTAGCCTATGAGATAACAGTGGGAATGCATTAGAGGAGAAAATGCACAATTAGCATGCTGCCAGGGCCCCGGCTCGTAATTGATAGATCAGCGTGCGTTTGCCTGCAGATATAAAGCTGTGTAAACTGTCATAAGAAGTTACAATCGATGAGTGATATTTTGCTCCATATCTGGCTGCTGATTAATGGTGTTTTTGAAAGCAGGCCCCCCCACTTAATGGGAGACTGATAGGCTTGCAGAATTTACTGTTTAATCAGGGCAGAGGATTTATTGCACTCTGGACCCCCCCTGCGTTGTTGCTGGAAATGTATGATTGGTCTGTATAAGTGCTGTGCGAAACGCTATTTGCGCCAGTCAGCAACCTATATGGGGAGGCATTAAGAGCTTTGTGCATCCCAGCTGATTTTTCATTGACTGCACTGACATCGTTCATCACCTGCCCTGTTTCTTTCTCCAGGCGGCAGACGAAAGTTAAAGAGAGAGATGCGGGTTGGGGGGATAGCAGTACAAAAGCTGGTTCCAGATGTGAATGTAATTCCTGAGGTTATTGAAATCGAGAGATTATTATATGACTCAGGTTATCTTTATGAAACGGCAGCCAGCAGGTACAGTGCTCTGCAGTGAGTAAACCTCACTCCCAGACACCTTAAGAGAAGTGCTAGTGACAGACACTGGCACCCATGGGTTACAGTAAAGCCACCTTGCTAGCACGCCAGCCTCCCATCCCTGAAGTGGCGAGTTCGATTCCGGTGTGGGTCTACAATGCCGTTTACATGAAAGTACTATCTATCATGCCTTTATCTACCACTTTACAGAGTTTAGAAGCCTTAGTTGAAAAAAAAGACAGGATCTTCTGACAAGGCCCTTGCTGTAGTACCTTTAAAATAGGCAACAGAACACAGACCCGTAATTTTTTTTGAAAGACACTGGATCTGCACAGCGCCTCTCTAGACCTGATCTCTAGAACTTATTTCACCTTAACATGTTTGTGTTCCTTAAGTGCTATGAACCAAATCGGAAACACTGCTGCAAGTGCTGGGAAAGTGCTGCATTACAAGCCTTTTTTTAACCAATTTACCAACCCTATAAGCAATATTTTCTATTACAATACAGGCATTTCTTGATGGCCGTGCATTCTACTGTGCCGTGTCATCTTAGTGCTTCTGACAGTCGTGTCTTCCCGTATACATTTTCCTTGTGTGCAACACTAGAGGGAACAGGGAATAAATATCTAAATAAACAGTGCTAATGAATAAATGGTGATGATTTTCTTTTTTCTTTTTCCAATTGCTTGTACAGCTGTGGGCCAGATTCACATTTTTTGTTGCTTTCGGTCCCAGGCGGTTTCCTGCCCCTGCACTTCACAAACACTAGATTATGTTCTTGCTTGCTGGGAGGTACTGAATATGATATAAGAAATAGCCTAGATCTCAAACCTCCTCTCAGGCCATATAAGGTAAAAGAAAGCTGGCGATGTATGTTCTTTTTAATGTGTTCATCACTCTTAAACAGGTTTTATTCAGTTCATACATACAAACATACCATTCATCATTGCTAGAGATGACTCCAATTGTCCATCAACTCTGTCTCTCTCCTCCAGTGCCATCTATTCCAACCAGGCCATAAAGATCTCAGTTTTAGGGGGCCCAGGGCAGTCTCTGAATAATGCAGGGACATATCTTGTTTGCCCATCAGTAACAGAAACCTTTTGACCTTCGTCCACACCAGGCCAGGGCCGGCGGTGTGGGCTCTCACCCCGGCGCACAGATAACAGCTGGGTTTGTTTGGTAGATGGTGGTCTACTGATCCCTCCAGCCCGTCTGGACCCATCCACCATGGGCTGTGGAGAGAGGCCAGATTGACACGGCTGGACAGCGGTATCCTTTAAACCCCAGTGTGGCCTATCTGATTTCTCAGCAATGGATCCCAAGAGACAAAGAGCTTCCATTTTTCTTAACTGGTGTATAAGTAAACTGCAGGACCTGGCTGGGAGGTCAAATCAATCTCTGCTATTTATTACGCAGAAATGTGACTCTCTTTCTTAAATGCTCCAGTCCTTTGTAATTTAGTCACAGGCCTGGAGTGTGTCTATGCTGCTTCTGCTCCGGCGTGTTCTGAGAGTGTGCATGTGTGTGTGTGTGTGTGTGTGTGTGTGTGTGTGTGTGTGTGTGTGAGTGTGAGTGTGAGTGTGAGTGTGGTTGTGGGTGTGTGTGTGTGTGTGTGTGTGTGTGTGTGTGTGTGTGTGTGTGTTGTCTGGTAAGAGTACCTCAATATGTGTGGATCCAGAATCAGCATTTGGAATGCTTGTGTGTGTGTGTGTGTGTGTGTGTGTGTGTGTGTGTGTGTGTGTGTGTGTGTGTTTTTGTGTGTGTACACGTGCATGTGTATTTGTTAGTGTGTACAGGCCTGCTATTGAGAAACAAGATGGTTTATGACCCAGTATAGTTGTCTTTTCTCTGATGTGTGCCTTGTAAACAAAGATGAATTAATAAGCTCTTTTGGTGACAGTTTTATGTGAAGCTTTTAGTCGGAGAGTATGTATCATATTTAGTGTAAGTACACTTAAAGTACACCATGTCAGTGACACATTCATTTAGAGGGAATGTTGACATCCAAGTTTCCATGTTATTTCCAGATAATGTGATTCATCATTTTGGGAATCATGCTACATCAGATATGCTAGAAAATGTGTACATCAGGTTTAAGTCAACAGAAACTGCGCAATCCTTGTGAAAAAAAAGAAAAAAAACACTCGTCTGTTTACTGCGTCACAATGTGGTGCAGCATTTTCCCATGCTGTTTTTAATTGGAAACAGTCAGTAAAGGTGCTCAAAACCCTTAGTTTGGCGAGGCAATATCTACTTTTTTGTATCACAATTGGTTTCACTCTATGCACAGATGTATACCATCACTCTCTCCCCCTCTCTCCCTCTTCTTCTTTCTCTCTCTTTCCCTCATATCACACACACACACACATACACACACACACACACACACACACACACACACACACCCACACACACACACACACACACACACACACACACACACACACATTCACTTACACATATAGACACACTCACTCTTATTTCCCAGCTTATTCTCACCAGCACATGGGGTGACCCCCCCCCCCCCCCCCCCCCCCCAGCACCCCCACCCCCCAGTAATCCTCAGCAAGATCATGCCCTCCCACTAAATATGGTACCTGTGGACAAACAATGGATTTTTACATAATAATAAGAGTGTGCTTCATGAGTGGCTAATGGAGTGGCTGACCAGGGCCTGAGGAGGCCCACGGAGCAGCCGCCTTTTGATCAGCAGCATGAGGTTAATCCACCAAAAGAAGGAGTGATGCTTTAGTGAGTGCAAGACGGAGAGATAGAAAGAGAAAGAGTGAGAGAGAAAGAGAGCGCTATCGAGCAGCGTTGAATTTACAGCCGAGGGGGCTCAGCGAAAGGATGATTTTTAGAGCCTCTCGCAGCTTATTGAAGGAAAGGCTGTCTGACAAGTCGTCAATGAGCCCTGGCGCTGTACTAAACTAATGAAAGCTGCATTTGATCTTCGCAGAAGAGGTTCAATACCACTCCCGCTATTATTTAAGTCCCGGGCTTCGTCCCAAACCTGTTTTCAGATCCGCAAAAATCATTAGGTTGCTCTGTGGAGTGAACTGTATTTGTAGGTACCAGATGGGGGAAAAGCGAGGGAATAAAATACAGTTGCGGAATGAAAACTAGTGATAACAAGCATTTAACTCTGATAAAAGATATGACTGACAGAATCATTTTTTTAGAGTTGTAAATTAGCAGTTTTATGCTGCGCTCTAGATCATCATTGTCTGGTATGGCTCTCTCTCCTCATCGCACCCTCTCTAACACAATGGACGCACGTATGCACATGTTTGTGAATTGTGGCAAGATCTGCAGACATATGCCATCCACATTATCAGATTTAGAAAAGTCCCTGCCTATGTTTGTAATGACAATAATGTCTTTACCCTACCACATAAGCACCAAAGTGGATAATCTTTGCTTGTTCAATTTCAGCTAAATAAAAAGGTCATTCCACCGAAATGGTCCAATTGAATCTCAAGAATGCTGGGACAATTGCTACCTTGTATTATGACATAACCGCACATATGCATAATAAACTATTAAAGCAAGTAAGCGTTCAGTTTAACTTAATATGAATACTTCTATATAATAGGGTTATGGTACTGTTTGGGACAGTTTACCACAGTGGAAGTTCTTGGAATCTTGTCTTTCAACTATACATTAGTCATTCTTAGTCATGGTCCTTTGACCAAACTTGGGAAGCCTCAAATGCATGTAAGCTTCGTAGCATTTTATGGCAGCTCAGGCCAGGTCATCACTGCTTGCAGCGACATCGAAATGAGAATCACAAGCAAGATTGTGTGTGTGTGTGTGTGTGTGTGTGTGTGTTTGTGTTTGTGTTTGTGTGTGCTGTGTGTGTGTGCTGTGTGTGTGTGTGTGTGTGTGTGTGTGTGTGTGTGTGTGTGTGTGTGTGTGTGTGTGTGTGTGTGTGTGTGTGTGTGTGTGTGTGTGAGGATGTTTAACCTTTGTACTTTTTACAAATAAAATGAGACTTTTCAATCTCTGACAATTTCCCCATAGCAAAAGACATGCATCCTTTGGCCCAGACACTCTCTCATAACCTGTCAGGCGGTTGTTGCTGTATTATTCTCTCATTGAAGTAAAAGGGAAAATAAAGCTTTGGTTTAGAGCTGGAACTGAAGGGGCCACCCTGGCCGCCGCAGAGCAACGAGCGGGGATGAAAGATTTGAGTCTGAGCCCACGCCAGGGGAACAGGCGATGCGTCATCTCCCAACTTCAATGCCGCAAGTAAAACAGCCCATCCCTTGGACTTGAACTGGACTGTTTCAAGGTTATGTTAACTGAAACATGCTGAAATAATAATATAAACATGGTGATAACCGGCGGCAGTGAAGATTTCACTCATAAGTCATGTCCATAGAAGGGCCAATGATGGAAGTCTTTGCACTGACCTGTTGCAGGAGGCCAAGACTGTTGGATTATGTGAATCTTTTGAAAGTTATTGTGTAGATGTCATTATAATTAATCCCCAAAGCCTCTTCACAGTGAATACAAATGCCTAGTTTTGTTTTGGCTAAGTAAAATCAAGGATTTGTAGTTGTCAGTTGTAATTATACACTACTGTGAGCGGTAATCAAATAGACCAATTGTCCACTTGGCCTGTCCAATGGCATTTTATTGCCATTTGTTATGCATTCTTTGGATCTAAGTTGAGAAGACCACAAACTATAAACATGGAGTTAAGTAGGCTTTCACTGAAAACAAGATTACTGCTGGCTTGACACATGCTACACTACATCCAGTTACCTGACAATACTCATAGACTCTGCACATTAGGCTACCTCTGGAATAGCAGCCTGCCAGAGAGATAGAGAAAGAGAGAGAGAGAGAGTGAGAAAGAGAGATAGACAGAGAAAGAGAGAGAGATAGAGAGGGAGGGAGAGAGATAGAGAGGGAGACAGTGATACACCAACAGAGACAGGTAGGGGAGAAAAGAAACCAAAAAGCAAAACACTTTGGGAAAAACAGAATGTATGCGCAGGCAAAAAAAAAAGCAAGCGAGAGCAAGACAGAAAGATGGAGAGAACTAAGAGTCGGAACACGTGTAACAGGAGAGGGCAAGAGAGAGGGAGCAGCGAGCCAGGCCTGCTCAGAGGTTAGAGCTGCTAATCCTCACATATATATTCCCCTAATTAATCCTGATTACCACTTTTTAATCACCCTCCTTGGGCTGCCCTGAAATAAAGTGACACTTCCTAATGAATTAAACCTGCTATTTACAAATGAGACTTTATGGCCCCTCATGTTTTGACTGGCTGCTGTATTTTTCGTCCCTTGTGGACCTGGCCCAGAGTGTCAATGGTGGGTGGTCTCACTCTACATGGTTAACTATAGGATGCTATTGCCTGGTCTCGGCCCACATGGGAATGGATGCATTTTTTTGGCGCAAGAGGGATAACTCTAATAAACCTGTGTCAGTTGGTTGTTGTTTTACTCTGTTCTAATGCTGTGTTGATGGGAAAAAAGAAATAAATAAAGACCACACCATAATTGCATTCTGATCCTGTCAATTGTTTGATTTAGTAATTCATCATTTAATGAATCACAGCTCACTGCCACAGCGGTGGTCTCAGTGTAGAGATTGAAATTGAAATTGAAACTGAAAGAAGAGAATTCGCTCTTGACTGTTAACTGATGTTCATCCACAGCAGCCCCTTCTCTGATGAGCAGCTGCATCAGGAATATCAACCCCCTGGTCAAATCAACTGATGCCCTCCTCCTCCTCCTCTTTCGTCGAAATTAAACAAAAAAAAAACAAGCAAGCGGCAGAGCCGGCGGCTAGCTGACCTGCCCTTCTTCCTCACGGGTCAGTGGCGCTGGCTGTCCACAGCAGCAGCCGTGGCGGCGAGGGTCCACGGCCGTAATGCCTAACAAATGAACTCTGTCCCCATGCGGTTGGGGCGTGTGCCGGCCTTATTCTGAGCCGGCTGTCCTGCAAATGGGATCCTGTGAAGCAGTGATTGTTTCCACGATTAGGTGGAGTAGAGCCCAGACCAACGTGGATCCTCCACAGTGGACTGCCCCCACCCCCTCCCTCTGTCTCCCTCTCTCTCCCCTTCTCCATCTCTCTCTCTCTCTCTCTATATATATATATATATATATATATATCCCTCTCCACTCTCGCCCAGACCGGGCCCGCTGGAAAACAATAGCCAGCTGTCCCCCCTGCAGGCTGAAGCCTCCCTTTGATCAGCCAAATGAAGGCTGCTGGCATTTCTTATAGAGTGGAGATTGCTTATCGATCTATATCAAAATATTCATGCTAATCCTGCGGCCAGCCGAGACTATTTTCAAGCCGGGTTAGCAATCAGACCCGCTGTCCTGTCTGGAGCAATTCGCTGAGCTGGGAAGTCTAATCAGCCCGGGGTCCTGCAGTCAAATGCACTTTGCTGTTTAAATTTGGACCCCTGACATTGATGGAGGAGTCCAGAGAAAGGTGTTGACAAACCAAATTGTTTGTTCCAGCACTATTTTGCCAGGGATCAAGTCCAGAGTAATGTGCAGTGAATTTGTTCATTACGGTCTGGGCTTGAGCAGGGAAAGGTGATGTGTTTGTGTGTGAGTGTGGATGTGTGTAAGTGTGTGTTTTCTTCGGTGGGGGTTTTGTGACTGGTTCACCACTATCACTACGACATCACTATCACTACGACTGGCATTCTGGGATTTGAGATGTTGGGAGGTGGGGGGGGGAGGAGGAGGACAGGATAACAGGGGGGGAGGAGGCAGGCCTCTGATGAAGGGGCTGCTGGGTTTGCATGGCCCTGCTGTAGGGGCCTGTCACGGGAGATTCAGGGGGCTGGATTACTCTAAGGTAACATTCTGGCAAAGTGAGACTTCACCTAGCAGTGTAGTAGATCAACAAGGTTTTTATTACGGCATCAGCGTGGCACAGATGCCCATGCAATGTTTATTTATATCTTTAAGGAAAGTTCATGGCACTTTCTGAAATTACGGCTAATAGTAATGGGATCTAAATGTTTTAGAAAAAAAATAATTTGAAGAAACCCCTATACAGAGATATTTTGTGTCCATCTTTATCCAGCACCTATGTAATGCACACAAGCTATTTTCCTGTGCTGGGTTTGGTTTTAATCAATTACAACATTATCCTTTTTCTTGGGGCAGTACCTGTGATGTGTTACTGGTATTACTGTAGATTGTCCATAGTCTTAATTATTTTTTTGGCAAATTGTATCGTATCAGTGCTCGTCTTAAGCCTACAACAGTGCTTAGTGTAAGGACTATGGCAGCTAGCATGTTAACATATGCTTGAATGAGACGAAATTGAATAACATAAGGTTTCATTTGGGCCCGCCTTTCTGCCCGCCTGCCATACTTACTTTTCCTAGATTACTGTAGATTATGCTCCCTTATTTCCTCAGCGGAAAAGCCCCGCCCCTGCATGCAGTGACAAACAGCATTCTAAATCTGTCCCAATACGTTAATGCTGTCATGCAATTATTGCCCAAAGAAATCTCTGAAGAAAAAGCATTGCCAGAACGGAGAGATTATCCCGCCAGAGGGTAAAGGGCTAATGTGTTGCCATATGGCCAGGGAGCGTAGTGACGAATGTCCAGCATTGAGGTCAATCATACATCAAGTATTAGTGTCAGGTGGGGATTAATGCTCTAATGTTCCTTCACCTCAGACACAACATACTGTGTTGTGTTCTACTGTACCTGCTTTTGGCATGCCTTCACCCACATTGGAGGCCAGGGGCGTAAGCCTAATAGCTGAGGGGGGAAATAGAGGAATGCCTCTGGCCTCGCTCGCTCTCTTCCCACCAGCTAATTCCTTCATGTTGCTGCTCCTGTAGGTGGTGTTTTTTTCCACTGTTTTCTTGGTCACAAATTGCCGAGAAGTGGGCTGGGAGGATTAGTCTGCTAGTGTGTGTGTGTGTGTGTGTGTGTGTGTGTGTGTGTGTGTGTGTGTGTGTGTGTGTGTGTGTGTGTGTGTGTGCTTGTGTGTGTGTGTAACTTAAACCCTTCTGTCAGAATGATATGTGCCTCACTTAATGCTGAAGTGTAGCTCGGGCAGATACATTTCCATTTCCCAATGAGAATTTACTTTTGACATCACTTCCAATATTAAACATATTCCGTTTGGCGCTGGTTTTTATGGCAAATTCAGAAATATGTACGCAGAGACATTAGCACAAGTCAGAGTATTAGACAATTAATGCATAGCTGCATTTCATCCAATTATTTTGAGACTTTAAAAGCTTATTACTCTTCTGGGTAGGCTTCGCTCCATCTCATTATGGGGCACAGAAAAACAGTGCGTGTCTGTTGATGGCATCAAAGTAAAAATAACAGTGATAACATATGGCAGTGTTGGCCATGCTGTTGTATCTGAATCATGTTGTCACTTCTTCATATTTCCATTTGTAGAGAATAACAAGAATAATGTGTTATTATACATAGGATCATTAAAAAGAGAGCTTTAAGGGTATTGAAACCTGCTACATGGAAATGCCCATTTGTCACCAAATTTTTCAATATTTAAGTGGTACATTTACTGTCACTTACATATTTTTGGTACACTTTCCCTCAACAAATCTGTTGTCACTAACACACTCCATAATGCTTTATCAGAATGTCAGAGGCATTCACTGGTGCATAGATCATCTAGGAATCAAAACCAGGTTCAGATGGGACACATGTAAAACAGCTCTCACACGTGACTGTGTGACAGATGTAGCATTGCATTGTATCACAGGGATGGGGTGTCAGCTGAACGGTGCCCTGGTGACAGAATTGACTCCTTGCCACACACTGAAGTGGCACCGGAAAACTACGGAATGATCCAGAGAGTTCTGCAGTCACATGTCACCTACTGTTCGCTCTTGCCATCGTCACCTTGCACGTAAACAGCCGTCGCGAGGTGCCAAAGGTTGGACCCAGTTGTCTTTCTCATGTGGCAGATGGATGCGCCTTTTTCATACGTGTAAATAAGTCGCAGTAAGCTATTAACACACCTTGGTGCAGATGGCAAGCTGTAATAAAGTGCACAGCCATAAAAATTCCTCCTACCGTGTCTCACAAAGGAAACATGGCCCAGCCTTCTTGTCTTTGAGTTCATTGTCTTACTGTAGATATGCCCATTGATAGAATAGATTTACAAATGATAGTCTGTTGTGAAGTGAATTATCTATAGCCTGCCTTAGCCCACGTTTTGCATCAAATGTGAATTAGAATTTTATTGAGTTTATTTTTGTTTTAATGAACTGTGTTGCGTGCGAGTCGGTGCGCCTTGTAGCTTTTATGAAAGTGTATTTGTGTGTCTGTGAGTTTGAGGGGCCATTACATGTATGCGGGTGTTTGTGTGTCTGGCTTGCGTGCCAATGCAAATGGATGCACCGGTAGTTCCATGTGGGATCACTCCAGCGGTAGCGGATGTGAGTGTGTGAGTGTGTGTGTGTGTTTGTGTGTGAGAGAGAGAAAAGGATAGAGAGAGAAGGAGAGGGAGTGAGTAGAAGTGAGAGAGAAGGAGAGATCATCCCACAGCTGGGTCCAGTCCAGCTGGCAGACGTGGCTCCTCTCTGACTGCAGGCTATAGGGAGTGAGAATGAAAGAAAGGAAAAAAAGATGAAGACATGGAGAGAGAAGGAGAGAACTGAGATAGGGATGGATACATTGTTAAAAGACTGGGTATGGAGGAGTTAGCAAGTTGGGGTGGGGGTGTATAGGAATCTGGCTGAGAGGAATTTCTGTATGTTTCTGTGTCTGCATCGAATGTGTGTATTTGTATGTATGCATGAGTGTGTATTGGGGTGGGTATGTACTTAATATAAGTAGTGGTTCTGTGTGTTTATGTATACAGTAATAATGCATGAGTATGTATAGGTGTGGGCATATACTGTATATATATATTTTCCATGTGTGTATTTAAGCATGTATGTTTGCATGTGGGTATGTGCTTCATACACATTTCCCTTTGTGGGTGTGTGTTCAAGTCCACTGAGCCTAGGGACTTGTCTCTTTGTCTGCTGGGCTGGGTGGCAGCCAGCTGTCACTGGGGACCACCGGGAGAAGGGAGCCCAGGTGAGGAGAGGGACAGGCGGGCAAAGCCAGCCCAGCGGCTGAGGCAGGCTGGTGCCACCTCTCACACTCAATCAGGGCTGACAGGAGGGAGGCAGAGTCATTGATCCACCGGTCAAAGCAGCCCAGAGGCTGCAGCCGCACAGCACACGCTCCGAAGACAAACACCACAAATCACCACAGTGCTGCCAGGGCACAGAGTCGCACACGTCTCCAACCCCACAATGCAGCAGCTTTAAGCACACTGAAAAACCCCAACATCCACCCATTTTTAAACTGGTTGTGCCACTCGCATATTAAAGACATATTAAGATCTCTGACCAATTTATGTTTCCTTTTATGAATTTATCAACACATGTCTTAATAGCATACATAGACTGTCAACACACAAAAACATAGTGATGTGTTGATAAGACTAAAACAGATTTTTGTGTGTGTGTGTTTAACAAAGTTGGTGATTATAATGTCTGTTTCTGGCATATGCATCAGCTCAGTCTCATCAGAATAGCACTTGCCTGACGTTTCCGGATTGGTTGTCAATATTTTTTGGCATTTTCCTGACAATCAGTTGATGTGCAAGCAGAGAGCTTGCCAGTGGCTGGCAGAGATGTTGCATGGTAATGAATGAATAACTGCGCACGTCGCCCTCCCCTTCCCTCCCCTCCCCACCATATCCCACCTCTGCCAGACTGAAAAAATTACCTTAAGGAAGTGTTGTTCATTAAATGTGTAACTTCAATACAGCTACAAGGTGCTTTTTTCCAGAGACATGGTGAGAACATGGGTCTTCTGGAGAGCACATCTCTCGTTCTCTCTCTCTCTCTCTCTCGCTTCTCTGTCTCTCTGACAACATTTGAAGTGAAAATTGTCAGAGTGTTCTTTACACATTTACGTGACTTATCGCCATTTCTTAAGACTTTCCAGAGATGTGTGTGAATCATGCCTAGCAGCTACAGTACACATGTTAAGAGTTAATGAGAAAGTACCCGCAGAAAATGGTATGCAGTTTGCAGCAGGGATTTAGGCTTAGGCTAATATTAAGTATGGACGCTAATTAATATGTATTTCGAATAAGGTGTCATATTAGCTGTATCATACAACAAGGAGTGTAATGCAACGTCTTCCTAAACCTATAATTTAGAGAGTTCACCATGGGGCTTGTACCGAGCAGATGCAAACACGTGTTCCATGCATCTTTGGCCGTGTTAAATACTACCATGCTGTATTTAAACAGACACTGTTATTCACAGAAGGGAAAGTGCAGCTTTTGTCTGACTGTTGTCTTCGCTGACAGTTGTGATTGGGTGGGGCGACACAACCCATCGGTGACGCGTATATACACTTCCTCTGGGGGAGCTGCGATGGAGCTGATTGATTGGAGGAGGAGATGGAGGAGCGGAGGAGGTGGGTGGATGGGTGGATGGGGGTGGTTGCAGGAGATGACTGATTGATTGATTGAGGCTGGTGAGGTGACAAACAAAGCCACGGCTGGCCCCTGTCAAGGTGCGGCTCTGTCAGTGACAATAACCCCCAGAGCCCCTCGTCAGCCCAGCCCAGTCTCTTCATCCTCTTCATCCTCTGTGGCTGCACACGGCCCCTCTGGGACCCCTCTCCTGGAAGCTCTCCGTCTGTCTCAACCACGCTCCTCTTTTCCCTTTCTCTTTTGTCTCTCCTTTCATCTCTTTTATCTCACTCTGTCTTTACTTGTCTTTTATTCTCAGCCTCCCCACGGCCTGATCTCCTGTTTATATGTCCACCACCTCTGTGTGTCTCTGCATGTGGATATACTAGCAAGCTAAGTCTTTTTGTCATTTCTTACTTCTGGTCTCTCTTTCAGTTTTATTATTCAGTTCAGATGACAGATGAATCACAGCAATATGATATAACACACAATAAGTGTTGTACAATCTTCTACCAGTTTTAAACATAGCATTCTAGTGTTAATAGTCTTGGTGGTTTACTTCAGACACAATTTGGAGATATATGCAGTGACTGCAGCATGATGGGAGCGTGACCCTGCGATGGAGGGCGGCGTGTTCCTCTCCCCTAATCTGCTCACACTCCGTCCTGCTCTGTCCCACACAGTCCAGCCAAGCCAAGGGCCGCCGGCCACCGGCACACATTATTCATATTACTGTTGATTCTAAAAATTAGTCGCCAGGATATCCCTTTGAGATTGCAAAGATTAGAAAAGCTCAACTTCAAATACTTCCCAGATTTTGGGTTTAATGCAGCACAACATTCATAACTGTACTATGGCACTGAGTGGGTTTCAATTGGAACTCCAACTGAAAAGGGGGGCTTCTCTTTGATATTTTTTGTTCTGATGTTCTCCTCTATCTGTACCGCTGATCAAGTGTGTCTGTGTATGGGTCTGGTTAGGTCATTATTTATTGTTATAACCTAATTATTCCCTGTGGTTATAATTAGTCTTAAGTAAAATTAGCTCTGGACTGTGAGGCAATTTTTATGTTGTGCGTAGATACATACATACATGGCAGGCAGCTTGAGCAGTATCCATAATTTAACTTACACAGCACCCTTATAAAACATCATATGGATAGAGTTAAAAACAAAGATGTAGTTTCACATTTATATTTTCCCTGAAGCTTATTAGGGAAAAAACACATTGCTCATACACACCACTTGATATAAATGATAGCTTATGTTAAACCATAAGGATTATTGCTATCATACACATCATACACACATGTTCCGTATTTTTCCCCTTAACATTTTTAATGTGTCTGAGTGTGTGCCTTAGAGCTTTCCTCCGCCTCGTATACAGTCTGGCTTGCTGCTCAGCTGTACACATTTGGTGTTTGTCCCACTCATTTCCTATCTGTGGGCATTGCAGGCATTTCCTTTAATTGCCAGGCGTTCTGCTTTTAGCTTGTTATTAGTGCGCTTTCCTGCATCTGCAGCGGAGATATTGGTAATCTATGCTTTTCTTAGCCAGAGGAAGCTGAAGTGGTCAATGCGGCAAGGCCGTCAAAAAAGCACAGGGGTGAGAACATTACGATTATACAATTCTGTGCAGTCCGTCCCATTGTCTTGAAACTTTGGCTAGGAGGATTGTGTGGAATGCTCAGTTTTATCTGCTTTTTCCAGTGGTTAATTCTTTCTGTAATTATGAATTTGTAACTGAGTCACATTTTTCTGTGCTAGACTGATTTTGAGCAGTGATGTGAGTGTATACAGATGCTTCTCTTTGTGTGTGTGTGCGTGTGCATGTCTTTGTGAGTGTGTGTCTGTGGATTTAGGTTTATGTGCTAGATGCATGTGTATCCCTGTCCAGATGTTTGGTGGAGTGGAGGGATCTTAATCCTTAACTACGGCATTATGAAGCGATGAGACATGAAAACAGCACTGTTCTCACACAAGCGCACACACACACACACACTCGCATCCCCACCCAACCTTCTGTTCACCACAGTCTCCTGCTGACGCCACACCACCCATGCCACGTTGGCATCCTAGTCAGCCCACCCGAAACCGGCAGTGCCCTCTAAAAACTCCTGCCTACCTTTGCCCTGGCACCCAACACAATCCCCTTTTCACCCACTGCTGGGCATCGATCAGACGGAGACAGTTTTAAGGGGACAGGCGGCGGTGTCCCTGAGGCGAAATGTGTTGACTAATCTACTAATGCATTAACCTCCTTAAGTTCGCCACTAATATCTGTGTGTCACAATTAAGCAGGGCGAGAGCCGGGACCAAGCAGCTTGCCACAGCATTATAGATCACAAGCAAAGCATATTGTCATTAGATTAATGTTGAAGTGTGTGAGGCGGAGGGAGGGCTCGCGTGTGTGTGTGTGTGTGTGTGTGTGTGTGTGTGTGTGTGTGTGTGTGTGTGTGTGTGTGTGTGTGTGTGTGTGTGTGTGTGCGCGTGTGCGTTCGTGCTGAGCACTGAACCCCGTGCGAGGACAAGTGTGAAATATGTTTAATAAGTGCATAATTATGACATCTGTTAACCCCGCCGCACCTATCAGGGGGAAATTAACTGAAGGAGTAGCAGGTTTAAGTATGTGTTAATGCTACGATAGCATGTTTAATTGAAATATGACTGGGGAGTAATGAAGATTAAATTAAGCCAGCAGGATAATCGTCTGACACAAAGATAATTGAGTTGCAATCCGCTAGCAATGAAGAATAGCTGAAGAAGCGGGAGAGAGAGAGAGAGGGAGAAATAATCATCGCCTTCCCCCACGTCAAATAAGCTTATTTCCCACTGACAGCGAAACTATAATTTCAGTCCTTCAGATTAAACTGTGATTAATCAAAGCAGTAATCCAGTATTTGAGCGGGATCAGAATGACATATGTCTTCTTTATGTAATTTTCTGTTTTCTTTCTCCTTCCTCCTTTTTTCCCCTGTCTGTCAGGGGTCACTGATTGTGCTGGTGAAATGGAAGCATCTTCTTTTTTAGAATCCTCATTTCTGTCTGCGAACGACTCGATGACTGATCCGATTTGGGGGAAGCACGGCTGGCTGACAGGCTGGCAAAATGTTTTCATCTCTCCTGCCTTAAAATAGCACATGAGTGCTCTTATCCCCCCTCCACACACACACAAACACACACACACACACACACACACACACGTATGCTTGCTCACATATGTTCACACGAACACACACACACACACACACACGTATGCTTGCACACATATGTTCACACACACACATACACACATACATATGTTCACACATACACACACACACATATTCACACACACACACACACACACACACACACACACACACACACACACACACACACACACTCTGAGATGCACACCCCCTCCCAAACATACAGTCCCACAAAAGTGCCTGTGATGTTTCAAAAGGGCTAAGGAACCTGCAACGTCTGATCCTCTGAGTGTCAGTATGGGCCCCCCCTCCCGTCCCCTCCCCTTCCCTCCCCTGGCCAGCCACATTCTCCAGCATGGTTGCACACAGCATCCCCGCTCCCGGCAACCCTGTGCACAATCACAAAACCCCCCTCTTAATCACGGCATATGATTCATATCGGTAATCCTCCACCACTTCCTGAGACATCAGCCTAATTACAGACACCGTGACGCAGATCCTCTGGAGTGTGTAAGGCTGCATCGCTGCTGTTGCCTTGGCAGTGGAATGGTGAAAACCGTTGGAAAAGAAGTGGCTTTGGTACAACTTGGGGAAAAGTGTGTTTTGGTCTCTCTCCGGCAGAATCTCCTGAATGTGAAGAATGCCAGTGATTAGATGGTATGGATTTATGGTCATAATGACCAGCAGGGGGGACGAATGGGTAAATAAATAAATAAATGGCCAGGGTCAAAGGTGAGGCTTTATGGGCAGAGGCAAAGTGGTGAATAATTTAGAGCAGGCCGGGTGGGTCAGTGTAGCATTACCAGATGAGGAGGAGAAAGACGAAGAAGAAAAGAAAACTGACCAAAGGCTAAGGTCATGTTAATGAGCTGTTTCGTCTGTGAAATATGGAGGGGTTACTGAACATGACACAGTTAACGCAGTCCATTTGCTCAGCGGCTCACACATACATAACACAAATAGGTGTGTACAAACACTCTCAACACACAAGCACACACACACACTCAATCCCTCTCACACAAACACATACGTGCACACAGAAAGCTGCACTTTTCTGTCTTAAACACACACACAGACTCACACACACAAACCTCGGTGGTGCGTTGCAGTCCTCCTTTATCTGTATCTGCGTGTTCTTAAGACAGGATTTGTATTTGTCAATCCTGTCCGAGCACGGCTATAAATACGGCCCCATCCTCCATGCTGGAAAATATTTCCACGAGCTGTCACTTCCGTTATGCTCATGCATTAATTAGTCCTATTGATCGTCTGAGGCGCTCTCCGGGGCAGATTAAAATCATAAACAAACTCAAAAGCAAGGACACAACCTCGGTGTCACAGTCCTTAATCCCTCTGCCTATGATAACGACTCCTCCATACTTAAAAAAACAGAACAAAAAAAATAGAAGTTATCCGAGAATCGACTTGCTGCTATTGATGGCAGTGTCATTATCTCTAGATTGCCTCAGAATTAGAACAATGGCCACTTTAAGCACCATTTCCCTTTCCTCCTTTTGCCCCCTCTGCATGTGGTACACATTAGTGTGTTGTCATTAGGCCAGGCCCTGTGTGCGGCGTGCCTACTCGCTCGCTCTGCTGTTCCGGGTTTGGAGGGAATTCTTCATCTCCCCTGATCTCTATCTCTTGGACACATCAAAATGAGAACAGTGTATCGATGTGTTTCAAAGAGGCTTTTGTCCTTAAAATAAAAAAAATAATTTTGGCAATAGGTTATCTTGGGGATGCAGTCAGATGTTATGGATCACAGTTTGCCATTGTGAAGGAAAAATGAAACCACTAATACATCAAGGCAAAATGACGTTATTTTTGCTTTAAATTGCTAATTGTGAATGTTTTTATGTTGTAGTTGAAACAGTGTTCTGTTGTTTTGTCCTCCTGAACAGTGTCTGGTATCCTGTGCTGAAAAAGAATATCTCTGTTACCATGGTACTGGTTTGTGTATGTTATGATGTTTCTGCTGAGAGTGTGTGTGTGTGTGTGTGTGTGTGTGTGTGTGTGTGTGAGAGAGAGATAGAGTGTGTGTGTGAGAGAGAGAGAGTGTGTGTGTGTGTGTGTGAGAGAGAGAGAGAAAGAGAGTGTGTGTGTGTGTGTGAGAGAGAGAGAGAGAGTGTGTGTGTGTGTGTGAGAGAGAGAGAGAGAGAGTGTGTGAGAGAGAGAGAGTGTGTGTGTGTGTGTGTGTGTCTGTGTGTGTGAGATAGAGAGAGAGAGAGTTTGTGTGTGTGTGTGTGTGTGTGTGTGTGTGTGTAGTGTGCCTTGGACACAAGCACGACATAGAGGGACCAGCCGGGACACATGCAAGCCCATTTCTCAGGAGCCCTTAGGTGGGGCTCAGTCCCAGTGCCACCAGCCTGCCTTCCCCCCGCAGCCTCTGGGAAACGCAGAGATACCAGCAAATCAGTGTTTGTTCAGCCACTCCACAAATATCCCGCTCCGCAGATCAGGCCCGGCCAAGGAAACGCCACTCCGCTCCCCGCCGCTCTGCAATGATTATTAGTGGCAGTGTCCTTCTTGGGGGCCGCCCACGCTAAATGTGCTAATAAATTTAACATGTCCAGCTTTGTTTTGCTTTCATTAGGGCCTAATCTCCATGCTGAAGAGCTGCTTGACTGAGCTGTGATCCAGGCTGCTGTTTACTCTGCTGATGATGAATGATCAGATGCCATCATCACCCGGCACTGCTCCTCGTTATTTCATAACTGCCAGCCTTATTAACACTTTGCCCACTGTCAAGCTCTCATAAGATTGCGCTTCATCCAATCGTAGTGCCACGCCTGGAGTGTTATTTCGTAATTTTTCTAATTGCGTTTGATAAGGAATGATGCCTTATCTCATCAAATTTTCACCAGGATGCCTATATGTCTATTTTTGTTGAGCTTTCCATATATGCATAGTTTTCATGTGTCATTTATTTCCTTCCATAACATTTCGCCATGACACATTCAAATGGTGATCGGCACAAAGGGGCTTCTTTTTTGTAGGTTGTGAAGTTGAGGTAGGGGGTAGGGGGAATCAAACAAGTTTTGACATGTGTGTAAACAGAGGCTTCATGCTTAGTAACATGCAGACAGGATTGGTGTTGAGTCTGACCTGGCTTTGACCTTGTGTGGCACACAAAGTGCACTCTGTCTCTCTCTCTCTCTCCTCGGCTCCATTTAAAACATTTAGTTCTCACGGACAGCAATTAATATCAGCCACCCCCTCAGCCCCCACACAAGTTCTTACTGTACTCTTAATGTATTTGAGCACATTGAGTCATATCAGTCACATCCAGTGAGTAATCATCTTTGGCTGCTGTTAGTCACCATATCTGCCTTGTGTGATATTAGATCTTGGGCCTTTGTGTCATAGCTATGCCCCCAGGGCTCACAGACATATGTCAGCCGTGGCAGCCAACCTCAGAGCCATAAACACGCCTTAGTTATGCATTATACATCCGCTAACATAAACGTGCGTCTCCTGTGAGTAATATGTGAGTGCGGCGTAATGCAGGATGACTATGTGTGCCAGACGGTACACGGCTGGGAGACAAGAGAGCAAGACGGGAGTTGGTGAAAGTGGGGGGCTGGGTGGGTGGGGGGAGGTGCTGGCAGAAATATTTACCTTAAGGGGGTGTGTGAGCAGGTGATGTGTTTGTTAACTTAGCCCACCTATGCCCTGCACAGCTTATAGAGGAGAAAACGACTCATGGAGCAAACACATTTTCATTCACATTCACACACAAAGCATATTAGTCATAGGTGAGGATGACGGTCCATGGTTTTTGTTGAAACAGTTTTTGACTTCCTGGCATTCATTTAGCAGCAGTGATGAATCAGCTTCATACCATAAAAATGGCACGGGCTTATATGATTTCCCCAAAATGTCACACAGCCATAAATTGTCTGTGGTTTTCTTTCTTCCTTGTTTGGTCAACAGACGTGGAGTGTGCTCGATAAAGCAGAAGACCATGTTACTTTTCAGTCATTGTGACATGTCTTTTCTTTGGTCAATATTGTGTTCCTTCATGACTTTTAAACTTTCACAGCATGATGCTCTGCATACTCCTCTATGCAATCCTTCCCCCCTGTGATTAAAAATAGATAAATAAACGAACGAAGCACCGGTTCTTCCCATGTTTAAGCTGATGCTTAGCCAATAAATGGACACCACCTGTTTAAACGGTCAATGTCATGTGAGGGTCAAGCGGGGTCCTGTTTGATTGGCCAGAGCGCACGGTTCGGAACATACGACATGGCCCCAGTGGTAACTTTTAAAAATGTTTCAGGAAGTTTGGTTCACCCTTTATGGCCCAGGACATTTCCTACTACAGGAGTTAAGCACTCAGGACAGGAAACCATTTGCTGTGGCTGTAAGATCTCTTTAATGACTGTCTAACTAGAAACAGGCCGGCTTAATTCAGTGCCTGGAGCCAGCAGAAATGGCCCTTTCGTGTCCAGAACACTGTTAGAATATTTACTGCTTCTTCGATGGGAGTCTTTTTGACACCGCTGTAATAAAATTTACAAGGAACCCCTTTTTAGCTCGATACGAGGCAAAGTGTGGTCAAGATGAGGGGGGAGCAAAGAAAAAAATGTTTTACCGTGAGCAGGGACAAAAACACTCTTGACCATTAGCGTCATCGTTTGCCTTTGTTTATGTGAGGGGAAGGTTAGAGCGGGCCAGTGCTTAACAAAGGACAGCGGCGCTCTGGCTTTGGGTTTGTTTTTGTCCTCGGCTGCCTAGTGCCATGGCTGGGTGGACAGACTCATTTCAATGGGCACGCGGAGACTGGGGGGCAGAGCGCGGCGTGATTTTGCCGAGTTGGACGGGCTCAGTTTTAATACGCGACAAAAAGAGCTGAGGTGTGCGCTTTATCAAAAAAGGAAAAAGCTGCTGAAAGCAACATACCAGCAAATTGATACCCTTTCAATTTTCCTCGTCAAGGGGGGCCGTTGTTATGCTGATGTTATGCAGCAGATGCGAGTCATTTCATAGGCGGCGGCCCTGAATGGAAATGTGTCAGATCAGGGCACGGACGTGAGTGCTTCCATCACTAGAGCGATGTTTTCATTCCTGTGATGGTGCAGCGCTGCTGTGGCATGTCATGTTCAGTCAGGAAGTAGAGGCATCTGTAGTCTGGGAGCATGGGTCTGTCAGACGCAATGCCTTCATCATGTTCCGTGTTGCATGTGAGCGAGATGTGTTTTCACACGAACATAAACAATATACCTCTTATGTGTCTGAGGGTTTTTGAGAGAGAGAATACACCTGTGTGGGTATTATTAGTGCCAGTGTATGAGTGCATACATTTTCGTGTGTATGTGTTTGTGACAAAAATAGAGGAGAATGGCTGTGTGTGTAACAGAGTGTGTGGGTGTTTGCTTGTGTGTGTGCGTGTGAGTTTGTGAATGCTCAAGGCAATGAAGCGGGACCACCAGAGGTGGCCATGACTGTGACTCTGCGATCACCACACACACCAACCAGCCAGTCAGCCAACCCAGCAACTTAGGCTAAAGTGACTACTGTTGCTGCTGGCTCAGCCACACACACACACACACACACACACACACTATCACACACATAACCACACACACACACACACACACACACACACACTGCTCACCCCTTCTCTCTTTAATAAGGACACGTTTTTTTACCCCCTCAAAGTGCCACCCTGTCTGGCCAAACTGACACACTTCAGTTTCACTGCGTTTCCCCCTTTTCTCTTTCTTCCTCTGTGGATTTAAACAAATGCAGTCAACTCCAATTAGGGCCGAGTGAGAACAGCACAGGAGAGGCCCTGGTAATGGTAACTTTGTTCAGCTGGTTCCTGCTGTGACCAGCCCTCATTTAAATGAGCCGCTTGATAACCCTCAGAAATACGATCCCGGGGAGAAGGAGACGCACACACACACACACACACACACACAAACACACACACACACACACACACACACACATGGTCCCTCGACAGCCACCACGGGAGAGAGAGGAAGAGGAAGAGGGAGGGAGAGAGAGAGAGAGGTTTAACAGCTCCTTAGCTCTCAGGGGAGGCCTCAGGGAGCTGGACCACAGGCTGGACACTGTTTGCCCAAGGAAGGAGGATGGAAAGAGTGGAGTGTGAGTGTGTGTGTGTGTCTGTGTGTGTGTGTGTGTGTGTGTGTGTGTGTGTGTGTGAAAGAGAGAGTCTGTGAGCACAAGAGTGTATGTGTCTGTGGTTTCTGTACTGCTACATGTTTCAGATCTTCCAACCATATTATGCAAATCTGATCCTACTCCCTAATTTACATTTGAATACTGGCTGACATTTTCAGCTCTTCAGTGCCAACAAAGTACATCCTTATGATCATATCTATATTGAAACACCATACAAGAATATCCCCTCTTACGCAAAAAAGATTCAGTGTTATGAAACAAATTAATATAATATAATAATATCATATTTTAAGGGTAAATATGAAATGTTTTTAGAGATGCCCTGCCTGGCACTCATGTTATCTCTATATCCACTTCTTATCTGCAATTTGCAGTGTCTGCTAGCAAGTAGTTAACATTGACAAGACCATTGTGAATGGTTGGATGGCATGAAAAGTAAAGTAAAAACCAAGAATAACGCGGAACCAGCGGGTTGGCCACTCTCCCCACAGCAGTATCCTGTGCTTGAACAGTAACCAATGGAACTAGAGATGCATTTCCGCAAGAAGATGCAAAGTGTGATTGCTCAACAGTAGCAGACTCTCACCCTGCAAATGACAGATTATTCAGCCTCAACAGTTATTACAATTATGAGCATACAGCACACGGTATGCTTTAAGATTAATAAAACAGTATTCAAAATGAGTTGATTGTGTCTATTTATTGTTTTTTTTTTTAAGTAAATGAAGAAACTGCCAACACAGTGACATAGAGAGAAATGTGGGAACCTGTCTGAATGTTTGAAGTGGTGGCGGGGGGTGTGGGGGGCGTTAGGAGGGTGAGGCAGTGGGAGCGCCCCTGCTTTGATCCATCACGGAGAGCATTGTTTAACAGCTGATCTTCCCGCTCTCCTCGAGTACAGCTCACAGCAGATGGCCCCTTTGTTGCTGCAAAATAAAAATCCAATAAAAATGGTAATGATATAAAAAGCGCAACATAGTCGATGGGCCCTGCAGAGGGGTGCTTTCTCCCGGAGTTCGTCTGGAGAATGACAAACATCACCGCTTTTCTCCGCTTACGTCCCTCTCCCCATACCTTTCATGCTCCGCGCTCTGACAATGCAATTATCGTTGGGGGGCAACAAATTAGAAGAATGCAGAACAAATCATTGCTGTTCCCCCTACGGATATCTTGGTGCACAGAGTGTCCCAGTGCACTGGAGGGATTGAGACATCACACCATTTCACCTGCTGCATTACAGTAACATTGTAACATTGTTAGCATGCTATCTAAACGGTTTACCTCAAAGGGTAGATTGCATGCACTCAACCAAGTCTACTGGAGTTTGATGAAAAGTTAGAGTCCCCTCAGGGTGTGTTTGTGTGTCTGATTTTATATATGTGTGTGTCTGTGTGTTTTAGAGGGCTGGTCTGTGTATTTTAAAGAGTTTGAGTGAGTGTGTGCATGTGTGTGTGTGTATGTGTGTGTGTGTGTGTGTGTGTGTGTGTGTGTGTGTGTGTGTGTGTGTGTGTGTGTGTGTGTGTGTGTGTGTGTCAGATGATCCACAGGTTCCTATCCTCTCAGTTCCTCCCTCCTCCTCCCCTGACTGATGCAGTGTCTGCCACCAGCCCCTGTCTCCCCTGACACTTTTAATGGCATGATTTACTGTGCCACAAGGTCCATGTCGCCCCCCGAAAAAATGACAAACTATAAATACAGAGGGGCCGACGTGCCAGTGGCCACTGCACAATGACTTGTCAGTCAGGGCACGGCGGCGATACATTTTAATTCGCTCTTTTGTGGAAAACAGAGGTGGGTGAGCGAGACAAACAGAGAGAAGGAGAGAGAGGAGAGGACAAAAAAACTGTTGGCCCCTGTGCCAGCAGTTTAGACACAAACACTGGAAGCAGAGTGTGTCATCCAAGACCAGCGTGCCATTTATCACACACTATATATTTTTTTCTCCCTCTCTCCCTCTCTCTCTCTCTTTCTCTCTCTCTCTGTCCTTTTCATTTAATGTCATCGCTATGGAGACAGACAGCGCCCTGGAAATCATTTTCAAAACAGCTTATTTGTTGAGGAGGGACAAACGAGGTTGAAATATGTGTTTGGCACTGACCACGACACAGTCACGGCCCATGACTGCCGCTGTTACATTAATAACCCTGACACAGGGGGGGCCCCGGCTGGGCAGGCCAGGCCACAGCACACCCCGCCGTCAGGGGCCCCTTTGTGGAAGTGGGGGCCCGGCGCTACAGTGCCTCTTTATTGGGGCTCAGAAACACACTCCGCACCAGTCCCAGACCGCGTCAGGAAAGAGGAGAGGGATGAGTTCTCCGTAGAGCACTGGGCAGAGAGAGGCCTGGCAGTTCCTTCTGTCTCTCTCACTCACTTAGCCTCTCTTTCTGTCTCTCTCTGTATGTCTCATTTACCCTTTACGTGTCTCTTTCACCCCCTCCCTCTCCTACAATCTGTTTTGGCTCACCATTCTGCTGGAAATGTCAGTTTGTCTCTCTCTCAGCTCCTCTTTCTTTCTATCGTACATTCCCTCTCTCTCTCTCTCTCTCTTTATGCCTCTCTTCCCTCACTTTCTCTCTCTCTCTTTTGTTTTGCCTAACACTCTCCGTCCAGCAAACTTCAATGGACTGAGGCCACAGCGAGCCTGATTTATGTGTGCTTTTTTATTTGACATCGTTGTCAAACTTGATTACAATTATGTATGTCGCCAGGCCTCCTCTCTTTTTTTGCTGTTGTTGTTGCGTGGCGCATTAATCAGATTAATGTTATAAGGCGTAACGGTGGACACAGCTGTTGGAGGAGCCACAGGCGTCTGTTTGCAGATAGGCCATAAAAACTCAGCTGGACCGCGACTCGGGGACGCATTTTTAGTGGCGGGATAAGCCTGGCATCTGTAAAACGTTTTTTTTTCTCCCTTCTTTTCTTTTTTTTTTTCCTCCTTCTTAAGCGCAAAAGATGCTGGCATCACTCAATTCAAGACCACTTGTTACGAGAGCCCCACTTCATCTTATCTGCGTCGGATGGCATTAAATATTGAAAAGTATGGTTTGCCCGCTGAAGGAAAGGAGGTTTTTTTTTTATCTTCAAACCTTTCATTCTCGTGGCCTCACCCAAATTGATTGGATGTGTCGCTGGGGTGTGTGTGTGTGTGTGTGTGTGTGTGTGTGGGGTGGAGGGGGTGTTGCCAAGTTCAGGTGTTGGATTCAGTGACGCAGAGGAGAAGTGTTCATCGGAGAGCAGCATCTGTTCATGAATGCGTTAAAGAGGTTTTATAATGGTGACTGACTGATGAACCCCTGGGATCTCCGCTCACCTCCCTTCTCAGCCCTGTCCAAACTCCAACCCAACCTCTCGGCCTGCCCTCTGACCTTGTCTTTCCTTACCTATGACCCTTGTGTGAGATGACCAAACGCCACCTTTCGATTATAATCTGTCACAAGGGATGACGATAAGGCTTACAACACCTACACACATGGGTAGGCTTTGTGACGGAGGATCTGTACTTAAGCCCTCACAATGTCACATAAATAGTTCAGATTATGCTTGGCTTGTCATGCTATTAGAATGATTTGATTGTTTACAACCTTGCACACTGCATGTAATCCCAGTGGGTGTTGTTGCTTGTTGCATCCTCCTCTTTCCTGATCATAGCATAGAACATGTCTGGACTCACCACCAAGTTTTTCTTTTCCTTTTTTCTTTTTAAAAAGCTTGCCATTTATAACAGTAAAATGCAATGCGAAGCACTGAACTGAAGACCTGAGTATCTCTCTCTCTCTCTCTCTCTCTTCAATGCTAGAACCAGGCTTTACTCATTCATGTCCTGAGGGAGGGTCTCTAAACCGGTAGTGGCAGTTATCGGCTGGGATAGCAAACCAGACCCTTTCCCCTGTGACTATTCGCTCTCTCCCGTGTGAGCGGGACCAAGGCATTGGCCCTGTCATCCCACATGATGAATGGATTGCCTTCACACCGCTGACACTGGGCAGTCTCTAGGCTAAATTGGATTATTTACACACAATAGCTGTATAGGCCTTATATGGACGTTAGGCATTTCGGGCCTTGCGTCTTGATATGCATTTGTCATGGAAAGGTGTTGGCAGTCAGCCTGTGTTTTTTTCTATATGGCATTTGACCTCTGTGTCAAAGGTAATGTGATATTCTTGTGAAAATGGAGTAGTCTTTTCTATAGGAGAAATGATGCAGTGCTTATCTGTTATACATTTCAACAAGACATGGCTTTGGAATTGTATTTATTATAATCTATATCCAGTCACTCAGACTACATTATACAGTGACAGAACGTTCCGGTACTTTCATGAGACTTAGCTCAGGCACCTCAGCTGCATTCATGAACTTTTAGGAGATTTGGTGGCATAAGCATTTGAATGACTGGTGAAATTTCCCATGTGGCCCAGGCAGGCGATGTATTCTGGACCGTTCTGTCTGGTTGTTTTATGGCTTGCATGCATGGTTACTGTGGCGACTGTGAATGTACGCTCTCAGCACTGTGGAGCAATGCACCCAGAACAAAGTCTTGGCAGGGGCCACTTTCATTTTGTCATGAAGCATTTCTGTTTTATTTTCGCCTATAAAACATTTTAATACAGAGTGATTTTTAATATTGGATTAATATGTAAATTTCCACACAGGCTTATTCCTCTGTTATGGCACATATGATGCTTTTATGGGTTTGATTTTGAAAATGAACAGAGCTTGAGGAATAAAAAGCAATGTATTAAAAGGACAAAGATTAAAGGATGCCTTCCAAATGTCTGAATCAAAGAAATTACAGATCTAATCAATCATCTAACCTTTGACACTTATTTTCCCCATCCACCATTTTATGTTATCCTGAAGGCATTTCATAGTACTGTGTTTTATTTGTCAGTTGTGTCAAAATAAGCACTATACTATTCGTGTGCATTTGGATTATGTGTTGGAAAGGATCCTATAGCAGGATATTGAATGAAATTAATGCAAAAATCAACACATTCTGTCAGGGAATGAAATGGTATGTACCAAATGTCAAACAGCTCTGTGCAGAAAAATGAACCTTCGATGATTTTGTGTCTGAAGACTTTCCAAGTTCCAATAATACAAAAGAACAGCCAGCAAAACTTAAAAGCCTTCAAATATCTCAAAATCAGAAGTCATGTTCGCACAAAATTATTTCACTGGGCAAAAAGTTATTGTTTTGTGTACAAAGTGTTGTGTCCATTGAAAGGTTCCTGTGCTCAGCCTATCTGTTTGCATACTGCATGAATTCTCTGGAAAATTCCGCAGGATTGTTTTTTATTAGGCTAAAGTTCCCAGGAGCAGCACAGCCAATAAAAACCCAACAAGATAAAAGAGCAAGGAGGATTAGGAAAGGATGAAAGTTGTAAAATTTTCCATATTATCTTGTGAAAAGCTACATTCTCTGGACTCACTTATTGCATTTACCTTCATTATTTTGAAGGACGGTACACAGGCTGAGTGATGGGAACTTTGCAGGCTAGAGGGTTCTCGATGTTAGCGTTTCACATTCAAGCACTTAGTTCCATTGTCATGTCCTTTTAAATTTACTTTTAATGTCATGCAATGAGTATGGGCTCGACCAACATAAAATAGGTGCCTTGTGGTACAATGGCAACCTGACTTGGTTTGCCACGCCCACCACCACCCCCAGTCCCCCGCCCCTCCCTCTCTGTTGCCCCCCCCCCCCCCCCCCCCCTCACTGTTGCGTGTCTACGAATTACACCGCAAGTCCTAGAGCCTCATAAAAAGAGGGGCGAAGAGACATTGAAATATCTGAGCCTTGCAAAGATAAACAAACGGAGGTATTCATTGCACATTTTATGGGCTGTCCAAAGAATTCTGTCCTCTGTCAGGGCTATTGCCGAAGAGCCAAGGCTTTTGGACTCCTCATCAATTTGCGCAACCTGAAGAAAAGAAAAAAAACTACACACACACTTGCTTTAACACACACGCAGACTCAACCACACAAATACAAACACACACACACACACACAGATCCATTCTCTCACCCTCACACTTACTTGTGCATAGTCACATGCTTGCGAACAGACAAACTCGCACAATAAATAGATAGCTAAATAAAGTGAAAAAAAAACACACACACACACACACACACACAACCATGTCTGCTTTGCTCCTGTCCATGGATCAGTTTTCACTCTCGGGTTCTAAGAACCATCTGGGTCTCCCTTTTCAGCCGAAGACCACGCAGCCCAGATGCTCCCTTTGTGGCGCCTTCCAAATCCTAATAAGCAGTTAAAATATTTACCGAGGTGCCTTTTCCCCTTTCTTCCTTTATTTTTTGAAAGCATTATTATTATTTATACCTTTTCACTGGAACTAAAAATGGAGATGTCCACTAAATGTGATTGATTGGGCTTAAAAATGGCCATTATAGACGTCAGGCCCCTCGTGTCAGCTGGCGCTATTGTGCAGGCAGTATTTCTAAGCTAACCAGTGATCCATGAGCACAGACAGGAGGGGTAAGAATGTAACTGCCCCCTGAAAGAAATGCCCCATTTCTCTATGGATCCCCTCCCTTCATGAAAAAATACAGCTGCAAGACACTAACATAAGAGAGAGAGACAGAGAGAATAAGAAAATGAAAGAAAGAGGAGAGAGAGAGAGAGAAATGAGTGTGAAAGGAAGGGGGTTGTGCTTTACCAGAGATGGGGGAAAGAAAGGAAAGCTTTTGATAAGAAGATTAATAACTCCTGCCAGCTAATCAAAAATCAAAACAATTATATTCTTTGTGACACTTGGTTTGGTGTGTGTGTGTGTGTGTGTGTGTGTGTGTGTGTGTGTGTGTGTGTGTGTAAAGAAAAGTCACAGGGCCTAATTGAGTCACAAACACACATGGGAACTACATTTGTGGAATGTTCCGGCACAGGAGGGAAAAAAGAGGTGTGGCTAAAATGCTCAGTTTTGTTGTTTGTTGGTTTCAGACGCTTTTCAACACAACAAGTGTCTGCTTTCATGTGGCCAGAAAACCTATTACCTGTAGAGAGCAGAGTTGAGAGAGTTAGTGACAGTGACACAAAGAGATGGAGGGGGATAGCCCCCCTTACACACACACACACACACACACACACACACACACACACACACACACACACTGCCCCGCATGTTGTAGCAGGTGTTCAGAGCAGGGTGTCAGAAAGGGACGCCTTTACCGTATTCTCTTGCCCCAGGTCAAACATTCTTTTATGTCCACTCACTCTCTTGTCAATCAGTGTTCACCACATCCAGCTAGGTTCTTTTAAGCAAAGTATTTCAAACTACTTCAAAGTAACAGGCAACTTTGTATGTCATGTTTACCTTTCAGAAGTCACAATCAGATCCACAATTGATGTGCAGTTTTCTAAACTTAAAGTCGCAGTGTTTTACCTAGACATTTCATGACAGCCAGTGCAGTGTCATAGTATGCGACAAAATATTACTAATAAGTGGTGGATGTGCTGTGTATGCATAACACATTTTTTGGCCATTCATTCAGCATGATCTCATGGGAAAAGCAAATAGTTCAATATCAATGCCTTTTTCCCAAATTACTCATTAGTTATCCATGTGTTGTCTAGGGGCCCTGTAGTCATTCCGCCACATTCCACATGGGAATACAAATGTGGGCATTTCCATTAATAAATATGTTTTCAGGCATTGTTTAAAGCAGGAAGTTGTAATTTCATCAGACATATCCTGTCC
>NC_137927.1:11770993-11790993 GCF_963457725.1 Sprattus sprattus | reverse complement strand
CGTGGACCTATTTGGGCCAATTATTAGCTGAAATGACGAATTTGATCTCCTTTCAAAAGGCGCCCTCACAAAAGACCCCCATTCTCCTTGCGTCGTGTTGCGGCAGCGAGCTAACAAGAGTGGACTGGTGCAATAATGATGATAGATTCCGCACCCAGAGCCGCGCGGAACAATCCTGTCCCAGCATGCCGTGCTCGGCCTGACCCCCTGACCTGTCTCAGGCCACACAGCAAAAGGAAATCCATAAGCAGATTTGCAGGCTGGAGTGACCAGTGGCCGGGGGCCTTCAGGCCGGGTCCTGTTTGCAGGACAAACATGCTCAGTCAGTCAGTCACACAGGGCTCCACAGCTGGGGGAGTAATCCCATTCTAACCCCCTTTTAATATCCGGCCTCTGCGTGAAAAACGCAGGCGGCTGTATAAAATATGCAAATCTTTTTAAAACCTAATGAAGCACAACCTTATTTTTCAACCAGCTAGAAATTTTTGGTTCCAAAAAAAGAGGGAGTGTTTGGAAAGGACTGGCTGCACAGAGGCCCTGGCTGTCTCTCTGTGGGAAACTTGTCATCTTTTGAACCCTGGGGGGTCCGATGCCTGCATCTCGGCAACGGCCCTCATTGTTTACAGGAGCCCAGGAGTAGCCTAACCACCGCTAAACATGTAGTCTAATCCTTATCATAATATTAACTCAAGCATGTAGGCCACAGTCTTTATTATTGTTGTATACAATTATTATATATGTAATTAACATATTTTTGTGAATGTAATATTTAAAAAAAATCAGAATTCCCCCCAAAATGTCTCGGTTTAATGTAATGACCCAGCTGCGCTGTTCCTCTGAGTTAAACGATCCCCTCCAGCCTGACTAGCCGCGTGCCACGTCACATTAACACTCCGCGGGCGTACCGGTGCAGGCCTCTCCTGACAGGTGAGTCCCCCGCTCTGCATACAGGAGCTGTCGTTTGCCCAGCACCTGCCAGGACTCCAATGTGAGGAGGAGTGTGAGGCCTGGTTTGTGCCTTTTACACCTCATCCAAATGGGTTGCTTTACAAACTGGGTGATAATCCCACCTTTTATAGCTGCTAAGGAGGCACACTCCTCTGGCTTTGGAGAACTGGGGTCTGGAAAACAGAGCGTAGGGCAGAGGCTCCGTGCATCGCATTGGCAAAGGCGGAGAAGTGATAAAAAGACTAATTATACAGTTTGACAAGAATACTGTACTGAGACTTTTATGTATTTTTTTTTATGTTTTCAATATTGCCAGAAACACTCAAATATGCTACTGTTATTAGTTATCGGTGAGACACACAAATGCATTCGAATTTATGAACAGATCTCCATCTGAATTTTAGCCTTCACAACTGTTAACACTTACTTTCTACAGCAAATTTTGGAGGTGTTATTGAACACATCCGAGACTTAATGTACTGTAGTCTGTGAGTGTGAAAGCACACACACATGTATGTGAAAACACGTTTCATTTTGTTCACAGTGTTGTTTTTGCTGCAGTTACATATTGATACCCCTTCCTTATCTCTCTGGAAAGGGCAGGTTTGGGGGGGGGGGGGGGGGGGGGGCAGTTTCATCTGGTCCGTCTAAATAGAGCCTTTCATAAAAACACCTGAAGTACAAACATTGTGCATTCAAGGCCAAATTGTTTTCCATGAAAAAGTGATAAAAAATCAGTTCATCACTGAGTAAACTTTAGTCATTATTTGCATTTACAAGACATTCCATTTTGGGATGGAGGAGGGTGTGTGTGCATGGGAGTGAGTGTGTGGGTGTGGGGGGAGGGGGGCGCTTATCCTTGACTTAAGAGGGAGGAGTCACACATATTGGAAAGACGATTTTTTTATGAGGACCTTTTTTTTGGTCCCAGCATAGATCCCTTTTGTCCCTTTGGCATATGTTTATTAACTTCACTGGTAGATTATTTCATCGCGGCTCCCAAGGTTACTGGGGCAGCGAGGGCCACAGGGGGAGAATTCCCAGAATTCTAAGAGTGTTTGTGGTCACTCACTATATGACCTCACCGCTGCCAGCTCCTGACACTGGCAGCATGGAGTTCAACGAAAACAGTAAAAAGCATTTCATCATACTTACACACTACTGTTTACAATACAGTCATGTGCTCAGTACTAGGAGTTTCTCGGTCTTCCTCTCATCCACTTAATCTAAAGTACAAGCAATTAAATTTAAAATTGCATAACATGTGCAGCCTTTTCCTGGAACTTGTATGCATTCATGTGTCATCATTGAAAGAACTGGCCTAATCTTTGAACTGCTCATAACTGGCATGACTCACATGTGAAAATATGATTCCTCTCCCCGTGTTATGACCTAATATGGGAAACAGTGTGAGTTATTGTACTTGTACCAACAGTGCCCCGGACACCACAGACTTCTGTAATAACTAACAGCATGTTTCACCGCGGTGGTACAAAATGTAGTCATACTTCCGCAAAAAAAATCACCAGAAGAGTACAAAGGTTTAGGGGCTTTAGAAATATGTGCTGATCACTGTCTGGCACTCACACACGCACACAGACATACGCAGTTACGCACACCCGCTCTCTTACACACTGTCAGTACAAACACTCTCTCACATTTTATTTGTGCTTCCCCCCTATCAGCAGGCAGATAACTGCAGAGCATTCAGCATATCTGCCAGAGGGACGTGCACCACCTTTTTTGTCTTGTCTGCTATTCCTGTATCCCTTAGTGCCAAATCTGGATCTATACTATCTTGTTCCTATCAATGTCAGATAGGCGCCTGTGTCTATTCAGCAGCGGGAGCTCCCGCTGAGAAGGACTTAGCGATTAGAGCAGACAGGTGTTCTCAGTCCGCTGAGAAATAAAGAAAAGTAGCCATCAATGGCTACATGCAGCCATCATGGAGGAACGTCCATAAAATAGATCAAGGAGAAAACAGATAACAGCTTAGGTGGGAGTGGGGGGAATAGAGGGTGTGTGTGTGTGTGTGGAGGGGATGGGGAGGGCCTTCCTTTTTGACTTGGCTGAGTTGCTGGAGAGAGCCACATGTGGTGTGTGTGTGTGTGTGTGTGTGTGTGTGTGCATGTACAAATGTGTATGTGTTTGAGAGACATGACCAAATCTTTTGTGTTTATTTCAAATTGTTTTACATTTGATTGTAAGATGTTGTGTTTATTTACTTTTAGATGCCATATTGTAAGATAGGTCAGTCACTGCATTATTCCATATTTGGTCCATATATTATTCTGTAGGTTTTTAGGCTATATTCCATAAAAGTGGCCGACCTGATGAGTCTTGAGTAAGTAATGCTTGAGCAGGGTGTGTTTGGGGTTGGGGGTTCAGGGGACCCTGTGGTTCCTGGGAGAACAGTCCTGTCCAGAACTAAAGGCTGATTTACAGTGTTCACCAGCAGGCCTGCTCTTTTCACTCTGAAAGAGGCCTGAGCACCGAGAATGGAGTAAATGTTGCACCGCTTTTTCCCAAGCATTTCTCAGATTCATTATGTGCATAACTTACTTAATGGCATTCCTTCTCCTTGCATGCTCGACGCTAGGCCTGCCCTCAGCTCTCTACAGAAGCTTTATGCACTCCTGGTGCTATGGAGAGGCAGAGAATTGAAAAGGGGAGGAGAGAGAGAGAGTGAGAGAGTGAAAAGGCTTGGGGAAAGGGGGATGTGGGGTGTTTGGTGGGGTGGACGGGGGTGAAAAACATTTTTTCTGACTTGAAAAGCAGTTTGTGTTTTCATATGGTTTTACAGCCAAAGCAGTAGAAGAACAAGGAGTCCAGAAGAAAGACAGGGTGGTGGTGGCGGTAAGTACACTTTGGAGTGGGAGGGGCTAGGGGGAGGGATGCGCCAAAAATGTTCAAGGAAAAGGAGGGCACAGGGTGTTTTTGAAAATAAGCTTGTGGTGGGAAAAAAATGTCGTAATAAAAAGTGTACCCACAGCAAACAGAGCTGATTAATTCACCCCCCCAACCCACCCACCAACCTACCACCTCCCTTTCCCACCCCTGTAGCCAGCAAAATTATTCTTCACAAGCACAGGAGCACTTGGGCATGTTCGGCGCAAATGTAATTATGGTCCCCTGTAAGCGGCCAGCTTTTTAAAAGAGCCCCCTCTCCCCTCGCCCACTTCAATACCTGATGATGTCATCGGCCTTTGTGAGGTCGAGGAAACTCTTCAAATCAACTGCCAGTCATGACCTTTCCTTTCAAAAGTTTTTTTTCTTCATCCCTTCCCCATTTCTTTCTTTCTTTTCTTCCTGTCCCTCTCTCTCCCTTTCCCTCCCTCTCTCTCTCTTTCTCTCACTCTCTCTCTTTTCTTTTCTTGCTTCATAACCCAAAGTCCCTTTTATAGGGTTGATCAGACCGCCCCTTCCCATTTGCTTCGCACCCTTTGGGGAGTTTATGAGAAATGCACACTGCTATTTAAGTGTATTGATAGTTCTCATCATCAGCACAGGCTTTTGTGTGTCTGTGTCTTTTGTGTGTCGCCTGATGACTTCAAAAAGCATTTCTTTTTTCTTCCTTTTTTTCTCTTCAAACAACTGATCAGAAATTATCACCAACTGATGGGCTCGAAATGGGCAGCTTCTTGCACACAAACTTAATTTTTCATATTTGAAGTTTGGCAGATTGGAATGATTTGCACACGTAGGGTCGCGCATGCAGAAATGCACCCATTTTACAACCCATCTGAGGGGCAGGGAGGAATGCAATCTGGCAAGCAAATGTTGTGACAATCAGACAGCTAGTCTGCAGCAGTTTACAACCCCGTCTGCTGTTTTTGTAAGTGGTTTCAGATATGACTTCCCAAATCCTAATATTCTAAACACCATATTGCTGATATGCCATTCGAAGGCAGCTAAATATGAAGAAACTGTCATAGACACCGGAAACCCCTTAATCAGGCCGGCGTTTCGTTAGAGAAACCAAATTGCCATCGTGTCACTGATAAGGATCTGTGAAAAACTGGTGGTTTGTGACTGGTACAACTGAAAACACGTTACTGACACTGAAGTCTGTGTTGTGCCCTGCAGAGCGTGCTCACGTGTGTTTGTGTGTGTATGTGTGTGTGTGTGTGTGTGTGTGTGTGTTCGCGTCTAATTATGCCAGTTTGCTTGCAAAAAGAGAAAGCCATTCATATGTCTCTTTCTTGCTTTCTTGCTTTGCTTCCTTCCGCTCTCTCTCTCTCTCTCTCTCTCCCTCCCTTTCTCTTCCTCCTTCATCTCTCCTGCCCAAGTGATTACAGCACACTCATACAGCTAATTGGCCTTACTGCTTATTAGTGATACAATTATGCAGGCCACGGTATTCTTATGTGTGTGCAGCCATCTGTGAATAAGAGACAGCATTCATCGCTATCCATAATTCAGATCCATGTTGTCCTGACCAACCAAAGGCCATGCCTTTGTGTTGCATTCACCTCTCTTATCCATTTCGAACAGAGACCTCTCCCACTTCTGAAAGCAATGCAGGACCATATTCTGTAATGGAAAGATAAAACCCACGCCTGCTTTTGAAATATGGTATCCTGTGTTTTTTTGTGTGCCTTTTTTTAACTTAAGTGGTATTAGGTATAAGATTTTCTCTTTATTTGTCTGTCGTGTTTTATGCATGTACACAATTCCCCCCAAGCTTGGAAGCACTTCAAAACAGCAACCACTTGTTGGAGTAGCAGATTTAGTTATCTTCCTTGTGGTTTGATTTGTTATTGGTGTGTGTTTTCAAAAGCACTCTAGGAAATATAGGTATAGTATAACCCAGGGCTGCGGCAAATAAAAGCCCATCTAAGATCTTTCCAGCTTCCACTCTGTGTTATCTTCTATACATTTTTTTAATAGTGAGTTTATACGGAGGCATTATTATTGAATTTTTCTCTAAGGTTTACCATCATTTCTTGTTTAATGGACCACAAACCGTATTTCGTTATTAAACAAAAAAAAAACATATGAAATCTTACATAGCTCTTAAATCATGAATCAATTATAGTTCATATGAAGACTACTACAACCAGTAAATTCCCCTAACATATTGGCAGTTTGTGTTTGTTCATCCAAGGGTGAAATCATCCTATTCAGATACGGGTTGGAAAATGCACCCCAAAAGGTCAATTCAAAGTTACAAGATCCAGAGTGCATTACCAAAATATTTATAAGAACTCAAAAAGTTGTATAGACATATCTGCTGACGTGGTCAATGATGTTCCCACTCACACTGTTCATCTTTGCTTGTTTCTCTTGTCTGTTGTCCACTTCAGTTTCAAGCGGCTGCTAGCTGAACTTTGACCTTTTGACCCCTCCAACATACGACTGACCCATGCCATGTCCTTAAAGCCTGATCAGATGTATCTCAAACAGGGGGGCCCTGTTCTTCCCCTCGTCTTCTTAACATCCCTCCAAACCTCCAGCCCTTTGTGGCTGAGCCTCAGGTCTCTCCTTCTGTAATAAGGTGGGCCTGATCGGCCATAATGACAAGGCAGGGCCCCATACCCCCTTCCTCTCGGCCCATTATGAGAAGAAGAGCTTCATCAATCAGAACGGACGGAGGGGCTGTGGTGACGGGCGGATGACAGGATGTGTGTGTGATGACAGGCTTGAGCGGAGAGGGCGGGGGTGGGGACGTTTTTTTTCGGGGGTGCAGGTGGGCGGGTCTGGGGAGTGGTTTTTCTGGGGGGTGGGATGGGATTTGGTGGGAGGAGAGCCGTGGGGAGTTTGGGAGGAGTTATTTAGACATTTTGCACACTTCCTGCAGACACCCTCCTTCCTGCCTCGCTCTCTCAGCAGTCTGACTCAGCCAGTGTTGGAGATTTTAGTTATTTATTTAGTTATTTATTTATTTTGAATACCTTTGCCTAAATATTGTTGTCATGCAAGAAAGTTAATCATGTTCATTTTAGCAGGCTGTTGAAAATGTAGTCACTTCCATTATAATTGGAATGAGATCATAAGAAGTTCACAGAATTGTTTTGACAGTGTTATATTTGGGGAGAAATATTCTGAGAAGCTTGAAATAATTTGTATCTTTTATACATTTACCAAATTTAGCTACTTCTGTTTCAACTAATTCAATGCAAATTCAATTTTATTTATTTATCTTATTTATAGTATCATTAACTATTTACATTGTCTCAAGGCACTTAACGGAGCTCAAGGCCTGAACCCACTCCAGCAAGCACATAGGCAACGGTGGCAAGGAAACACTTGACAGAAATGTGACAGTTGTCTGATGATTTTCTTATGCACCCTTGTACGTATGTAACAACTCTTCAGAACTTGCTGTCTTATAGAGCTAATCATACCTTAGTCAATAGGTGTCCATAAGAAGGGCTAAAATACATGAATATGTGTGCTTTAATTGTATTCCCATCTGTGGGGTTATGATAATGTATGGTCTGAATAGCGTTGAGTGGAGGCAAGCACTGTTATGAGGCCTGGAGGAAGGGAGCTTAGCGTTTACGCTCTCGCGGATTAACATGTTTGGAAATTCTAACTCTGCCCATCTGACATCTTTGTGCGCGAAGAAAAGGGGAGAACCTTTGACAACGACATTTTTCACATGATCTGAATAAAAGAAAAACTGCCTTTGAAAGGCACTGAAGCCCAGGCAAATTGTTTGTTGACTGCACAACAACCGCCGTCCCGTAGCTGTCAGCTCAGCCTCTCCCTGGAGGAATTCCTTTGGGAAACTAATACTTCATTTTCATGGCAGTCGCATTGAAAGGCTCCAAAAAGGGGGGGGAAAGGAATAAAAAAACTGTTTTCAGTCAAATGTACCTCTTGTCAGCTTCATTTCTAAACATTCTCCCACCTATTGATGCACCTCCTCGATGCCCATCCAAAAATCTCTGTATATTTGGGGCTTTTTGAAGGCTCATGATAATTGGATTCTCGGAGGATAAAGGGCTGGAATGCATTTCCATGCATTCTCATGCATTTGCTCCTATAGATCATTTCAGATGTCAAGCGCTGAGAAGTGGACATTTTTGCTTTGTTCTTTAAAAAGTCTAAGAACGGCTGGAACATTTAAGAGATGAATAACACACTTTTGAGTCACAGACACAATAAAATTAATATCCCATCTAGTTTTAGTCTATGGTCTAGGTATTTTCGTTTCAATATTATTGAGTGCAAAAGTTAATCTCACTACAAAAGAGCATTTTAACAGATACAAGAGTGAAGAAAATGTCTCCACTACTTTTCGAAAACACTCAAGTCTGAATTTAGAACACACTCAGTGCTGAGCATCCATAATATTGCACTGCATTGCAGCCAGACTGTTTTAAAAGATAAAATGGCCACAAATGGTCATATCAATCAGAGAATTGCCCATATACAGTGCATTATCACCCACATTAGCCACCACTGATTTATGTGCCGTGGCGTATAACTGCACTGTAAACACACATTGTCTGGGCTACTGGGCTGCGTGGGGCGTTTTGGGGGTGAGTTGGCGGGCGCTCCCCTGGCACTCTTGGGCCATTTCTCCGATGTCTCAGGAGTTTTAATGGGGATGATGGCATGGCTGTCGCCCGAATGAGACGTGTAAAAGGTGGCATTATCGATCAGAGGCCTGTGTGTGGGGCAGGCTCCAAACACCTGTGTTTTTAATGGCATGCTTACTTTTTCATGGGCTGGCTGATAAATCACACCAACCCCAGCCCCCGCCCCTGGGAGACCAAGACACTGCGCTCCATCACACTCTGTGTAGTGTGTTAATAATACCAACTGTGTGTGTGTGTGTGTGTGTGTGTGTGTGGGTGGGTGCATTCAGGGGAGAAAACCCATATTTATCACCAGTTCTAAAGCTATCGGATATGTGTATGGGACATTTCTGTACTGTGTCATTCCTGTACAGCCTGTATCAGTTCCTGTATACAACACATTGAAGGGGCTGAGAACTTGTGACACAACACACAACTCTTAACAATTCCTGATTTTTTTTTATACCTATATGGACACATAAACTGCACTATTCGTCCAAAGCAAAGATGCTGTACCCTAGCAATAAAGGAATTAATTCTGAAAACCCTTCCTTCAAAATCTGTTGTGAAAAAAAAAATTATTTTTAATTCAGAAAATCACCAATGAAATCTGGCTTTTCTCCTGTGTGGACATTTTTTATTATTCATGAAAGCATTATAGCCTTTTGTTTCCTGGCTGGTTAAGTCCAGTTTGGCTTTAAATTGCCATCTATCATTTGTAAACCAATTGTGCCCAAGCATTAGTATCCAGGAATTGTTCTGTTCAATCCTCTCACTCCTTAACCCGCTTTGCAGGAGATAGACATGCAATGGGAGTTCCAGGCAAGAGACAGAACCTGAGATAACCTTCTTAAATGCCGTCATGTACACAAGGATTTAATAGACATATGGCATTTCGATGGCTTTAAACACAGCTTCACCCTCTGCCTTGAACTCCTTTTGTCAGAGTATTGTTTTCAACCGTCATAATTCTCATTGAATCTTAAGGGTTTCACGAGGAGATTGCAATTGATTTGTACTATTTTTATTCCTCGGGGGGAATTAAAATGACAAAATGACATAAGAAACATGTGTCTAATCTCATAGCATATATCATTTTCAGTGGTTAAGTGAAAAAATGTAAAGCCTATGTCTAAGCTCTGGATGTGTGTCCACAGCCAGGTCATTTTCAATCCTACAAATCAAAACAATAATCCAATATGAAGCGATCATTTCATGTCAGCGCTGTTCAGCCACGGTTTGGACTGTACAATTACGCCACCGTCTCCTGATGTGATAGCATGTAATCCACGGGCACCAATCCCTGCAGGCACTTAAAGACTCTGACCCTCTGAACTCCTGGCAATGTGGTTAATGCAGATTACAATGGGCCGACTACTGAGAGCTTTGACACAGCTGTTCTCCACTCGCTCGCTGCCTCGCAGGCTGTAATTTACCAGGCTGGGGCTGCCGGCCCTCACTTCCCCCTGGAAGCTTTTAAGAAAAAAAGTCAACACTCACGCAAGAAAATGGAAGGAAACTTGACTTAGAACAAAGGAGGGGGGCGAGCAGAAAAGAAAGACAATGTCAGAAAAATTATAATTATGAAAAATACAGGCCTCTTGACCTGGAAGTCAGTCGTTGATGTGACGGGGAGGTGGGTGATGGGAATTTAGATGGACAGGTCTCTTTATCAGGGAAGGACTTAGCTTAGGCTTTCTGTGTCCGTCTGTCTGTACATGAGGCTTCAGACATAAGCTCTGTTCAGATCAACCCTCACTGAAGCTTACCACTTAAAGCTACTTGAATATATACAGTAATCCAGAAGTACACTCCAAAATTCATTATGAAAATTGTATTTAAAATTAATTTAAGAAACTTTTTTTCAACTTTATTCAAGCAAGTGAGTTTTGTTGATAATTGATACTACAGTTTCTCTGTATAGTGAGCTGAACACTTTTGGTTGCTTTTCACCCAAATTTAGATGAATGGAATTCCCAGAAACAGTTACTGTGGGTCAGACCTTCGTGTGTGTCTGGAGTTTAAAGTCCTGAATTCATTACACTTTGTCAGTGAAATGCTCAATGCGCCACTGAATGTATTCTCTCCAAACTAATTGACTGGTATGGTAAGCAGCCCTGCATTACGCAAATGGGCACAGGATGTGAAGTTGGACTTGATTTATTACTTTGAATGCGACTTGAATCAATGGCTCAGTTACCCCCCTAGAAAAAAAAGCATTGCGATTTCCCAACTGAAATCATTGTTATGGTTAAAGAAAAGGGAGATTATGCGAGGCTTAATGAGTTTCACTCGTTGAATGTGTTGGCGCGCCATTCAGGATTGAAATCATATTTAATGGCTGACACTCAGTTCATGGCAGGTCCTCCTTTTTTTGCCCAGGCAGGTCACCTCCATCACCAGACTGGGGTGGGGGTGGAAGATTAGGTTGAGGGGTGAGAGGACTGTGAAAGATAGGGCCTTACATTCATGAATAGGGCCCAAGCTGGCTGGCGCTGGCTAACAGAGTGCATTTTCATTTCAGTTTAATGCTGGTGGCAAGGTGACCAAGGCCAGAGCTGCTTGGAGGGATTGTGACCCCCCCCCCCCCCCCCCCCCCCCCCTCTGAAACAGACACAGTCACACACTCATACGTACACATGCACATGTACACTCACAAACCAGCAAACACAAAATAGTTATATACATACACTCTCACTCACACACACTCTCTCACTCAGACACGCACACACATACAAAGGACACTCATTCTGTAGAACAAGAAGTACACAGATTTATTACCCCAAAACACTGCAGTATAGTTGCCCTGGCAGTAGGTAGCAATGCACTGGATCTACAATAAATTAAGAGTGAGCCAGCCCTCCTTTCCCCGCCTCCCCTGGGCTAAAGTAGTCATTTGTTTCCCTAAAACCCAAACCGCAGTTATATTTCTGCAATTGCAACTGCATTCACTTGCAAATTAGCCCCCTTTTTAGTTTTTTTTTTTGTGTTTTTTTATTCCTGAAGTTTGAAATACCTCTAGAGCTAATAATGAAAGCAGCAAGGAGCAAACATTTGGCTTTAGTCCTAAGGACTGCTCGAATTCAGCTCCTTTGCTTTTGCCCTGTACCTACTCTTTCTTCCGCCCCTCTCTTTAGTCTTCACTCGAGTTCCTTTGACCCCTCCGCGTACATCCGCTGCTGTGGGCCCAAGTGGATCAGTCTTTTCCTCTCGTTTTTCTTGCATTCTTTGCTGGTTTTCCTGCTCTGGCTTTTCTCAGTGTTGCACCAAACCTTTTCTTCCACAAAAGGTTATGAGAGTCTGTGCATGAGTGTGTGTGTGAGTGTGCAAATGTGCGTGTGCGTGTTTGTGTGCTTGTGTGTGTGTGTGTGTGTGTGTGTGTGTATGTGTGTGTTTGTGGGTGTGAGAACAGCGCACCTGACCAGAACTGAATACGATTTGTGGACAACCCCCACATTCATTTCAACCTAAAAAGGGTTGAGACTGATTTTCTTTCTCTCTCACTGACACACCATTCAATACCTTTGATTTGGTGGAACTGAATTATTCAAAACTTTACTCCAAGCATTGTTATTATCTAAGGGGTGGAATATAGTCTGCCATCAATGTTTACTCCCCAAGTACCAGAACTACCACCTCTCTCTTTTGTGTGAATAAAGCTTAATTTCATAGGCGGGAATAAATCGACCTTGAACAAGGGGGGGCTGTGTGTGGGAAAGGTTGTTTCAATAACATTGATAACGCATGGTTCGCCCATTGTTCAAATCCCTGTTGTCGGCATGAGGTCACCATCATACAGTCAGCAGCAGACTGGCGGGAGGTATGTCAGGATTATGGATGCGCGGGATTTCACCATGATGTCATGTGCAGGGCTGCCGTTGCGGCTGCTGAGCTGAAGCTGCAGTGCTGCATTATGGGGTGGCCTCAGCCGCGATGTCCACGTCGAGTGGCTGACGCGCCTAATAAGCTCCCCTTCTCCCTGCCCTCTCATTGATCCTGTGCTTTCTAATATCCAATATCCCAAATCGATGAGGAGCTCGCTCTCACTCTCTCGCTCGACTCATCACACCAATGCAATTATCTCCCCTAAAACAAAAACAATGAAGCTCGACAACATCTGATTAATCAACTCAGCCCACAACCTATAATGGCCAATTATTTATCAAGCTTCAACTTGACAGTAGGAATACATAGAAAAAACATGTTAACGTTGTATGTTATTATGTCTTGAGCAAGAGGACAGAACAAATGTAGAAGCAAAACAAACAGTAAGGAGATAAATACAGCTGGAGGGAAAGATGGAGAGATGGTCAGGCAAAGAGGGAAGGACTATAGGGAAGAGAGACCAAGAATAAAGGGAAGAGAGGGAGGGGGGCTGAGGGAGAGGGAGAGATCAAGCCATCATTACGCTGTAATAAAACATCCATATGGTGTAAATGTTGAGCCGGTGTAAATCCCCTCAGCTTAAGCAGTGAGCGCCAAGCGCTGGGAGGTCAGGAGTGAGTGCAGCTGACTCCAGCTTATGGTTCCCTTCCTCTCTCCTTTGTCCCGCCACAGGGAGAGATAGCCTCCCGCCCGCAGCAGTGGAATGCCCACCAGCAAACACCGCCCAGGCCTCCGCACCACCTCATACCTTCGTCAGGCCTGCCTACTTTGGGCCAGTTTAAAAAAAATAAACTGCAAACCTGTCAGGCATTGCATTTTTGGATGATTAAGTTGATGTTAAACACAGTCTTATACTCAAAGAATTTTTGTAAACCAGATTTTAGTTGTCACGGCTGACAATAGGCTGAAAAACTTCAAAAGGTGTTACGTTGTATTTAGACAATCCAAACGACCCCGAAGAGCTGTACATTGCATTCTACTTTTCAGATAGTAGGACAATGACCTTCTGTCATTGTGGTTAGTAGCCCTTTGTCATTGTTCTTAGCATTGCATGCTGTGTCCATAGTTATCATTTTCCAAATGCTAAGAGCAGTATGGTTTATTAATGGGAGCACTGGGATCATAGCTGAACAGAATACCTCTGGTTCAGCTTACACCCTGGGGTCAAAGCTTAGGGAGGACTACTGGAGCCAATGAAGCATTTCCTCTATTCTCTTAATACCTGCGTTAGGGACACCACCTGTTTCCTTTTCACACCTTTCCTTATGGTCATTGTGGTGGGTGTGTGTGTGTGTGTTAGGGAGATCGAGGACGAGACAGCATCTGCGTATGTGTGTGTGTGTTCTGTTCTCGTTGTCTATATGTCACAACTCTATGGGGGTGTGATCACCGATCCTAGATCATTCCACTACCAGGGGAGCCAGTGAGAGCTTAGGGATGTTCAATATTCTCCTGTGAGTGAAGATTATCCGAAACAAATAAAATACAAATCAGTCCGAGGAGGGATCAATTGCTATATGTTATTTATATATTTATGTTCTTGCAGAAGTATGTGAGGGCTGCGCGCGTAAGTGTGTAGGTGTTTTGTTTCTCCCTGTATGTGTGTGTGTGTGTGTGTGTGCATGTGTGAGTGTGGGCGTATGTGTGTGTGTGTGTACATTTGGCCATTACTCAGAAGTAGCTCGGCTGAAATGAATAGCACGGTCATGGATATCCTTAGTTGAAGAGCTGTCATCACTTGGATGGTTGCCTCAATTGTCTCTCTACTCTACTTTTAATTGTCTGTTACTATTAGTCTTATTGGTTTAAGAGGATCAGTTTGCAAGGTGTGTGTGTGTGTGTGTGTGTGTATGTCTACAATATTTATGTATACGTGTGTGTGAGTGTGTGTGTGTGTGTGTGTGTGTGTGTGTGTGTGTTTGTGTGCATTCATTTCCCTGTGAGTTTCTGCAGATGGGCCTGTCACTCCATTTGTCACTTAAGACGCCCTGCTGCACACAGCAGATGTGACATAGAGATTTACAACAGAGCGACACATATGTGATATCCTACCATTTCATGTTCAAGCTCTGCCATCTGAAAATGTGTCATGGCAGTTTTGTACCCTAACCCAGACCATGAGGAGTGGTATGAAGAGGGCTGAACAGAGAAACAACACTGGCTGAAAATTGTTGTTGCTGCCCTTGAACTGAACCTACATCAGGGTAGGGGGATAGAAGAGGAATACTACATGATTCATTAACATATATATATATATATATATATATATATATATATATACGTATATAATATAAAAATATATTTTCTTTTAAACCTAAATACTGACTTGAACGTTAATCAGACTTATCTGGATTAGGTGAGCCAGTGGTCCACAATTGGGACATGATTAAAATAGCACACATGTTATCTTTAAATTCTTCTTGAATGCTTTCAGCTACAATGTTGCCTTTTGACTTTTCTCTTTCTCTTTCTGTGCTGTCATCTCTTTGAAGTGAGAGTACATTTGGAGTATTATCAATGTGATCACATCAAATGGCAACGTAACACCTAATGGTTGAGAGAAGAGATTATAGAATGTTACAGAAAAAAATCGTCTGGAAAAGTGAATACGCAGCGAAAGGAAGATGGTGCTTCAGAAATGTTTTAACTTCTGTGGAGCCCTTTGAAAGTGCGTGGCAGTTGTCAGCCAGGTTCCCGAGCCTCTGCCCCTAATTACAGAGCAGGTGTAATTACATGAGACTGGAGGAGAGGTTAGACCAAGCAAATCCATGCATTGTACATTTAGATGGCGTCTCCTGACGATACCTGGTCTTCCAGCATGGAGAGGTGCAAATAATCCCATCAAAGAGAACAATGGCTTCACACCTGCCTCCTCCACCTCTGTCCAATTACGAGCAGCTAAACATTCGATCTGACATAGTGTGCACCCCCCCCCCCCCCACCCTCCATGCCCTCCGCTTCTCTCTATTGTAATCTACCTCCAACTTTAGCTTTCTCCCTTTCTTCTTCCCTCTCTTGAGACTTTCAATCTGAGTTTACAGTAAACTTGGAGACACTTTCCCAAGAATTCAAGGTCGTGTGGTGAGCAACATTTTTCCTTTTTTTGCCCGTTTCCAACATTAAACTATGCCTCCCTTCCTGTAAGTAAATCTTACTGTAACTTGCAGGCTGACCGGGGACACACTCTCACTCTCTAAGGATTGCAATCCAACCTCTTTCATTTCCCACCTCATGCGGTTATATCCTTAAGGCTTCTCCCTCCCAGCTACAGCAGCCTGTGGCTGGTTGTGGCCCATCCCAGAGCTGTGCATAAACATGAGTGTATATTTCATATTGCTCATAAGCCGACCATTTGCATACAGAGGAGCAGTGGTTGTGCTAATGGATTGACCCTGGGGGTGAAAGGTTAAGCTCTTTTTCAGTTGGGTTGTCAGCACAGCAGGTCCTTTGTGTCTTGGGAGGCAGGCAGCGATGGGCCTGGGGTGGCGGGGGGGAGTGGAACAGGGGCTAAATGTGCCATTTGTAATGATCTGCAGGCCAGCGTGGTGTCCCCTGCCCGGTCAAGTGTTCCTCAGATCTCCCCTCCGGAGCTGCGGCTGACCTCCCAGTCTGCTCCGCATAGAGTTACACACACAGACACAAACACACACACGCGCGCGCACGCTTGTTATCATTTACACACACACACACACACACACACACACACACACACACACACACACACACACTGACATAAACAAACACATTCAACCACAAACTCATACGCTCAATACATAAACAAAACACACAGTGTGGTGCACATCCAATTCCAAACCGGAATTCACATGAACAAATGTGTGCACTCATGAATTCAATTGTACATATATATTACTTAATACTAGTTATATATGTATATATATATATTAGTTTTTTTTATTCGCACTGACAGGGTTTACCATAAATAAAGCTTAATTTCCACACTGTGTTTTGCACTCTTGAGGATTTTTTTCCATTACTTCACATAGCCCTCTAAAAATGGCCTTGACTTCAAGGACCTCACATCAGGTTGTCCTTAACTTTGATCATCTCTTGTCTGCAGTTGTCTCTGACCCCCACCTGTCCAGCCTGCGCACGCATTCACACACAAACACACACATACAAAGAGACACGCATGCATAGTTACACACAAGACGTCTGGGATGAGGCTCCTCCTTCCCAGACCTCACTGATGGGAAAGGGCATTATTTTGACTGCATGAGAAAAGAATGGTGTGTGTGTGTGTGTGTATGGGGTGGGGGTTGGCTTTGTACGTCTGGGAACTCTCTTTAGATTGTATAAGTACTGCAGTGACAATTGTCCCGCGCCGCTGATCACGTCCCGTCACCAGAGGCTAGGAAAGCATCCACCTTTGAGTTTGACAACAGTTTAGCTACAATCTCTGTCAAAGTACCGCAAACAAAATGCAATCAACAGTTTACTGTCGATAAACACCCACTGTTTCCAAAATTATAATTTTGGGTCACATGCCCATAACCAGACCCAAACAAATGACATCATAAGATAAGTGCTGTAAACTCTTGTCCACAGGGATTTGTGATATATTCCTTTTAAATAAAGTCATTTCCTCCACTGTTTTCCCCGCTGTTTTCCCCTGCCCACTCAGTGTTCTCTGCCGCCCCATTACTGGTGGGTGGGAGGGGAACCTCCTAAGTTTGGGTGTGTTTTTATTGACTGCACTTTCACGCCTTGCTGTTTGAAGCAGTGCGGGCGAGAGCCCCTGTCATCCTCCGGCCCTCCTCGGCTCACGACGTGTGTAATTAAGCCCTGCGTGTTGACCGTCCCACAGGATACGCTCACCTCTGAGCTGACACTGAATACCCAGAATGCCGCTGAAAGCCTTATCGACATGTATTATGGTCGGTTCACTGCTGGGCATGGCTCACCTGAGAGACGCTCCCTCGCTCCCTCTCTCCCTCTCTCTCTCTCTCTCCCTCTCTTTCTCTCCCTCTTTCTCCTTCTCTATCTCACGCTCTCTCTTTCTTTCTCTCAGGTTCAAAGTCTCTTTGAGCATCGAGTGTTTCTCCGCTATCTCCATCTCAGGCCTGCCTAAGTCTGCCTCACGGGGCCCTGTAAACAAACTTGACCAGAAAGGGCAAATGGAGCACTTCTTACACCTCCCGACCACCCCCTCTCTGTAAACCCACATTTAGCGTCAGCCAGAGAGCAGTTCGCTGTTTAGCTGCAGGCTACTGTAATTGTAGTTGGTAGAGCATGGCTGCTTTGTTTGCCGAAGTGCAGGTGAAAGCAGAATGAAGGTTGCTGTCACCGCTGTGAAAAAGCAGCTCAAGCATCACATACCGGATGTCCAACACCGGAAAAAAGTTAGTATTACATGCAGTAATGACACAATCTGGTTCATTACTAAAAGACGTAAAACAATTGCACAACTTCAACCTATTTCCCCTTTTGCGCTGTGCGTTGTGTTGTGATGTAAGCTTTCTGAACTTTTGGCACATTAATATCATTCTTCTATCAATTTACAACCATAGCCAGAGGCCCAAGGAACTTTTTTTCCCTCTGTAATGAAAGGTCAAAAGCTCTGGATTTAAAGGGGATTTGGGCTACCCGTCACAGCTGGAAATGAAGCACTTCAATGTTTTCAGACTTTATAGGCTCATTTAGGCATTTGTAAAGTGTATTTTGAAATATACTACTTAGCTTAAAACTCTTTACATATTCAGTGTGTAGCAACAATAAATAGGCTAGGACATATCAAATCAGAGAGTGCTTTGTTAAAGCCTTCAGTGTGTGTTTGGAGGGCGAGGGTGTGAACCTTACATTCCCATCTAAAGAGAACTCTCACACACACACACACACACACACACATGCAGCAAAGCGCTGTTTTATCAGGCTTAGGTTTAACAGCTTCTTGTTTCCGCCTCAGCCAAAATAATAATGTGTGTGTGTAACTGTTTCTGTCATGGCTGACAATTTGATAGTTTTTCACACTTGGCCATTGCCAAGGGCTGTCTTTTTCCCCTGCTGCATTTTAGCACTTAGTGAGGCAGCCAAGTGTGGTTTACAACAAATATCGAGTCCTAATCCCTCGGTCTCCCCCAGTGCAGGCCCTCTCCTTTGCGTGTGGTGTGGTGCTCAGCATGAGAGCCTGCTCAAATAAGTTTGGAATAGAGGAAGCAGAAATTAAAGGCACAAGAAAAGATTATGAATGCACAGGACTTTAAAAACATTGGTTGTCGCTCAAACCTCATTGGATTGCTTCTTGGATTGGTGTGCCCTAAATTGCTTGGGAGATTTACCTCCACTGCTTAATACACTGCAGCAGAATTGTGCTAGTGTTATGTTATCCGTCCACCGTAAACGTCTTCCCTCCCTGAGTGAGTCTCCACCCGGAGAGCAGGCGCTGCACTCCCCTAGCACGCGACACAAGGAGCGCCAGGTGTACCTGGAGGAGACTGACGAGGGGGGAAATTACCTCCCAGAAGTTGGGTTGCATCCCACACTACTGCCCAGCGCCGACACCACACAGCCTAGCACATCAGCCCCCGCTGAGGCTTAGGCGCCTGGGCCAGACGCGCGGGCTATACCTGGACTGCAACATAGATGGCACACCATCCAGAGCCTTCATGGACAGAGGGTCCACCATGACCAACCATGTTCCTTATCACCACCATTACTGGCGATCGGGCCAAGATGCAGCAGAAAAAATCACGGCAGGTAACTGTTGCTGGCCACATTGTCCAGGTGAGAAGGTATGGTGGATGTGCCCAGAGCCATGCTCTATCTAGGGGCTGCAGCTGTGGCACTCCATGCTGCCAGCAGAGAGGACCTGTGACTGACAGCCATGTCGCCTCCACTAGTGGAGGGTTCTCCGCTGTTGTGTTGTGTTGCACTGTTGTGTTGTTTGTGCTGTAGCAGTCAGGATGTGTATCCCTTGTGTTTCCCTCTGGTGCCTGGTGTCTGGTGTGTGATTGTTTATCATTTTGTTTGTGTGTTATGTAGGTGTTAGTTTTATGTTATCTGTCCACCTTTACAGTAACATGTCCATTAGTGTGAATGGTGACCTGCATTCCTGTTGTGCCATTGATGTGTGTGTAATTCCTATTGGTGTGGGTGCCACAATAAAAGGCTTCCAGCAAAATCGAAAACAACACTGCATACTCGTCACTTCAGAAGACTTTACATTACTTTAAAGGCGCTACAATATTAAATGCTTCTGGATCGGGACCTGCACAGATATCATGGCAGACAATGGTGAAGTTTCCCAGAGACACTCTTACCCGCCACCCTCCCCTTTTTTACCCCCTTATCCCCACCTTCTCCTCCCCAGGTCCCCTTGCTGTGTGTGTGTGTGTGTGTGTGTGTGTGTGTGTGTGTGTGTGTGTGTGTGTGTGTGTGTGTGTGTGTGTGTGTGTGTGTGTGTGTGTGTGTGTGTGTGGGTGGGTGGGTGGGTGGGTGTGGGTGTGGGTGTGGGTGTGGGTGTGGGTGTGTGTGTGTGTGTGTGTGTGTGTGTGTGTGTGTGTGTGTGTGGGTGTGTGTGTGTGTGTGTGTGTGTGTGTGTGTGGGTGTGTGTGTATGTCTATCTTAGACATCTGCAATTTATATGATGCCACTCATTAGAGGTGTGGTGAGTGTGAGAGC